>NW_028227270.1:75428138-75965638 GCF_978045245.1 Mus caroli | reverse complement strand
CTGAGTTTGTCACATTCCAAGAAGCTCTTTCCAGAGAGTTCTCTACTGACCTGGAGCAGGAAGGATCTCTCCACCTGTGCCTTTTCTGTCCTTTGTTTTTATTATTTATTTATTCATTTATTTATTTATTGGGTGCAGTGAAATTTATTGGTGGTATTCAAGAGAGTAGGGAGGGCTCCCAAGGCCCCTCCTGTTATTATGGGGGTCTGGGATGGAAATTGTGAGGGAGATGCTCAGTGTTGTGGCCTGAGTTGGGATAGAGACTCCTCAGCAACTGAGGGCCTCTTTCTTGCTCTCAGTGTCCTTGCTGGGATGGGTGGTCCAGGGTTTCTCACTCCTTGGAGGCCATGTAGGCCATGAGATCCACCACCCTGTTTCTGTGGCCATATTCATTGTCCTACCAGGAAATGAGCTTTACAAAGTTGTCATTGAGAGCAATGCAAGTCCCAGCATCAAAGGTGGAGGAGTGGGAGTTGCTGTTGAAGTCACAGGAGACAGCCTGATCCTCAGTGTAGCCCAGGATGCCCTTCAGTGGACCCTCAGATGCCTGCTTCACCACCTTCTTGGTGTCATCATACTTGGCAGGTTTCTCCAGGTGGCATGTCAGATCCACAACAGATGCATTGGGGTAGGAACATGGAAAGCCATGACAGTGAGCTTCCCATTCAGCTCTGGGATGACCTTGCCCACAGCCTTGGCAGCACCAGTGAATTCAGGGATGATGTTCTGGGCAGCCCCATGCCCATCACACCACAGCTTTCCAGAGGGGCCATCCACAGTATTCTGAGTGGCAGTGATGGCATGGGCCCTGGTCATGAGCCCTTCCACAATGCCAAAGTTGTCCTGAATGAGCTTGGCTGGGGGGCTAAGCATTTGGTGGTGAAGGATGCATTGCTGACAATCTTGAGTGAGTTATCATATTTCTCGTGGTTCATACCCATCACAAACATGGGGGCATAGGCAGAAGGGGTAGAGATAATGACCCTTTTGGCCCCACCCTTCAAGTGGGCACCGGCCTTCTCCATGGTGGTGAAGACGACAGTAGACTCCACAGCATACTCAGCACCAGCATCACCCCATTTGATGTTAGCAGAATCTCACTCCTGGAAGATGGTAATAGACTTCCTGTTGATGACAAGCTTCCCATTTTCAGTCTTGACTGTGCCATTGACTTTGCCATGGGTGGAGTCACACTGGAGCATGTAGACCATGTTTGAGGTCAATGAAGGGGTCATTGATGGCAACAATCTCCACTTGGCCAAGTACAGAGCAGAAGGCAGCCCTGGTAACCAGGCACCCAGTATGGCCAAATCTGTTCACACTGACCTTCACCATTTTGTCTACAGGAAGAGGCTGACACTGCATAAGAAGATGTGGCTGTCTCTGGAACAGGGAGAAGCAGAGCTGACTTTGATTTTAAACATTATGTATGGAACAGTCTGAAGGTGGGTAACTGGGCTCCATAGTGTTTTGTGCTCTCAAAAATCATTTTTTTTTAATTTTTTTTCTTTGTGGGGGAGGGGTGGTGGTGGTGGCGGTGGTGGCGGTGTGTGTAAGTACACATGTCTGTGCAGGTATGAGGGTTAGTAGAGATCAAAGGACAACCGTAGACGATATTCCTCTACCCTTCTTGGTTGTTTGAGACAGGGTCTCTCAATTGGTCTGGAACTCAGCAAGTAGTCTAGACTGGAGAGTCAGTGAGCACTGGGGATCTTTCTGTATCTGTCTCCCCAGCAATGGGGTTACAAACACATACCACATTGTCTGGCATTTTCTACCTGGGTTCTTGGGTATTGAACTAAAATCCTCAAGCTCTTTACCAACTGAGCCATTTCCCCAGCCCCGAGTTCTCATTTTCTGTCTTACTTGGATAAGCCTAGAGATTCTTGACCACTGTAAAGTGGATGTAGATTGACCCTTGACCTTTGCCACTCCTCCTTCCAGCTGGGAGCCATCCTTCCTCAGTACCCATGCAGGATTCTCCCAATTCTCTGCTGTTACAGGATGAACTGTGCCCTGAAAATGTGAAAAAAAAAAAAAAAAGCAACTCTAATCTTCATAGCTCAGAGTGTGACCTTGGAGGAAAAGGGTCTGTCAGAGGTCACACGGGTGGTCCCAGTGCAATCCACCGGTCTCCTTTAAGACAGTAAGAGGCAGAGATGTGCCCAAACAGAGCTTGCAGGATTTTAACACTAACAGGGGGATGGAGGGAGATGTTGGTAAACTAAGGAAGATGAGGGTGCATGCAAACAGGGGTTCACCCCAAGAACCATAGTCAAGAATGTAGCAGACATCTTAATCTTAGGCTTCCAGCATCTAGGACAGAGGGAGGGAGAAAGGGGGAGGGAGGGAGAGAAAAAGGGAGGGAGGGAGGGAGAGAGAGGGAGAGGGAGAGGGAGAGGGAGAGGGAGAGGGAGAGGGAGAGGGAGAGGGAGAGGGAGAGGGAGAGGGAGAAACTGTTATTTTAAGTCATCTGGTCTTTGGTTCCTTGTTAAGCAGCCTCAGAAAATGGATACACCTCTTCCCCACCACCCCGTTACCACAGCAGTCACACATCCTAGGAGGCTCCATGGTTGTATTCTACTCTCTTCACCTTCCAAGGGACAAATGCTTCCCTGCCTGCCTCACACTCTGCTGTCTGCCTTTCTGCTCCCTTTGCCTTCTCGCAGGATGACAGACTCCTGGTGAAGTGCCTCCTGTAGAACAAAGCTGGCTGTAGCCGGGAATCACACTTCCAAGAGGGTCCTGGGGTCAGCTGACAACACTGGTGTTTGAAGCTTGAGAAACTTTGAGCTTTTTCATTGGGAAAAAAAAAAGGTGGAAGTCTTTTAATTTATTTTTTTAACAAGGGGATTAATTTTCTAGGTATTTAGTTAAAATTTATTTTATTCGGGTTAATAAAGTTAATATGGGTTTTAAGATGATGTTATACTTTAAAATCACGTCCCTCAGATGAGGGTTTGCAAAACACCTTTTCCTCATCACATAAAGGGTGGTTCATTTCCTCTTAATAACATCTGGTTTTTAGTGTGTGTGTGTGTGTGTGTGTGTGTGTGTGTATGTATGTGTGCATGCGTGCAAGCACCTTTACCTACTGAGTCATCTCGTCTGCCACCATTTCTTAAAAACCCGAAGGAGCTTATGGTCTGAGTAAACCCTGGTCCAGGAGGCCCTCTGGCAGGTAACTGTGGATGAATTCCATCTCATTGGCTGTTCAAATCTTTCTGCCCACTTAAAACAGCCTTTCTGAAGGCCACTCTTCCTTGCTGTCCTCTGTAGAGCAAATAGGCTCTGAGCGACTTTAAAAATCAATTATTCAGAGTCTTGGAGGCTGGAAGGTACAGCCGAGTCCTTGGGAGTATTCTGAAGTCAGCATCACATTAGCGACGAAGAGCTCTTTATGAACAGGCTGGGGAGTGGGACAGGCACTGTGTGGATGGGCTGGGTTCCAAACAGCTTCTCCCTGTCTAGACCATCAGGAAAATTAATTCTCCAGCAGGGGTCTCGGTTCACCTGCTGGAAAGGCTTGTGGGAATCTTTAAGAGGTTTTGGATTCTCTGTCTCAGAGTCTGGTAAAAAAAAAAAAGAAGAAAAAAAATCTCTGATAAACATGTATGTGTATCTTGTGTGGTTTTGGATTTTTATAATACTGACTGTAGAAACAAGGGCCTTGTGCCTGCAGGCAAGCACTGCACTCCTGAGCTACATTCCCAGCTCCTATATGTACATCCCAAACCCCTGTATGTACGTCCTCAGCCCCTGTATGTAAGTTCCCAGTCCCTGTATGTATTGCTGGGAAGACCGTGTTTCTCCAGGCCTATCTCCTACCATCTGGTCATGATGCAGCACTAAGGAAGATTTGCTCTCTCAGTTAAGACCGCATCAAGGGAGATCCCCAAGGTGGGAAGGGGGCCAAGGTGGGGTGGGTCTGCCTTTGATAGGCAGAGAACCTTCTGCTGGCTGTCCAGCCCTTTCCAGGTTCACTCAGAGTGGCAGGCTTCATGGCTTCTAAGAGCAAGGTTTATGTGACTAGGAAACAGCTCCACAGAACGTGAAAGACTGTTCCAAGTTGTCTTTGGAAAGCAGTGTGGTTAGCACATCATTTATAATTAGATTCCTCTATAGTTAGGATTCCCTCTTTTGTGTTTTTTCTGTGTTGTGGAGCCCTCTCCTTTGGGTGTGGCAGCTTTTACCAAATTAATCAGAGTAGCTGTGCTGACCTGCAAACAGCTCTCAACAAGGTCAGGCTTGTTAAGGTTCCTTTGTAGACAGAGGGGTCATTCTCTCCTATGTACCCCTCCCAGCTCCGCAGAACCCTGCCCTGTTGTGCTTTGGGGAGATGTTCGAGTATTTATGAGGTGGGGAGAATTACTTGGCGAGTCCTTTCTTGTAGCTATGAAGAAGCAGGTATCCACACTGGAGGGAGACTCTCCAGTGAGGGAGTGGTTTGGGGTCTTCTATGGTTCATTCCTATTTAGGATGCCAAATAAGCTCATTAGATCACCAGGCTGGACTCGAGTGGCATCTTTAAGTTAGCCCACCGTGCATTACTCTGGGATGAGTAGACATTCGCTCACATCTCCCCAGGGAAATGTAACACGATATCTTCATAGGCAGCTGTGGAAAGTGTAGCCAGCTGGGAAAGGACCTTTGGGGATGGAAAAGCTGTAAGGCTTTGCTGAGGGAGCACAGGTCACCATCATTTTTGCCAAGCACCAGAGCGGTCATTGTAAGCACACACACACAAAATCCTCACAGTGTGTATTTTTAAACTAACACATGCACACAATGAATTTATAGCATATTAAAATAGATTCAAAAGCCAAGGGTTTTTTGTGTGCTGGATACTTGAAAACCCAGCTACTGTGAAGACTGAAGTAGAAGGATTGTGAGGTCAAGGTCAGTTCACGAAATGAGACTCTGTTTAAAAAACAAACAAACAAAAAAACCCTATGCATGAAGATGTAAAATAGAATGCCTTTCAGTATATCATTCATTGAAACAAATGCGAATACTTAAAGCTTTTCTTCCATGTGAGACTCTCTTCAGAGACGACAGACATATCTTTTCAAATAATTATCTATGCATCGACAAAGCTAGACAATCACCTGTAATCATATACTCGACCTTTCTATTACCGTTATTTAATGTGTGTTTGTGTGTATGATGCTGTGTTACACATGTGGGGGGCAGGAGACAATTTGTGGAAGTGAGTTCTCACCTTACTTTTCCTTTCTGTTTATTTATTTGTTTGTTTAGGAACCGGGTCTTACTTACTATGTAGCCCTGACTGGACAGGAGCTTGCTGTGTAGACCAAGCCTTGAACTCAGAACTCACAACCTTTGCCTCCAAAGTGTTGAAACAAAAGCTATGAGCTACCCATACCTGCCTCTGAGTGCCCCTCTTATGCCTGCACAGCATGAGAGATGTGTTTTTAAAAGCCTTCGTCCTCTGGACACCCCTTGTGCATTGTACATACCCATCTCTTCTTGGGTGTGCAAGCTTATTTGTCAAACGTAGCTGTAAAAGAAGTGGAGCCCTTAGTTCAAAGGTGTGTGCATCCTTCACTGTGATCAACGCTGACAAATTGCTTTCTACGGAGAGCATGTCAGATTTTCTTCCCTGTCTCTCTGCACCCTTGGCTAGGTGGTGAGTGTTTGACTTCCTGAATTTTGCCAAATATGTAAGGAAACAAATGTATCTCTCCTGGTTCTCTGCCAACTGGCCACTCTCTTTTCTTTCTTGCAGTGGAAGTATGGATATAACCCAGTAGTACCTCAGGCATATGAGATTCCTCCTCTTCCTCCTCTTCTTCCTCCTCTTCTTCCTCCTCCTCCTCCTCCATTTCTTCCCCCCTCCTCCTCTTCCTCCTCCTCTCCCTCCTCCATTTCTTTCTTCCCTCCTCCTCCCCTGGTCCATTTCTTTCCCCCCTCCTCCCCTCCTTCTATTCCCCCTCTTCATCTCCCTCCTTTCCCTCCTCTCCTTCCTCCTCCTCCTCTTGCTGCTGCTGCTTGCTACTGTGGTTCATTTTACCTGCCATGTGGTGTATCAACAGTGCTGAAGAGCTTCTGAGCTACACGTGACCTGCCTTAATATTGTGATTACAAGGCGTACGAGCTCATTCTTCTACAAAGATCAGATTCAGTTCCCGAGACCTCATTCCTGACGCCGATTTTTACAAATTAAATGCTACCACCTACTCGAATTAAATACAGAAGCCTATCACTCATGGAATTTAGATCAAGATAATAATAGTAACTGCAAGTTAATGAGGGCTGACCATGTGCCAGACACACTGTGGATTTCATTATTGAGCTTCGCTGTCATTCTGCAAAGGCAGGCATGATTACTTCCATTTGCAGATGAGGATGTGAGGTTCAAAGGGGAGAGGATTAAATCAGAGTCACTAAGTTTGGACGTGACAGAGACAATTTTGGTCTCTGCAGACCCAAGCTTCTTTCCCCCATATCAG
Organism: Mus caroli; assembly: GCF_978045245.1. Classification (NCBI taxonomy): domain Eukaryota; kingdom Metazoa; phylum Chordata; class Mammalia; order Rodentia; family Muridae; genus Mus; species Mus caroli. Next base: position 75,959,165 of record NW_028227270.1, on the reverse strand, counting down.
ACAGCATCTCAGATAACTGCAGAGGGCAAGACACAGCAGAAAGCCTTTAAAAAGAGTTTCCTTTATGCTATTCTTTAAATATGCCCCAACTCATCATTTTAAGGAATATTTTTCATTAATTCTGAGTTGTAATCTTTGCTACTTTTAACATAGTATTGAATATTTGCTAAGGAGTGTAGAATAGGAAGCTAAAGAGAGGGCTCAGTGGTTAGAGCATGTACTACTCTTATAGATGGCAGAGAAATGGCATTTCAGATCCCCAACACCTATATTGGATGGGTCACATCTACCTGTAACGTTGGCTCTACATGACTACAAATAGATACAGATACACATACATACATATAATTTTAAAATAAAGGAAATCTTGAAGAATAAAATGCAAGGAAAAGTGAGAGTTTAAGGGAAGAGTAAGGGGCGGGGCAAGTTTTAAGTTTCTTTGGGAGAGGAATGGGGAAGTATGTCTCTGTGAGAGGATGTTAAACATGGGGAAGGAAGGAAGGAGAGAATTTGTGGAGGTATCAGGGGTGAAAAGTGGGGCTTGTTACTGGGCTGAGTGTTCTTGGCTCTGTATGCACAATAGTGAATTCCAAGCAGATTTGAGCTGTAATGTTGTTATTTACATTTGATAATAGATTCCTCTATATTCTTCTTAGAAGATTTATTATTTTTATTTTTAATTATGTGCATGTGTTCATGAACAGTTTCCCTTGGAGGCTAGAAGCCGGGCGGGATCTGTAGTTAGAGGAAGCTGCGAGTCACCTGAGTTTTGGGACTTGAACTTGGGTTCTCAGCTCTTCGTGGGTGAGCCTTTTCTCCAGCTCCCCCTTTAGATCTTAGCGAGGATATTAGCTTGGGGAAACTCTCCGGGCTACTTTATTGGTTTCTTATCTCTACCACCCTTTCAACCATTATTCCACCCCAACCCCTTTCAATGCAGCAACACTACATAGGAGAGAGCAAAGGTTAGAGAGGAAAAGAGGTGTGCACCTCTTTAGACTGCTTCTTACTCACAAGGGATGTCGAGTTCCCTGGGGGCAAGTCCAATATTCGTTGTCAGACTATCTCCAACCAGCAATCCAGCAATAGCAAATGTAGCAGCAACAGGAATCAGCAGCAGCCACCACAGATCCTCTCCAGAGTTCCCAGAAAGCAGCTGGCAAAATCACGCCCCTCCAAGAGCACGGGACAATTGTAGTGATCGGCTATGGACAATCTCAAACAGCTCCATATCCCACACCTGAGATTAAAACAAAACAAAACAAAAGTTCACATAACATAACTGGATTTTTTCCTTTTTTTAAAAATTAGGTATTTTCCTCATTTACATTTCCAATGCTATCCCAAAAGTCCCCCATACCCTCCCCCCGACTCCCCTACCCACCCACTCCCACTTTTTGGCCCTGGCATTCCCCTGTACTGGGGCATATAAAGTTTGTGTGTCCAATGGGCCTCTCTTTCCAGTGATGGCTGACTAGGCCATCTTTTGATACATATGCAGCTAGAGACAAGAGCTCCAGGGTACTGGTTAGTTCATATTGTTGTTCCACCTATAGGGTTGCAGATCTCTTTAGCTCCTTGGATACTTTCTCTAGCTCCTCCATTGGGGGCCCTGTGATCCATCCAATAGCTGACTGTGAGCATCCACTTCTGTGCTTGCTAGGCCCCAGCATAGTCTCACAAGAGACAGCTATATCAGGGTCCTTTCAGCAAAATCTTGCTAGTGTATGCAATGGTGTCAGTGTTTGGAATAACTGGATTTTTTTAAGAAACCAAAATCCTCACTTCAAGATTCCCTTACACTCTCAAAGCCAGTTGTCTCTCATGATGTCAAGGCTCTCTGTGCACCTCTGCCTGGCTCCGATTGACTTTGCAGGCTCCTCCCTGGTGCAGCAAGAATGAAATGCAAAGGAAGCTTGCCCTGGAGTCTACTGCTCTTCTGGGAAGTCAGGGGCATTCAGCATGGACACATTCACTGAGCAGAGAGACCCAAGTCCCTTGTGTATTGGAAACAGGGTCCTATTGAAATCATATGTGTATTTTTATATCACTCAGGGCAGGCTTGGGGCCTGTTACACCAAATATTTCACTACAGGAGACTACAGGAGGTTTTCTAAGCAGATAGAGAGAGGGGGATGAGGGGAGATGAGGAAGAGAAAGGGGAAATGAGGAAGAGAAGGGGGAGGGAGGGAGAGAGCAGGCAAGAGAGCAAGAGAGAGAAAGAGCTTGAGAGCGTGTGTGTGTGTGTGTGTGTGTGTGTGTGTGTGTGTGTAAAAGAGAGAGAGAGAGAGAGAGAGAGAGAGAGAGAGCAAGCCTCTGTTTTCCCTGAGAGAAGTCCATCAAAGACAGAAAGCTATAGAGACTGACACCAGAGAAAGGGTACAGAATGGGTGGAGGAAAAGAGAGGGAGGTACTTGCTGGACAACAGACAAACACATCTAAATGTGAACTAGCACAATATAATGAACAAAACACAGAGTTTGCCATGCCAGTGTGAGTATCAATAGATGAAGGGAGGGACGGCAAATGGATTAGGATGAGACAGAGGCTCTAGAAGCACTAAGAGGGGCTGCAGAGATGGCTTGGCAATCAAGAACTCTTCTTGCTTCTCTTAGCTAGGGTTTCTAGTGTGACAAACACCAGGACCAAAAACAACTTGGGGAAGGAAGGGAAGGGTTTATTTCATCTCACGACTTGTAGTCCATTATCCCAGGAAGTCAGGTTAGGAACTGAAGCAGAGGCCACAGAGGAGTGCTGCTTACTGGCTTAGTCCACCCCACAGCTGCTGTTCTCCTTGATGGCCATCCCATAGTACCAGCATCTCCAAAACACCGGGGTCTTCGCTGCAACTGGATTGGAACTTTACCGATAACATAGTGTCAAGCCTCAATTTCTCTCCATGATCCCTTCATTCCTGAGGTTTCCATGCAAGCAAAGCTGTACCCTCACCAGTGGTATCTCCTAGTGTCAAGCCTCAGGTGCTCTCCATGACCCCATTCATGCCTTCAAAATCAGAACCACCGGGCAAGCTCTTATACATTAGCAAATTCAGCTGCCAGAATAAGGCATGGCCGTGAGCGCTTCTGAACCTTGACTTATATGTGCTGAGCTGGAGGAAACTCTTCTCCGAAGATTTTGGCCCAAACAGGATTGTCTCTTCTTAATCGCTGATAATTCTGTTCTTGCAGAGGACAAGAATACCTTCCAGGCAGCTCCTACCCACCCATAACTACAGATCCAGGGGGATCTGATGCCCTCTTCTGATCTCCATGGTATCTGCATGCATGTGCACATAGACCCTGCCCCCTCACACACACATGCGCGCACACACACACAGATTTTTAAAAATGAACTCTAAAAGATCAAGACTGAAAAGGAGTATCACTCAAAAGGCTGCTATCCATTAGCTTTAGCGTTGGGACAGCCAATAGAACCAGAGAGATGTGTGGTTAGAGTGGGTGGAACTGCCCCCTCCCTTACCAGCCAAGCCTGCAGAAATCAGTGGAACCATAAGTTAGACATGAAAGGAAGTTAAGTCACAGTCCTGTTTTGTCAACTCATTGTGTGCTGCTTCAATTTAGCTGTATGAAGCAAGTACCAGGCTTCTGCAAGCAGGACGCTGCCCTCTATCCAATTAATCACTGAGGTGCTCTCCCAGGGAAACCATCTGTCAGTGAGACACATTTAGGATGACAGGAGAAAACCACGGGCTATTAGCCAGTGGACTGATGTGAACCTTCCACTCACATCCAAGGTTTGAGAGAGCCACGCTTCAAGCAGACTTGATGCATCTCACTTTATTAAATTTCTTTCTTCTTTCCACTTTGCAAACTTCATGGAAAACTAGTATAAGTTTTTATATGCTTATGGATTCTCAAAAAAAGTTTCTCCTGGGTTATGATTTTTACATAAACTTAGAGTATGCTATAGATGGTGACAAATCTCATAATAAAAAGTGACTTCTAGTATTAGCCTAGGTCACATCATTGTGGTTTATATAGGACTTTTCATTTGTGTGAAGATAATTAATCATAGATAGGAGGTCTGACTGCGGCTCATGGTGGCTGAATTAGATAGAGGTGAGTAGGATAAGTGTACTGTGCCTTTTGTCTTTCTTAGCTTTCCTCTCTACTGCCAAGGAAAAACACACAACACTTCACATTGACCCTTACTCTGTTTTCTGGGGAGACCAAGTATCTAGAACCGCTAGCTTTCAGCCCTCACATGTTGTAGTGGTTTGAATAAAAATGGCCTGCATAGGCCCATAGGGAGTGCCACTATTAGGAAGTGTGGTCTTGTTAGAGTAGGTGTGGTCTTTTTGGAAGAAGTATGTCACTGGGGGTTGGGCTTTGAGGCCTCAGGTGCTCAGGCCTGGCCAGTGCTTGCATTCTCTTCCTGTTGTCTGTGGATCTGGATATAGAACTCTCACCTATCTCTCCAGTACCATGTCTGCCTGCATACCACCATGCTTCCTACCAATAATGAACTAAACCTCTGAATCTGTAAGCCAGTCCCAAATTAAATGTTTTATAAGAGTTCACTTGGTCATGACATCTCTTCACAGCAGTGAAGACCCTACTAAGGCACACGTAGAATTCTAAACCACACAAAGACTCAACGGAGAAAGAGAATTTCAGACCAATTTCCCTTATAAACATTGATTCAAAAATACTCAATAAAATACTTGCAAATGGAATCCAAGAACAAATCAAAACATCATTCACTATGATCAAGTAGGCTTTATCCCAGGGATGCAGGGGTGGCTCAATATATGAAAAATCTATCGGTGTAATCTACCATATAAACAAACTGAAAGAAAAATAAACCAACACGATCATCTTATTAGATGCTGAAAAAGCTTTGACAAAATCCAACACCCCTTCATGTTAGCAGTCTTGAAGAAATCAGGGATACAAGGTACATACCTAAGCACCATAAATGCAATATACAGCAAGCCTATAGCTAACATCAAATTAAATGGAGAGAAACTTAAAGCGTTCTCACTAAAATCAGGGATAAGACAAGGCTGTCCACCCTCTCCATATTTCTTCAATTTAGTACCTGAAGTTCTAGCTAGAGCAATAAGACAATTAAAGGAGATCAAGGGGATACAAATTGGAAAGAAAGAAGTCAAAGTATTTCTAGTCATAGATAATATGATAGTATACATAAGTGACACCCCCCCACACAACAGATTCTACCAGAGAGCCCCTACAGCCAATAAACATCTTCAGCAAAGTGACTGGATACAAAATTAACTAAAAATCAGTACTCTCTCTTAACAAAGCTAACAAGGATCCCATGAGACTTGCATCTCTCCTAAGGGCATGGGCTTCAATGGCTTAATCACCTCCTAGTAAGCTCTACAGTTTAAAGACTGCCACACTAAGGAGTAATCTTCCAACACATAAAGCCTCAAGGGACACTCTCAAACTATCCAAAGTATATCAAGAACACAACGGGCAATGTCATACAAACAAACCACTTTCTGGGTACACACACACACACACACACACTGATTATGTGATTTTGAGTGGAAACTCAGATTATTTTGATCATTCTGGGGAGTTGTGAAGAAAGTAAAGATACTGAAGACAGATCAGATGAGTTAGGAAATGTACATTGCTTAGAAACCTGGAGGAAGAATAGTCCTTAGTGAGTTATAGTGAGTCCTGAGCCATCAGGTACAAGTAGGACTAATAATAGCTAGCATTATGACACGTTCCCCATGCCAGGTTGTCTTGTGTGTGCTTTATCATTACTTCACATAATCTGTGAACATTAGGAAGGTGCAGCTGTTACCCCCAGTCTCCCATAAGAGAAGATATATGTCGAACCACACGATGAGGAGCCAATGGGGTGGCGCCTCTTAATTTTGGAATATAGAATCACAATTTTAGAGTTAGAAGAGACTCAACAGCACAACACTTACCTAACATGAACAGGGACCTGGGTTCAAGCCTCAGAACTACAAAAAAGAAGGGAAAAAGAAAAGATACATGAAGCTAAACTATATCCTCATGAGCAGAGACTGGAAGGATAGTTGTGAATTCAAAACCAGCCTAGGCTACATAGAAAAATCCTATCTCAATAATCCGTAACTAATATAAAATAAAACAGAGCAGGGATGTGGCTCAGTGGTAGAAAGCTTGCTCTGCATGGATGAGGCCCTGGGTTTGGGCTGCAACCCCCCCAAACACAATTCCTGTGATAGAAGATTTCAGTCTTTAGGGTATGCTTAAGATTAATCGAGAAAATGTATCCCAAAGTTGCCTACGGGACAGATCTAATGAGGCAGTTTCTCTTCTTAGACAAGAAGCCTGTGTCAACTTGACAAAAACCCAAAAACCAAAAAACCCAACCCAAAACCAAAACCAAACAAACAAACAAAAAAACAAAAACAAAAACAAACAAAAAGCTAGGACGTGTTGACAAGGTAATACAACTTAGAATGACCAAGCATGTCAGTTACAAAGCTGTGCAGGAGCCTGTCATTGTTCCTTCATTTAAGGGGCAACTATTCATTCAGTAAACTAGCATTTACTGAGCAATCGCCATGTGGTTCATGCTGTAATCTGTACCTGGATCCTTCTTGAGGGGTGAAGGACTAGTAATAACCAGCTGTCGGGTTGTCCAAGGTTTACCTACCAATTGGTCCTATGGCTGCTCTCTTCTCTCAATGCATTAAGCAGAGACATAATTCCTTTTTGCCAACACATGACAGTTCTGAAGGCTCATCCCAAGCTCAGAACTCCCTAAAGGATGGGCTTTGGCTTGTAGCCTTTTCCCCATCCCTGTTCCCAGTATATTAAGTCATTCAACAAATATTTATTAGACATTTTTAATGTGCCAGAGTTTTCAGGCAAGAGCACATTGGATATATATAGTCAATATATTCTATATCACATCTATATATCAAGTTTATGATATAAAATATGTCCTCAAGGATGGAAAGCATCTAGCAAAATATCAATATTAATTCATCCCTTAGATGTCTGCCAAGGAAAAAAATGTAAAGACTCTCATTAAATTCTTATTTGATAGGAAGAAATGGTATTAAATTAAATTAGTTCCCTTAGAACTAATGGAAAAAGGAGTTGATAGATGCCATCCCTGGGATCTAATGGACTCATTTAGTTGATGTCCCAGATAACATTTGTGGTCTTCTATTTACGTAGCATAAGTCTCTTTGCTACATCCTATAAGAATGATCACATGGATATTTCTAGCACAAAGTCGGAGTCAGCTGAATGTTTATGTGAGCATATGAGGAGAGTGCTGGGTACTGTACCAATCTATACCAGAATTAATAATGATCCATACCTACATAAGATGTAAATGCCAACATATTTTTAATTAGGTTATACATATTAATAATAAAAGTTAAATCCAGGTACAATGGCTCATTCAATCTTAAAATTCAGGAGGCCAAGGTAGGAAGATTCCTAACTGAAGCCAGCCTGGGCTACAAGTGAACTCTTCTTCTAAGGCTATTTACTGTGATGGCTTTCACATTTACCCCTAATGTTTGTGATGTACAGGTAAACTTGAGGTCATTCGAGGCTTTAGTGTGAGTCTCTGTCTCAACATACAAATAAGGGACTCAAGGTGAGATGGATCCTCGGATGAAGATGCTGCTGAGGAGCCTAATGACCTGTCTTCGATCCCTAGGGCCCATGATGGCAGGAAAGAGTCAACTCTTGCAGGTTGTCTTGTGACCTCCAGTTGTACATGATGCACCTACACTCCTACACACACACACACACACACACATACACATAGCATAAGTAAAATGTAATGGAAATTTAAAACAGAAACAAAAAGCAAAATGAGTTAATGATAAACTATCTTTGAGCAAATTCTTTGCTGAAGGATAAATGTCTTGCAAACATCCGTGATCTTTTTCTGTCTGGAACCAGATGCTAATACTTTAGGTTTTGTGGGCCACATCTGCATTGTCCTGTGAATGAATACATGCCACTAGTTTACACACACACACACACACACACACACACACACACACCACACGATTTGACCTTGCGTTATAAATCGATGATCTCTGATTTAAATAACAATAGCAAATACAATTGCCTGTAGTGAAGCAGGTTGACTTGAGTCTGGTGAGGTTGGGGAGCTCCCAGCCTTCTTGACACCACCCCAGCATGTAGTGGCCCTGTAGAAGAACGTGAGGCGTGTATGGCCTGATCTTTCTATTTAAAAAAAAAAATAGCCAGAGACCTGGATTTTCACCTTCTGGTTTTTAAACTTGCACAGTTAATTCACATGGCAGCACCACACCTAGGGACTCCAGCAGAGCGACTTGGCAGATGGCATTCGGCCCTGCTGTGTAGCTTGTGTTACACAGCAAGTTTTTAAAATCAGCTCATCTGCTCAAGAGACAGATCAGAGATTTCTGTCACCAACCTAAGATAAGCAAATACCAAGCCACTTGGACGTGGGAGGCACAGCTCCGGGTGTTTTGTATGTGGGTATTCATGAATTATCCTCACAGTAACCTCTCAAGATGCTGCACTTGTTATTTGTCTCATTGCTGTAACGGAGCACCTGATAAATCAACTGAAGGAATAGTTTACTTTGGCTCCTGATCTCTGGCTGCCGCAGGTGTGGGAGTGGCTGGTCTCTTTGTGTCCACAGTCAGGAAGCAGATAGGGAGATGAATGCTGCTGTGGCGTTGGCTTTTCCTCTTTCTCTTTTTTTCTTTTTTCTTTTTCTTTTTTAATTGGGTATATATTTGTTTACAATTTTTAAAAATATTTTTAATTAGGTATTTTCCTCATTTACATTTCCAATGCTATCCCAAAAGTCCCCCATACCCCCCCCCACTCCCCTACCCACCCACTCCCACTTTTTGGCCCTGGCGTTCCCCTGTACTGGGGCATATAAAGTTTGCAAGTCCAATGGGCCTCTCTTTCCAGTGATGGCTGACTAGGCCATCTTTTGATACATATGCAGCTAGAGTCAAGAGCTCTGGGGTACTGGTTAGTTCATAATGTTGTTGCACCTACAGGGTTGCAGATCCCTTTAGCTCCTTGGGTACTTTATCTAGCTCCTCCATTGGGGGCCCTGTGATCCATCCAATAGCTGACTGTGAGCATGTGTTTGCTAGGCCCCGGCCTAGTCTCACAAGAGACAGCTATATCTGGGTCCTTTCAGCAAAATTTTGCTAGTGTATGCAATGGTGTCAGCGTTTGGAAGCTGATTATGGGATGGATCCCTGGATATGGCAGTCTCTAGATGGTCCATCCTTTCTGTAAGGCAATTTACCTCTTTCTATTCAGTCTGGGACCCCGGCACATAGAATGGTGCCACCCATGTTATAGGTGAATCTTTCTCACTTCAAGCTTTCTGGAAACACGCACCCACCTCCCTACTCCCACACCCACCCACCTTCTCCACCAAACCACACACACCAGGTGATTCGTAATCCATTATCATACTGACAATGAAGGCGTTGACCATTGGATCCGGGCTGCAGGATCAAGGTCCCTTCCCATCTACTTGTCTATGGGCTCAGCTCTGGACTTGACGGCTCTGGACAAAAGTCATGCTTGCTTTATTTCTAGCTGAGAGGTAAACTCCCTGGCAAAAGTTGGGTCATAGGTCTCTCCCATTACATCTATATGTGTATTTATTATAATTAATTATTTTTGGTAAAGCCCACTGCTTTGGATTTTGGATTAGCTCTACATAGCAATATATGGTTTAATTATCCATCTTGCTTCTCTTATTTGTCCTAATAGGCCTCAAGCACACGACTTTAGATACACACAGAATTTTTTTTCCCCTCTTAGAGTCACGACACCAATCACAAAAAAAGGAAATCAAGCAGAAATTAGAATCGGTTTGGAAGGACGGCGAAGAATCCGACTCTTAAGTTTGGTGAGGCACAGTTTTTCGAGAGAAGTGGAAATTTTTATTTTCTCTAGCCAACTTAAAAGAGATGACAAATGAGGCCAGGGTTTGTTTTTCTGAAGTGCAGCTCTGAGTTTTACTGTTGGTTTTGAAGATAACTCCGAAAAAGCAATTTCAGCTACAAAGGAAATGAAGGAGGCAAAACAAATTATGGCTTCTCTCTCTCTCTCTCTTTTTTTTAAGATGCAAATACCTAAGGAACCCATGGAGCTGCCGGTCATGCTCAATTCAAGATGCAACACTTTATTCAGCAATATTCCCTTTCTGACGCTCAGGGAAGCTGGATCCTGCTGGCGAGGGAAAATCTGCAGTTTTGGAGCTCCGGGGTCATGTGAGGTGTGAGGAGAGGGTGGGTGTGGACTCAGGAGAGAAAGCTTTGCTTAGGATTGTTCCAGTTTCAAAGCTGTCACAGGAATGTCCTTAGTGTCAGACAAACCGGGCACTTAGTGACCCTAAGTTCTTTGGACCACTCCGAGAATCCCTTCTTCTTTCTGTTTCCACTTGCTCCATTAGGTTAAACCTTCTTCCAGTCTAGGCCCGGCAGGTGTGGCTTCGGGGCTTTGGGTAGTCTCCTTAGGTGTCTTCTGCATTTCCTGACTGTTCATCAGAACCTAATTTCCTAGCATCCCCTGCTTCTCATCCACAAGTTTGGAGTAGCTCCTGGGAGGCTGAAGTTCACCAAATCCAGGGTCGGGAGTGGGGGTGGGGGTGGGGGCTGTTAGGATTGGAGAAGATGGACTATATGCTGAAGACGAGGAAAGACTGAAGAAAGACTGAGATAACAGATTGAGAAACTGGAGTCATTTCAAAGCCACTTCTCTGTCAGGCGAGTTCAGGCAAACAGCAGTAGAAAAGTAACAGGATTGGTTAACTATTAAGATGACTCCCTGTGGGAGGGTTAATCAGAAGAAAAGTCCTTATCATATCAGTTAACACTGACCCATGCTACTGGGTCTTTCTGTCTTTCTGTTTCTCGGCAGGTGGGTTGGAAGCTGAGTTCCTGCATGCTGAGTGTCTTAGCGTTCCTATTGCTCTGACAAAACACCATGACCAAAGAGCAAGTTGGGGAGGAGAGGGATTATTTGTCTTACTCTTCCATAGTCACTGTTCATCACTGAAGGAAGTCAGGACAGCAGCGCCAACAGGGCAGGAACCTGGAGGCAGGAGCTGATACGGAGGCCATGGAGGGATGCTGCTTACTGGCTTGCTCCCCATGGTTTGCTCAGTTTGCTTTCTAATAGAAGTAGGACCAATACCCCAGGGATAGCGGCACCCACCAAGGGCTGGGCCCTTCCCCATCAATCACTAGTTTAAAAAATGCCTTACAGCTTGGTTTTATGGTGTCATTTTTCTCAACTGAAGTTTATTCCCTTCTAGCTTGTGTCAAGTTGACATAAGACTAGCCAGCACAGAGACCTTTTAGTGTAAGTGACTGACTCCATTTTGATTTTTTTTTTCTAGTCCAATGGAGCAAACTCCAGGGGAGGAGCTTCCTCCCAAACAAAGGCCTCTTATAGTGTCATTAGCAAGCTCAACAGTCTTAGGACAGTCAACAGCTTAGGACAGTCAACAGCAGTCCACACCTTGACTCACTGTTAACCTCTGGGTTTCTAGAACATTCCCTACACACGCATTTAGAGACTCTTCCCCAGGGTGACCATTTAAAAGGGTCTGGTGCTTCCTGCCCTCCTAAATCTTTGGGACAAGCTTGTCCAGGGGGTTCTAATCATCTGCCGATGTTCTCTAACAGTGCCTGCCTGTCCACAGGCAGGAGCCTGGAGGCAGGAGCTGCCCCCATCACTGGAATGGCCTCTGATGAGCCTCCATAGGCCATGAACGTCACCCTTCCTGCCCAAATGTTTCAAGAGATCCTACAGTATGAGAAGAAGGCAAGATGATGTTAGTCTAGGTGGGAGCCCTAGAGACAATGACAGGGGCCGAATTCAGCAGTGTGACCCTGGCCTTGGTTTCTTAATCTGAAAAGGGGAGGGTTGTCTAGTTTTCCTTTCAGTGTGTGGATAGAATAGACAGAGTACTGTCTGACACATACTAAGTTCTCTGTAAGTGCTAACACCTAACTCATTACTGATGATCTTATGGTTGTGATTATTACCTTTGGCAAGAACTAGAAGAACGATGATAAAGGAAGAGATCTGTCTGTCTGCTTACTTATCCACCTTATCTATCTATCTATCTATCTATCTATCTATCTATCTATCTATCTATCATCCATCCCCCTGCCCAACTTATATATTTTTTCATTTATTTTGAGAGAAAGTTTCATACAGGCTAGAACCTGGCCTGGTCCTAAATCATGGTAGTCCCCCTGCTTTCAGACTTAGGACTTGGGATTCTGACTGTGCCTTTGACTTTGCTTGGAGGAATGAAATTTGAGGCAAAGAATATCAGGTAAAAATGCAGTGGATACGGGAAAGTGTTTTGGGAAGAAGGGATATCTATAAACTCAGTCTCCTTTTCTGTAGTAAATACATAAAAGCCATAGGTGCTTGATGTTTTCAACTAACCTCCTTTATTGGGCCCCAGTAGGCTAAACACCAAAATGGAGTCATTGAAGCTAAAGTCCCTTCTCATGAAGAAGGAGGGACACACACTTTAACCTGACTTTCTCAGAAAGTAGGACTGTTTTCACCCTTACACAAATGCTAATCTGATGTTAACCTTTTCCTCCTGTCTGTCTCCCTGTCCCTGCCACATTCTCAAGCTTCCCAGAGTTGGAGCTAGATGGTACTGTGAGCCCACCCAGCACTTGGAGGCCAAGGCAAGTGGACTGGGAATTCGAGGTCATCTTGTCAAGAAAAAGAGAAAGGAAGAAAGGAAGGAAGCAAGCAAGCAAGCAAGAAAGAATCTTTTTGCTGTTAGTTTTCTGCTTTCTTTACCCATTCCCATTTTCTTTTCTATAAAATCAGGCACACATCACCCCCTCAGCTTACTGCAACACCTACTTTATGAAATAAAAGCTGGCCTGACTCTAGAGTAGAAAAACAAAGCCAGTTAAGATCTCGAAGCAAAACTGTCATAATTCTGTCCTTTGACAAATCCCAACAGCCAACTTGCATCTGGATTTCAGAGATATAGCCCATTGCTATGACAACCCCTGGCTGCGTCATAATTTGTCCCACGTCAGCGCCAGCGTACTCTTCAAAGGAAACACATTTACATGAAGCAATTTATCTTTCATCTCATATCAAAGAAGCCACACAGATTATCTTTGCCCGGGGGATCTATAATTGGAGAAACAATTTTTCCTTTTAGCCTCTGCTCACTGAAAAACATCTTGTTTATGGTACTCACATAAAAGACAAGGCTCTCTGCGCATGAAGGGAAGCCCACTATCTCCGCAGAAACCCTTCAGAAGTGTCCAGACTCAGGCTGACAGACAGGCTGTTTGCAAGGTCAGGAGAAAAAAGTAGACCAACCACAAAGCTAACTCAAGAGTCTCCCAATATGCTTTCTACAGTAAAGCATGGGATTCAGTTTGAGCCAGAAAAGCCACCCTACTCTACAATGTTTGTGCATTTGAACTCTTGGTCCCCAGCTAGTTGTGCTATTTGAGGGGATTGTGGAACTTTTAAGAGGTAGGACCTTGGGGCTAGGGAGATGCTTCAGTGGATAAAGCATTTGCTACTCAGGTGTAAGGACCAATATTTGGATTCCAGTGTGTAAATGCTAGGCCAGCATGGTGATCTGCCTGAAATTCCAGTGTTTTGTGTATCTGCACATGATGTGAGCCCATATACATGCAAATACTCGTGCAGAATCCCAAACACTCACACCCACGTGCACGCACATCATATACAGACATGTATATGCCAAGGAGGAGTGAGGCTTGCGTGCAAACATGGGTCACTGGGTCTGAGCTCTTGAGACAAGAGCTCAGAGACTAAAGAGATATAGCTCAGCCAGCAAAGGTGGCTTGGTGCCACCAAACCTCGTGGTAGAAGCAAAACTCAAATCCCCAAAATTGTCCTGACTTCCACACGCGCTCTGTAGCACACATGCACTCCCACGTACACAGGCACATAACGGACTCTAGCAATATTTTTCAAAAAATTCAGAAAGTGATAGCCCTGCTCCAATTCTAGCTTGAAGTTCATCCTCCCCGATTGACCAAAATCCTGCTACTGTGGAGCCACTGCTGCCATGTCCCCCTTCCCATCCCTCCTCACTGGGATGGAGTGATGGAATCCCCTCAAACCATGGGCCAGGATAAATCTCTCTCCTTGTAAGTCGCTTTATCACAGCGAAGACAAATGTGAGTGACACATTGGATGCTAGCATGTTTTGGACTTGATCTTCAGCAGACATCTTCAGTGTCTACTGTTTACATATCATAGCTGGGATTGCATGGGTGTTGCAAGTGAAGAAGAGCTGAGATATATCCATTGTAGCTCACGACTTCCTTCCTTCCTCCCCTTCTCCCTCCCTTCCTTCCTTTGCTCCTTTTCTCTCTCTCTTCCTTCCTTCCTTCCTTCCTTCCTTCCTTTCTTTCTTTCTTTCTTTCTTTCTTTCTTTCTTTCTTTCTTTCTTTCTTTCTTTCTTTCTTTCTTTCTTTCTTTCTTTCTTTCTTTCTTTCTTTCTTTCTTTCTTTCTTTCTTTCTTTCTTTCTCTTGATGAACCTTCAAAGTAAAAATGGCAGGTGATGCCAGTTTGGTAGGAGATTTTGTTCATTTTTTCCCCCTCTTTTGCTCATTTGCTTTATTTTAAAACAGGGTCTTGCTATGAAATCCAGGCTGGCTGATCCTCTTGTCTCCACCTACCAAATGCTAAGATTACAGCCATGAACTACACTGAGCCAGAGGAAGTCCTGGAGGAGATGGAAGAGTTTGGACTCACTGTGTGATGAGATCTGTGAGCAACACTGACATCACTACACTTAGGGTCAGGTCTCATGAATGTGGGTGCAGTGGCTGTCATGGCTGGGGATGCGGTGGCTGTCATGGCTAGGGATGCAGTGGATGCCATGAGATGGGGATACAGTGGCTGTCGGGGAAGGGGATGCAGTGACTGTCATGGATGGGGATGCGATGACTGTCATGGATGAGGATGCAGTATCTGTCATGGCTGGGGATGCAGTGGCTGTCATGGATGAGGATGCAGTGGCTGTCATGGATAAGAATGCAGTGGCTGTCATGGATAAGAATGCAGTTGCTGTCATGGATGGGGATGCAGTGGATGTCTTTGTCTCTTATTCTCTGCCCTCTGTTCCTCTTGGGCTAATAAATCTCCTATGTGCTGAGAACTGGGTTACAGGATGTCCTGAGACGACACTTTTCCTTTCAGGATGAGGACCCAATGGCTGCCATATGATTATTTTGAAATACCCTGTTGCCAACTCTATTCTACCCTTACTTTGATGCAAGCTCCCATAACTCTTACCCCAGCTGTAGTGATTCCAGGAAGCTCACTTAGTGCTTAGAAAACTCCAGAGAGAGTGAGCCCCTGGACAGACAATGGAGTGCAAACAAACCCATGAAAATTTTCTTCACTCACTTCCAATCCCTTCCAGGCCAGACCTCCGTGTTATGAAGTATCAGGCCACATGACTGAATCAGGAAGGGGTTGTTTTCACCCTAGACCCTAACATGTGAAAGGCAGCGTACAGAAGAACAGAAAAGAGGAGAGAAACCTACCACCAGGGGCAGCTGTGTTTGCGTTAGCCGCCCCACCACACTTAGCTTCCATACCGGGATTTTTAGGATCAAAACCCAGATTCTGGTATCCCCATCAGAGTAGCCTAGGTACCCATCCCCAGTTAAAAACTCAGGCAATAGTTCCACACAGAGAAGGGAGATGGATCTATTTAGCGTGGTCAGATTGGAGAGAAGAACTACAAAGGAATCTAGGAAAGTGTAAGCCCATCTTCAGGGGTTCTGGCATGGGGTTCAGGTGTGCATAGAGGGCAAGAGATCGGCATGGTTAAGAAGTCTGGTCAGTGTGGTCCTGCCCACCACCGACCCACCTTACCACTGCTCTGTTCTGTCCAGTAAACTGCTCACTCCGTTCTCTTCCTGGGAAAAGGGCTCCTTCACTAGCAGGCACCGGACATTCAGCATGGGCCTCCTGGGGAAGATGAATTATTTGTGGTCCACTGTTTCAATGATAGCCAAAAGGCCGGGCACCTAGAATTGCCCTGCTCCTGCCAGGATGGGTGCAGTTCTTAGCGGGAAGTTGTGAAGTTTCTTTCCTCCTCTCCTCTTTTCTAAGCTATAATATGTGACAGTGAATAAGGTTTCCACGCAGGAATTTGGGGTGCTTTTCTGCAAAGGCATAAGCACAGAACAACAGGAGGGGGTTCCACCCAGTGTCTGGGGTCCCCATGGAGACTAGCATTGCTTGGCTCTCCTACCCAGATCTTTTTAAAGTTTCAATGATATCCCTACACTTTATTTGATGTGTGGCTGTTTTGTCTGCCTGTATGTATTTGCACCCCAGGCAGGTTTAGTGTCTGTCTTAGTCAGGGTTTCTATTCCTGGACAAAACATCATGACCAAGAAGCAAGTTGGGGAGGAAAGGGTTTATTCAGCTTACATTTCCACATTGCTGTTCATCACTGAAGAAAAAAGTCAGGACTGGAACTCAAGCAGGTCAGGAAGCAGGAGCCGATGCAGAAGCCATGGAGGGATGTTCTTTACTGGCTTGCTTCCCTGGCTTGCTCAGCCTGCTCTCTTATAGAACCAAGACTACCAGCCCAGAGATGGTCCCACCCACAAGGGGCCTTTCCCCCTTGATCACTAATTGAGAAAATGCCTGACAGTTGTATCTCATGGAGGCATTTCCTCAACTGAAGCTCCTTTCTCTGTGATAACTCCAGCTGTGTCAAGTTGACACAAAACTAGCCAGTAGAGTGTCCAAAGAGGGAGTGGGATCCCTGGAACGGGAGAGACTAGTCACGGATGGTTGTGAGCCACCATGTGGGTGCGTAGAGTTGAATCGAGTCCTCTGCAAGAGCAACAGGCGCTCTAACCACTGTGCCATCGCTCCAACCCCTCCTGCGTGGTTCTAAAAGGTCTTGAACCTCCAGTCTTATGCTGATTCATGGGCTTGCATATTTTTCTTTTTCTTTTTGCCCTCTTTCTTTTTTATTATTTTAATTTAATTTTATTATTATTATATTATTTTATTTATTGTTAAGTTTTTCTGCTATGCCCATTTTACTGCAAAAGGAAATTTTTAATAAGGCAGAAATCAAAGCTTGACTTTATTTTGAAGTATATGCGGTCAGAGAGGTCTGAAAATGTCCCCAGGTAGAGGACAAAAGGGAAATGGGACAGGCAGGCCACAGGGAAACACTTCTTACCTACCCACAGTCATATCACAGAAAGACCCAATCCGCTAGAGAGATTAAACAGATGCTGGAATGGACTGGGGCAAAGACCATAGCAATAAATACTAATAACCGCGTTTCTGTGGTTCTGAGCTGGGAGGCACACTTGTTTATGAAGGTTTCCATTCCCTCAGAGATGGGGGAGAGATGCCTGGCTAGTCCAACCAGACTGTCTTTTCTGGAAAGGAGGAGCTTGGGAAGGCAGAAAAACCACCATTGCCTGGCTACATCAGGGTGATTCAATTGAATGCAAATCATACTCTCTACAGATTGTTGACAAAGTGATCTGGGCCATCTCAAAAGGGTCTGTGAAGAAGCAGTGAAGAGGCAGCCAGTTGTTGCCTGAAGGTGTTCTCCAATGCGCATGTGGCGGAGACTAAACCTACTGTGCGAAGGTGTTGAGCGGTAAAGCTCTTAAGGTTCCATTAGGTCATCTCTCAAGGAATGGTTGATCTTCATCATCAATTTACTGGGTCTTGAATTGCCTGGGTTTGGCTTCCCCAATCCACATAGCGGCCTGCACCTGTTAACTCCTATTTCAGAAGATCTGAAGGCCTTTTTTGGCCTCCATAGTACCTACCATATGCGTGGGAAGCACACACATACATACAGGCTAAACGCTCATACACACTAAGTAAAAATACATCTCAAAAGGAACAGTTTTAATCAACATGAACTTAAACAATATATAGAAATTTCTAGTCCAGTGGCACATTTTAAGTTTTAATACATTTTAAAAAGTAGTCAAAATCCACTGTTCTCCACATCCAAGTCATTAAATAGTGTGGGACTAGTATTCTGGAGTCTCAGAGTAATGAGATTTGGAGTATTTTATGCAGACTCTGAATAAGACTAATACTCATCCATTTAGGAGATACTTAGCACATATTTCCCTAAGAAAAATGGGATTTTTTTCCTAATAAGTAATCTGATTCGTTACTTTGAAGAAAGATGAGGAACCTTGCTTCCTGGAATAAGACACTGAAATTACAAAATACTGTGCGAATTTTGATATTCTTTGAAAAAGGCAATTTATCCCCAGAGAAACGATAAATTTGGAGTGCCTTCTGGAAACGGGCTGCTCTCGCTAATTGTGAAGGCCACGCCATTTTAAGACGAGTCGCTTTACTTCACCATGGGCTGTGATTGGCACTCTACTTAACAGAGAATCAGGCTGGGTTTGGAAAACAGCCTGGCATTTCAGCCAGGCTGGTGAAGCACCTACCATGAACCAGGTTATACATTAAACCAAGAACGCCAAAAGATTGTGTTTATTACCTACTGCAGCAAAGTATCCCCACGTTTAATGGCTTATAGCTGTTCGATTAGATTAAATTACCGTGTGCTATCTCCGAGGGTCAGGAATCTGGGTGTTGTTTCTATCAGTGTTTCTCAGGATGCTAAGGTCCAGATTTTAATGTAGGGCAGAGCTTCCATTTTCTAGAGGTTTTCTAGGAGGCTGGAAGGTCCATCTCCATGGTTACTAGTGATTCAGGTGGCTGCTAGCTGCTTCAGTTAGATTACAGTTTATCTCCCAAAAGTACATGGTCTCAAAGCTTGGCCCCAGTATAAAGGATTGTTAGGTGGCAGCATTTTAAGAAGTCAAGTAGACCACAGGATAGATTTTTCACTCTCAGGAGTGAATTGTACTTTTTATATCCTGTCTCACACACATGCTTTTTTCTTCACAAGCCTATTTATCAATCATGTCATGACACAGCCAAAGAACTCTTGTCAGAGTACTACATTGTTTCCACCCACTGGAATAGTTAGCCAGGACTTGGCTGTTGCAATTGCCATCTGCAAGGGCATTAAATGCCAACGTGCCACAACTTAGACTCACTTGGGAAGATAGTCCCGTTTAGTAATTATCTTTATCAAGTGAGCCTGTGTGCATCTATTGTCCTGATTGTGGGAGGTATCATTGTGGGTGTCGCTGTTCTCCTGACCTGCATTGGAGTAGAGGAAGCTAGGATGCAGCGGGAAGGTGGACAGCACCAGTGCACTAATTTCTCTCTGTCCTCGACTGTGGATGTGACTAGCTGCTTCCTTGGTTTCCTGAAAAATGGTGGACTATGACCTGGAATTGTAGCTGAGTAAACCTTTCCTCTGCTATGTTGGTTTTTTGGTCAATGGCAGAAATAAACTTGGAACAGCATCCTGAAGGATATGAGGTGACACTTCATTGTGGATTTGACGTGAACTTCCCTAATGCTTAGTGATTTTAAACATTTTTTTCTTGTGTACTTGTAAATCTTCTTTGGAGAGATGTCTAAATCCTTTGCAATTTTTCCGCCTTTTAATCATGTTGATTGAAGGAAAGAATTCTGGGTAGATTGGAGGCATTAACCTCTTAGTGTTTCTGAAAGTTTTCTCTCATTCCACAGGTTTCCCCCTCTTGATTATGCTTTTTGAAGCCTAGAAATGGATACTTTTGACTGCATGTGACCCTCTTAAAGGAAATATATATAAATAAGCATGTTTGCACTCACACATGTATCTAATCTAGTTTAGAATATACGGACTTTACTGAGAGTCATGGGTACAAAAACTGGAACAGACAAGAGCTATACACAAATAAATCAAGGCAGTGGTGATCATAAGCCAAGATGGTCCTTCCCCTTCTCTCCTCTTCCTCCTCCTCCTCTTCCTCCTCCTCCTTTTCCTTCTCTTCTTCTCCTAGGACCTCCTACTCACTGAGCAAGCTTTATCAATGAACTATGTCCTCAGCCCTTGGAGGTGGTTGTTTTGTTTGTTTGGTTCAAGGAAGTGACATAAATGTTTTTTTGTTTTAAAATGAAAAAGAGGAGGAGGAGGAAGAGGAGGAGGGAGAAGAGGAGGAGGAGGAGAAGGATAAGGTTTCACTTATCATGCGCTACTAGAGGCACGTTCTCTCTCCAGTTTCCATCTGACCAAAGGCAAGTAAAGAGAGAACAAATAAAGGTAGATGAAGCAGAAGGAGAGAGCTGTTTGTGCTGGCCCCATCCCTCTTCTAGACTGGAATTGAGCCAGCTCCTCACAGGCCCCTAGGCGAAGGACCAGATACCTCTGAGTTCAGGTATAGGCTGAGAATGCAGGAACTCAGCCTCCTCTCAAATGATTTTCTTGTAAAACTTGCAAGCAAGAGCAATCCTTCCCTAGTTCCTCTTCTCTTTCGAAATGTAATAGGCTACAAGTCTCACTTTTATTGTTTCTTTGCACAGTCTGTTGTCTCCTGGCCTCTGGATTGGGGCAGTGGTTTGAAACAGTGATCTGGTTTCACTGCAGGGATGGTAATTATTTCAACACACCCTACTGAGGTGCCATTTGGTGCCTTGAGAGACAGGATGGCAGCTGTTAGTCCCGGGGATATTCCCCAAGGGCAATCCCAGAGCCAACTGGGACTCATTCCCGAATACATTCTCCCCCTATAAGGCCCAAACCTGTTGGCACCTCTTAGAATATTCAAATTTCAAAGACAAGAAGGCTTTCTGTCATGTTAGGCAGCTCCCCCCAATCCCAGCCTCACCCCAAACCACCTTTTCTGTGGCACTCAGTACTGAAGGACCCATGAAACTCCTGGGAGCAACAGCAGCAGTGTTATGCTATAGGCATGTGATGTTTGCAAAGGCTACATAACATAGCAGTTTACACCACCACCATATGGGGACAATGGTGCAATCCAAGTTATCAGAGTCAGTGCTACTATCACTCACTTTCAGATGGAGATTGTAAAAGAAGGCTTCCAGAGCCAGAAAGTTCAAGGAACTTGTGAGCCCACCCATTGAGTTGGAGCAAACGCTAGAACTTGATTCAGAGCCAAAGCTAAAGGGGAGCAGGGGAATAAAAGAACTCTGGGGGAAAGAACACAGCATCCGAACGTGGTCCTCCCTGAGAAAACAAAGGCCTTAAGAC
Organism: Mus caroli; assembly: GCF_978045245.1. Taxonomy (NCBI): domain Eukaryota; kingdom Metazoa; phylum Chordata; class Mammalia; order Rodentia; family Muridae; genus Mus; species Mus caroli. Next base: position 75,937,993 of record NW_028227270.1, on the reverse strand, counting down.
CACAGCATGCTGTCTTCATTGTGTCCCCGAGCAACTGGATAAAAGGTCCTCTGTTGCATGACCATGTTTCAGGGATGCTATATTGTGGTAAGGAGTCTGCACCCAAGATCTCAATTCATCCCTCATCAGATTCATTGGTTCCCATGTGACACTTTTCCCTGCGCTCTTAGTAGATACTGGTTCACCGCCGTCATCATCATCATCATCTTCCCCTCCCCCCCAACACACACACAGTGAGGAAGAATTAAAACGGTTCAGTGCACATTTGATCAACTGTATCTCCTATAATAGGACTGACAGACTTACTAATAAAATTACAGATGTCCACTTACATCTGAATTTCAGGTAAAGTGAAATAATTCTTAGTAAGAGTATATTCTAAGTATTTGTATTTTTTAAAGGCAACTTTCTTCAAGAAAAATAAGAACATTAAACATTCTGGGGTATTTTGCTACTGTAACAGTGATTACAGAGGAAGGCATATAATAGTGTTCAGATTTGGTTCCCCGTTTATTTAGTCATTTTAGCTATAATAAGGTGGCCTTAAGTTTCTGATAATTAAACTGAAACTGAAACTCTGATCTTGTGAATTCATGTTCCAGCTTATTAGTGACGATCTCTTGTACATTTGAATTAATTGACTACTGAATTAGGAGGAGGGCAGTTAATTCATCAAGAGAACTATAATTTCATTGTTGAAACATCTGGCATCTGGCTCTTTAAACACAGTGCTTGGGATTCACCTCTGCTAAGATCAAAACTTCCCATGCAAAATGGGGGAACGAAGCTGCCTACGAAGATGAAGAGAGACAGAAATATATGCTGTTTACACAATTAACCGAGTTATCTGTGATCATCTCTATGGTAACCAGGGCATCCAGAGTGAGGGAAGAGCAAAGGTTTAGTGTAATAGAAGGTTTACACATGGAGGTTTAGAAAAAGAAAATTGAACGCAACTGTGATACCTCTAATGGAAGACAGGAAGGCAAGCATACTCAGAGAATTGTAGCTCTAAAGTGTTCGTCAAGTAAAACTGCCTTTTCCTTAAACCTCTAGGCAAGAAACATTCAGAGGATGCCAGCAGAGTATAGCTGATACGAAAAAGATCACAGGATGGCTTTAAAGCCTGGTGTTTTTGGTTACATCCTGTGGGCACCTCAAATGTATTCATCCAGATTATACCAGGGCAGTGTACACAGGTAGACAGCAGCCATGGGGTGTTGCTTTCTACCCAGCTGTCCTAACTAACTGTAACTGTTAACTTAACACAATCTAGAGTCACCTGAGTCTCATTTGAGGGAGTGCCAGATCAGGCTGGCCTGTGGGCAGGTCTGTGAAAGACTGTCTTGATGTTGATATTGGGAGGCCTAGTCCACTGTGGGCGGCCCCATACCTAGGCAGGTGGTCCTGGACTATGAAAGAAAATCAGCTCGGCAGGACCCGGTGAGTGAGTCATCAAACAGCGTTCTTTCATGATTCCTGTTTTCAGGTTCCTGCCTTTAGTCCCTCGGTGATGGACTGTGACCTGGACGGTGTGAGAAGAAGCAACCTCTTCCTCCTCTAGATTTTTTTTTTTTTTTTTTGGTCTAAGTATTTTATCACATCAACAGAAAGGAGAGTGGCCCATCAGCTACCACCTTCTATTAGAATCTTAAGACCAGATGGATTTCACTCCAGGTTAGGGATGCTCAGCAGGTAAATGCCACTTTGGGGAAGCAAATCCAGGAATCGAGTCATTGTAGCCATGGGGACAGAGCGTGATATGATTAGGCCACTAACAAGGTAGTAGAGATTCATTGATTTATCAAGTCAACAGGTATTCAGTCCAGAGCCTCTAAGCTGGAATTTCTTCATTCCCCTAAAACCCACAACCATTACCACCACCACCAAAACAAACAAACAAACAAACAAACAACCTTCCCATCTCCTCCAAAACCCCAGCAATCAAAATCCCTGCTATGGGGGAGGGTCCACATTCTAGTGAAGGGAGGCCAGGAGTCAAATTATTTAGCTATTCACTTGGTAGCAAATAGTTCTTGGACCCTGTGTAACCAGGAATTACTATAGACACTGGGGAATATTACTAAGCAAAACATACAATAACCCCATGGCATGGTGCATATAATATAGAGGCAGGCGATGGGTGAGAATCTTAACATTTTGGTAGACAAATTCTGTATCTGTAAGTACATACTGTTAGGATAATGGAAGCCGAGGATTAATTGGAGGGGATGGGAGGATAAGTTTAGGTACTGGCCAAAAGAAGCAGATATTTGAGTGAAAACCCAAGGAAACCAGGGAGGAAACCTCAGGTCTCTTGGGCCTCCACCAGCGCTTAGTAACTGGTATTACCAGAAATGTTGGGGAGTCCCACCAGTCACCCTATGATCCAAGGGAAACCGAGGTCCCTTCTTGGGGCTCCATCATACTAATGAAAGAATTTAAGAACGGACTCAAATGGGAACTCAGGACAATTTTATTTGCATTTAAGAGAAATCCTCCAGGGCAGGCAAGCTGCAAACCTTGGCAGTTTACCTGGAGGAGGAGAGAAAGAAAATAAGCCACTGCCCGTGCTTGAGTCAACTACAGGCTAAAAAGTAGCTACATGAGAGAGTGGATGCTCACACAGAACCAGAAGAAAGCACTTCTAGGCTCTGGCCAGCAGGCCAAAAACATACCCCCCCACACAACCCTTAAAATTCCTTATGCATTTTTGATTCAGAATTCAGCTCCTTGGGACTGCACTAGAGAGTGAGAATTTTGAAAAGTAAAATGCACAAGATCCCATTAAAGGGCTAATTATTTCTTCTACTTCTTTAGCTTGGCTGAAGGTGCACCTGATCCAGATGGATAGTCCCTTGACAGTTGATTGGCTTGCCCGACTCAAGTAACTCTATTTTATTTTATTTTTAAGATTTATTTATTTATTTAATGTCGATGAGTGCACTGTAGCTGTGTTCAGACACCAGAAGATGGCATCAGATCCCATTACAGATGGTTGTGAGTCACCATGTGGTTGCTGGGAATTGAACTCAGGATCTCTGGAAGAACAGTCAGTGTTCTTGAGTCTTCCAGTCCCAGGAAGAGAATTTCCAGCTATTCTGGAGCACAGAGCCAGTGAAGCTATTAGTCTTTGCTGGAGACATGCCCATTTGTGTTCTTATGCCAATAAACTTTCTGTGCCCTGGCTCCTGGTCAGCCATCTTCTCTTCTCTATGTGGCTTGAAATCTACCTGACTCAAGCACCATTAATGTTCTTTTTCAATATTTTTAAAAAGAAGGTAAGGATGACTGTATTCAAAGAGAGCCAGGGTAACAGGAATAGGAATCCTGCAATGGGGTCTCTAATTATGGGAGAAACAGAGAGTTCTGATCTCTCCTTCCTTTTACCTTGCAGATGCTTCAACCCACTAACCCATTTCTGCAGACATCTACTCTTTAGTATCTAGGAGAATGGAGGAAGCTGTAGGATGGACAGAACAGAAATATTGCCAGGAACTTGGCGATTGGGTGAAGATGGCCCTCTCAGTTTCTGTGACTTCATTTGCTCCATGAACTGTAGGGTCCGAAAGGGTGTGTGTTCCCCTACCCCTGTTCCCTGCAAAGTGTGACTTGACTCGTTCCCCTCTTCTCTGTGCAGTGCATGCTTTGATCAATTTACACATCGCATCACAAGGTCTGTAAGCCATTGCTCCTTCTCACCCTTGTCTTCTGTTTTAGGAATAGGCAATGGCTTCAGGTTTTTCCATCCATATCAAAGGGCTTTCAGGGCCTTTGTGCTGCAGGGTGAGAACTAGAACATTGTAATGTTAAAGCCCAGGGAAAACCTAACCAAAGCTTCTAATTGTTTCACGAGGAAGCTGAAGCCCAGGAAGCTGAGTTGAATGGCAAATTCTACTCCAGAATTACATATTCTGGGCATGCCCAGTAGATTAGTGAATAGGATTATGTTCTTCTGATATACATATTGCTGTGTGACAGTGGTTCCTCCAGCCTCTGTTTTCTCATCGGTACAAAGAACTCCACGATGCCAGTTACTTCAAAAGCTTTAATAAGCGATGGATTAAATCAGGCCTATAATGTACCTTATATAACCCTCGATGCCTCACATTGCAGACTTATCCACCTTCTGCTAACACTCCACTCCCTCATGAACATCAAAAAGAATTCAGTGTTCTCCTTCTTGTCTCTATCAGGCAGGGTTATTTGAAGCAAGGATTTTTAAGTGGTGGGTCATGACCCCATATGAAGTTGTACAAATGAGTGTGTGGAGCCATGAAGACTTCATCAATAGTAAAAGATTTCTGAACATGCAATCAACAAGCATTAGTTCAAAGACTAATGTGTAACTAGTTTAGGGCATTTCTAGCAGCTCAACTCTGTGCTATATATATTGTGTGACTTTTCTATAGCCTTGGCTCTCACTGGTCTGCTCACTCTCTACAGAGCACACCAACAGGTCTTACTATACTGCAGAGAACTGTCCGAGCCTCCAAGGATCAGATCTTGAGATGGCTGTTATGAACGGCAGGGCTCTACATACAAGTTTTCTGTCCTTTTAGAAGCACAGTGGTTTAATTAGAGAAAGCAAAGGATTTAACCGCTTTTGTACCATAATTCTTTAAGAGGTTGAGTTTCAAATCAGTGTATCTTTGGATTGAACAGTGTGAGGGTGCTTGTTTTTTAAAAATTACCGTTTGAATTGCTGATTTGAGTTTCATAAAAGAAAAAAAACACTAAATGAATTTTAATTAGGGATTAGGACAGAATTCCCAACAAGTTTTCTGAAATGGCCTTAAACCATTCTGTATAAGTTATTTATGCAAAGTGGAATGCTCGGCAGGGATGAATATAAAATCAAAATGCCAGCCAACTCTAAAAAGATGTTGGTGCTGTATGGCCTGCAGTATCAAATATTTGGTCAAGATGTAAATCTTTAAGTAAGAATAAACAAGCACACTTATCCCGTTATTATGCATGCAAATTTGCTTTTGTCTTTAGTACATGATAAATTTTATATATATACACACACACATTTAAACAATTGCTTTAAAATAAATGTTAGTATGGCTTGTTACCAGTAAAAGTATGATTGATATTCATATAATATATACCTATATATTCTGTCCATGTTTTCTATGAATTCCATCCATGTTTCTCAGGTAAACATCCTTGAGATTGTATACAAGAGCCAAGAAAGTGGTCACAGAGGGAGGGAGAATAGAAATGCTAGCCCAAGTCTTGGGGTCTCTAGTGGAAAAGGTCCATGGAGAAAAGAAGAAACCATAACACTTCCTGGAAGTGGTAGGCCATGAGGTAGAAATGCAGGAGACTGTGGAGGCTGGATGGACAGAGGAATCTGTATGTCTGTTTTGTAACAGTCTGTAGAAATGAGTAGCAGGCCAGCAAACACTCGAGAACAGGCAGGACTGAGAATCCATTGCTATCCTGGGTCTCTGAGAGCTTAGGGTAGAGATGTTGTTACATTCAGACGAGGAGCATGTAGGTGGAAGCTGCTTATGAATTTATACTTTGACCTTTTCTAATCAGGTCGTACCTGGGGCTAGCAGGCTATGTGCATGCAAGGAAATATATATCAGAAACCAGGCACATTCAGAGGAAAGGAAAAAGTTAACATTTGGATTAAACGCTCATCTCAACTACAAGATATTAAACTTGGCTCCCATGCTGCTTGCTAATGCTTAAGTATCCATCATCCTCAAATCCCCAAATGCAGAATTCTCAGTGGTCTAAGCTGTTTCTCCCAGAAGGACATCAGAAGACGAAGGTCAGCCTCTCTCCTCAGCAGTGAGTTATGTCGGCCTTCTGTCTTCTTCCCTCATTTGTAAGAAATGGAAACTTTCACAGTGTTTAATGGGCTTCTTCACATGTTATTTCACGGACCATTAACATAACTGGATAATAAAATTGATGGTTAAAATCCCCTACCTACGCCATGCAAAGTGTGAATGTGCAGTGGCATAAGTCAGAGAAGGGTGAGGCAGAAGGAAAGCCATTGGACACAATTTGAGGATGGCGTTGAAGCACAGTGAATGACACTCTACCCATTGATGGGGGGAAAATAACAAAGTAGCTACGATGTATGTCCTGGCCTCGTGGCTTTCCGTCTTCCCATGTGTGATGAGACACATTCTCCTCACTTGGAGAGAGAAATATTTTTTGAGGCACAGGGTCTTACCACAGAGCTCAGATTGCTCTTGAATTTGTGATCCCCCTGCCTCAGCCTCCCAAAGACTGGGATGATAAGTCTTTCCTGCCTCACCTGGCTCTGAGAGGAATCTTATCCAAATAGAATTATTAGATATCTCTGTCAAGAAGGACGTATTTGTTTTATCTTTTGAAAATCCCCCCTCCCCCGAAAAACGGTCCTACCAGGACCTCAGTATGTGAGGAATTAGGAGTTGAAGGCATTAAAGAAGAGGTAGACATTACATAAATGGGTCATGTGAGGAAGGCCATAACGCTATGTCCTCAGAGAAAAAGAGTAACATACTTCTTCCTAAAGGAAGGGGAAGAAGGCCATATATAATAACAAGAAGGCAAAGAGATGACTGGCCGCACGCTGTCAAGAGAGGTCTGAGAAGATGCCAACTTCCTAAAGCCTTGGTCTTGGACACCCAGCATCCTGATCTGTGAGAAATTTGTTTCCATGGCAGCCTAATGAACCGATTAGGCGGAATACCACGTGCTCAGTAGGTAGCTGGTTGGAGGCCTCTGTGAAGCTGGTCTGCTTCATCCTCTGCTAAAGAGCTTGGGCTGAGAGAACCATGTCTTGGTCACTTTGCCCATCTCCCCCTGTCCTTCCCTGATCAGGGGAGGTTGTCAGGCTCACAGAAACCAGATCTGTCTTTCATGTTTGTGAATAATCAGAAAGCCGAGATGTGAAAGTCGAGGTGAGGGAATGCCACAGAGTTCTGAGGCCATCCCTTATTTGTCTGTGGCTGCGAAGTACAACTCAGGCTTCTCTTTGGGAGTACAAGGGAGTTGTCAAAAGACAAAAATGAATATGCACTTCTGCAAGAGGATGGAAGAGAAGGAAAGAATCTGGCAAGGACTGGTTTTTGTGAGATATTGCTCCACTTCTGGCCCATGGATCCTGGGAGCATCTCTGGATCCTTCAACAAAGTTTCTTTTGCTTGTCTAGTTTGGATGCATTTCTTGCTTGAGACCAAACTGAGTTCCTTTCGTGGTTTGTCAAATCACTTGTGGTTATGACATACTACTAAACAGAAAAATTGAAAGGGAAGTGTTGTTCTTGGGGGCTGACAGTTTTAAACATGTTCCTTGGCAGTTTACACTCAGAACCCCAGAGAGGTAGAGTCCCAAAGCAGTGGAGGTGTGTGCCAGTAGCTACTTACCGCCAGGAGGAGGGGACAGAAGTTGGACAAGAGGGCTGGTGAGATGGCTCAGCAGTTAAGAGCACCGACTGCTCTTCCAAAAGTTCTGAGTTCAAATCCCAGCAACCACATGGTGGCTCACAACCATCCGTAACAAAAATCTGATGCCCTCTTCTGGAGTATCTGAAGACAGCTACAGTGTACGCACATATAATAAATAAATAAATTAAAAAAAAAAAGAAGTTGGACAAGAGACTGGCAGTCAGGACTAGATACCTTCAGAAGCAGGTCCTAGAAGTAGATCTATTTCTTCTGGCTCGACTCCACCTTCTAAGTTCTTAGTACTTTTACAAAGTTCGACTTCCAGCTGGAACCAAGACTTCAACAATGAGTTTTGGGGAAGGACATTTCACATTTAAATCATCAAGGTTCTTTCCCTTGTGTCTGGCATGCCAATGGCCATCATAGCATGTCACAGCCTGGTGGCATTCCTGAGTGTGCAGGCTCAACTTCATTCACAGCATCTACATTAACTCCATAAGCATAGAGATAAGCAGGGAGATAGGGTTCATATATACAGCTGAACCAGGCAGCAGGTTTAGCTTGTCTCAGTTGGAGTAGTTCTTCAGGCCATAAACATCCAGGAACAGGAAGGTGGAGGAGAAAGCTATGGTGGACATTTTCTGCACATACTATCAACATTTCCACTTGAACCAGGACAAATGCTTTGCCATTTTCCCAAGGGTCCTTGACATGGCCATGATTAGGTCATCCACACACATCCACTCAGGACTTTGTACACTCAGGGTTCCTCCACTATCCACACATTGACATCAATTAATTGGAAATATGGTGATCACATCCACCAAATACCTTAGAAGAAACAGGCCAACGGACTGGGTCCTATCGCTTAGCCCCATTGGTTCATAAGAATACTCATCCCCATGGCACGTGGCCTTCTGATTCTAAGGAACCAGGGACAAGCTGGTTGATAATGATTCTGTCATTAAGGTGTCCCCATCCAGAGATGTGAACTCCAGTCATCACAGAATAGGAACCGACGGGCTAGTCACACCTCCTAGGTCAAGGATGGGGGTCAAAAAGAAAAGGTCAGAATGTAAGTCAGACTTCCAAGGATCTACAGGATTTTTATGCAAAGAGAGGAATGGGAGGAAGGTGCCTGAGAGAGTAGGCTGGGCCAGAGGATGCATCTCCTTAAAGTCAAGACAAGTGTGAACCTGACTCTGGGGGCATCTGTACAAGCTCAGAAGTTTCCAAGACAGCAATGGGTATGCCAAGAGCTATGCTTGGTGCCCCTAGGAGAGGAAGGTCTGAAAAGCACTTACCAGGCATAGACAGGGTTTAGGATTAAACAGTGTGGTAGGCAGATGTATCTAGTGTTTTTCTCATGGCTGTGACCAAACATCTGAGAAAAAGCTTAAGAAAGGAAGGGTCAACTCTGACTCACATAAAATTGAGGTGAGAAGATTCATCAGCAAGAGGAAGGCACGGTGGAGGGAGGGTGTGATGCTGATCATGTGGTACCCACAGTCAGGATGCAAGGGGAGACGAATGCTGCTGCTCTGCTCTCTTTGCCCTCTTTATTTAATCTAGGACCTCAGTCTAGGAGATGGTACCCACCACCACTTCCCACCTCAGTTATATCTCTCTGGAAACACCTCTCACACACACACACACACACACACACACACACACACACACACACACACACACACAAACTGAGAGGTGTTGTTTCCATGGCTATTTTAAATCCAGTCTGTGTTTACATTGTTCATGTTGTCAGTGAGGATTCACTATTACTGAGCTATGACTGATCAAGATGAGCCTGGAAATGAAGTGAGTTGGGCCTGAAGCATGGTTGACATAGAACCCTCTTCACTGAGTACTGAGGGCAGGCAAGGTTATAGGAATCTGAGTTTAACGAGCAGCCTGTTGAAGAAAGATCTAGTATCTACAGCCTGGAGCTTAGATAACTTGAGTCATCCTTTCTAGGCAAAGAAGGGTGAAGTAGAAATATGGTGTAGGCAGAGGCTCAAACTAGTGGGGCATTCCAATATTTCATACTCCTGCCCTGAAAGGTCTGCTCTGAACACAAAAACTATTAAATGTGTCCATTCGCCTAAGTTAATATATTTATAATTCTTGGGTTTTCTCTTGAGAAACTTCTGGAAAGTAGAAGCTTGTCCAGTCTGTATTATGTACTAGTGGCTATGTCGTCGTCGTCGTCCTCCTCCTCCTCCTCCTCCTCCTATCATCACCACCATCATATCATCACCATCACCAGCATCATCACCAGCATCAACATCACTGGTGTTAAAATATAGGGCAGGGTTGGTTCTATAGGCTCTCTCTTTCCCCCCTTTCCTGGGTTCCCAGAATCAAACTCAGGTTGTCAGACTTACTCTGCAAGTGTCTTGCCCTCTGAGCCATCTTGCCCACCCTATCACCTTGGTATAATAATCTGCAGAGTCCCTTTCTTATAATTACCCTTTAAAACAGGCTTTCAGAACTTGAAAGGCCCTGAACCTCATGAGAGGAACATGACTGGCGTCAAAGGGGCTACCGAGCACAGGGGACCAAAACGAAAATGTAGAATGTGGGCTGACTAGCCATGGCAATGGTGACAGAGGCAAGCAAGGACTGCCAACAGGAAAGGGGACAATGACAGATAGAGGGCAGAGGAAGTCAGAGTCAGCAGAGGAGATGGGAAACAAGTCAGTCCACATCAAGCTGGTCTAGGGGAGCTTTTCTGCATTAGGTGGAAGATGAACCTTGAAATTAGGTAAATCCAGTTACAGGAGCTTAAAAATAGCTTCTGTTTCTTGCTCATTCAACCTTAAGGCTTGTGCCTGCTCTGTGTATCAAAACGATGACCACTTGTGTCAGGCGCCAGTACAGGGAGGAGGCAGAGATGACTGCCCAAAACTCCAGCTGTCTCACTGAAGACTGGATGAGTATGTGATAAGACCCACTTGCTCATTCTCAAAGGTCTGCAGCCTGCATGCTCTGTGTCCAGCAGTGTGCTGTGTTTGGAGGGGATAGGAGCCCATTCAGGAAGCAATGTGAGACAATGAAAAATGAAAAGGAGGGATGGAGACATGGCTCAGCAATGGGGAATGATTGCTTCACAATTGTGAAGACAAGGGGTTGGTTCCTGGCATCCATATCACAAGCTGGGCCTCTCATGCACATCTGTAACCTCAGCTTCATCAGGTAGAGACAAGACCATGGCTGGTGCTCTGCTGGGGTGCTTCCAGTGTAGCTGGGAGAACCAAAGCCTCAGCTTGAGGGAGAAATACTGCTTCAAAAAGGGATAGGGGAGAGCAATAGAGGGAGACCCCAGGTGTGTGTGTGTGTCTGTGTGTGCATGCCAGTATGCATGTGTGTATAGCTATATGCATGTACACAAAAACAAGCAAACAAACAAACAAACAAACAAAAATCTTTAGAGAGGAAAAAGGAGGAGAAGGAGTGTGTGTGTGTGTCAGAGAGAGAGAGAGAGAGAGAGAGAGAGAGAGAGAGAGAGAGAGAGAGAGAGAGAGTGAGTTTCATCTCTCATTTCTGGTGGTTTTGGTTCGAAGTTTGGTGCAGCCATTACCTTGACTCTCTGGGGGTATCACCACCACATCTGGACTTTGTTATCTGACCATCTCCCTTCATGGATACCTTAATATCACCACACTCCTTCCTACTCCTCCACCCCCATCACTGTCTTCACATTTTCTTCACCCTCTCTTTCCATCTGACTCCTCAATGTAGCTTCATAAACAACCTCTAATGCAGTCACACATTGAACACACACGCCCAGGTGTCTCCTGCCTTCCTGTCTTTGCTTACTCTGCAATTGTTTCTTCTGACAAGTCTGGCTTTCTTTTGCTTCTTTCAATTCAACATCCTATTGCCAGCTGCCTGTAGGGCTCACATCTGGACCCCAAGCTATTTTTTCCTGTGTCTCTCTGATGTTTGGTGCGCGCGCACGTGCATGTGTGTGTGTGTGTGTGTGTGTATGTGTGTGTGTGTGTGTGCCTTGCTGCAGATGGAACCCATGGCCTCTCTCATGCTAAGTGATAAAGTGCTCTACCACTGAGCTGCATCCTCAGGCTCAGATCTCAAACCTGCCATGCTCTTACTGTGTCTCTGCAAAACTACCCTGTCCAGCTTCAGACTCCTTGAAAGAAAGGATGTTGCCAGTCGGAGGACAGTGACCTGCCCTGCAGGGAGCGCCATCTTGGCTCCGGGACTCCGCCGAGCTTAGTCTCTACAGGTCAGAGTGGGGACCACGGGGGCAGACGGCTTCTGGGACAGGCAGGAGCCACAGAGCCGCTGAGGCAGCACCCTTTTGGGGCCGCAGACTTCCGGCACCCTCCCAGCCAGAGGACAGAGACCTGCCCTGCAGAGAGTGCCATCTTGGCTCCGGGACTCCGCCGAACTTAGTCTACAGGTTAGAGTGAGGACCACAGAGGCAGACAGCTTCTGGGACAGGCGGGAGCCACAGAGCCGCTGAGGCAGCACCCTTTTGGGGCCGCAGACATCCGGCACCCTCCCAGTCGGAGGACAGTGACCTGCCCTGCAGGGAGCGCCATCTTGGCTCCGGGACTCCGCCGAGCTTAGTCTCTACAGGTCAGAGTGGGGACCACGGGGGCAGACGGCTTCTGGGACAGGCGGGAGCCACAGAGCTGCTGAGGCAGCACCCTTTAGGGGCCGCAGACATCCGGCACCCTCCCAGTCGGAGGACAGTGACCTGCCCTGCAGGGAGCGCCATCTTGGCTCCGGGACTCCGCTGAACTTAGTCTACAGGTTAGAGTGAGGACCACAGAGGCAGACAGCTTCTGGGACAGGCGGGAGCCACAGAGCCGCTGAGGCAGCACCCTTTAGGGGCCGCAGACATCCAGCACCCTCCCAGTCGGAGGACAGTGACCTGCCCTGCAGGGAGCGCCATCTTGGCTCCGGGACTCCGCCGAGCTTAGTCTCTACAGGTCAGAGTGGGGACCACGGGGGCAGACGGCTTCTGGGACAGGCGGGAGCCACAGAGCTGCTGAGGCAGCACCCTTTAGGGGCCGCAGACATCCGGCACCCTCCCAGTCGGAGGACAGTGACCTGCCCTGCAGGGAGCGCCATCTTGGCTCCGGGACTCCGCCGAGCTTAGTCTCTACAGGTCAGAGTGGGGACCACGGGGGCAGACGGCTTCTGGGACAGGCGGGAGCCACAGAGCTGCTGAGGCAGCACCCTTTAGGGGCCGCAGACATCCGGCACCCTCCCAGTCGGAGGACAGTGACCTGCCCTGCAGGGAGCGCCATCTTGGCTCCGGGACTCCGCCGAGCTTAGTCTCTACAGGTCAGAGTGGGGACCACGGGGGCAGACGGCTTCTGGGACAGGCAGGAGCCACAGAGCCGCTGAGGCAGCACCCTTTTGGGGCCGCAGACTTCCGGCACCCTCCCAGCCGGAGGACAGAGACCTGCCCTGCAGAGAGTGCCATCTTGGCTCCGGGACTCCGCCGAACTTAGTCTACAGGTTAGAGTGAGGACCACAGAGTCTGACAGCTTCTGGGACAGGCGGGAGCCACAGAGCCGCTGAGGCAGCACCCTTTTGGGGCCGCAGACATCCGGCACCCTCCCAGTCGGAGGACAGTGACCTGCCCTGCAGGGAGCGCCATCTTGGCTCCGGGACTCCGCCGAGCTTAGTCTCTACAGGTCAGAGTGGGGACCACGGGGGCAGACGGCTTCTGGGACAGGCGGGAGCCACAGAGCTGCTGAGGCAGCACCCTTTAGGGGCCGCAGACATCCGGCACCCTCCCAGTCGGAGGACAGTGACCTGCCCTGCAGGGAGCGCCATCTTGGCTCCGGGACTCAGCCGAACTTAGTCTGTACAGATCAGAGTGAGGACCACAGAGGCAGACAGCTTCTGGGACAGGCGGGAGCCACAGAACCGCTGAGGCAGCACCCTTTTGGGGCCGCAGACATCCGACACCCTCCCAGCCGGTGAACAGTGACCTGTCCTGCAGGGAGCGCCATCTTGGCTCCGGGACTCCGCCGAACTTAGTCTGTACAGGTCTGCTGACAGAGGATACTCAGAATCCCCAGAAGAACAACCTCTGAACAGAGACAACTATAACAACTCCAGAGATTACCAGATGGCGAGAGGTAAAGGTAAGAATCTTACTAACAGAAACCAAGACCACTCACCATCATCAGGACCCAGCACTCCCACTTCGCCCAGTCCAGGGCACCCCAACACACCTGAAAAACTAGACCTGGATTTAAAAGCATATCTCATGATGATGGTAGAGGACATCAAGAAGGACTTTAAAGAACTACAGGAGAACATGGCTAAAGAGTTACAAGTCCTTAAAGAAAAACAGGAAAACACAACCAAACTGGTAGAAGTCCTTAAAGAGAAACAGGAAAACACATCCAATCAGATGATGGAAATGAACAAAACCATACTAGACCTAAAAAGGGAAGTAGACACAATAAAGAAAACCCAAAATGAGGCAACACTGGAGATAGAAACCCTAGGAAAGAAATCTGGAACCATAGATGCAAGCATCAGCAACAGAATAGAAGAGATGGAAGAGAGAATCTCAGGTGCAGAAGATTCCATAGAGAACATGGGCACAACAATCAAGGAAAATGGAAAATGCAAAAAGATCCTAACTCAAAACATCCAGGAAATACAGGACACAATGAGAAGACCAAACCTACGGATAATAGGAGTGGATGAGAATGAAGATTTTCAACTCAAAGGACCAGCAAACATCTTCAACAAAATTATAGAAGAAAACTTCCCAAATCTAAAGAAAGAGATGCCCATGAACGTACAAGAAGCCTACAGAACTCCAAATAGGCTGGACCAGAAAAGAAATACCTCCCGACACATAATAATCAGAACAACAAATGCACTAAATAAAGATAGAATACTAAAAGCAGTAAGAGAAAAAGGCCAAGTAACATATAAAGACAAGCCTATCAGAATTACACCAGATTTTTCACCAGAGACTATGAAAGCTAGAAGATCCTGGACAGATGTTATACAGACACTAAAAGAACACAAATTCCAGCCCAAGCTACTATACCCAGCCAAACTCTCAATTAACATAGATGGAGAAACCAAAGTATTCCACGACAAAGCCAAATTCACACATTATCTCTCCACGAATCCAGCCCTTCAAAGGATAATAACAGAAAAAAAACAATACAAGGACAGGAACCACGCCCTAGAAACAACAAGAAGGTAATCCCTCAACAAACCTAAAAGAAGACAGCCACAAGAACAGAATGCCAACTTTAACAACAAAAATAACAGGAAACAACAATTACTTTTCCTTAATATCTCTTAATATCAATGGACTCAACTCCCCGATAAAAAGACATAGACTAACAAACTGGCTACACAAACAAGACCCAACATTTTGCTGCTTACAAGAAACTCATCTCAGAGAAAAAGATAGACACTACCTCAGAATGAAAGGCTGGAAAACAATTTTCCAAGCAAATGGTCTGAAGAAACAAGCTGGAGTAGCCATTCTAATATCAGATAAGATTGACTTCCAACCCAAAGTCATCAAAAAAGACAGGGAGGGGCACTTCATACTCATCAAAGGTAAAATCCTCCAAGAGGAACTATCAATCCTGAATATCTATGCTCCAAATACAAAGGCAGCCTCATTCATTAAAGAAACTTTAGTAAATCTCAAAGCACACATTGCACCTCATACAATAATAGTGGGAGACTTCAACACACCACTTTCACCAATGGACAGATCATGGAAACAGAAACTAAACAGGGACACAGTGAAACTAACAGAAGTTATGGATCAAATGGATCTGGCAGATATCTACAGAACATTTTACCCTAAAACAAAAGGATACACCTTCTTCTCAGCACCTCATGGTACCTTCTCCAAAATTGACCACGTAATTGGGCACAAAACAGGACTCAACAGATACAAAAACATTGAAATTGTCCCATGCATCCTATCAGATCACCATGGACTAAGGCTGATCTTCAATAACAAAATAAATAATAGAAAGCCAACCTTCACGTGGAAACTGAACAACACTCTTCTCAATGATACCTTGGTCAAGGAAGGAATAAAGAAAGAAATTAATGACTTTTTAGAGTTCAATGAAAATGAAGCCACAACATACCCAAACTTATGGGACGCAATGAAAGCATTTCTAAGAGGAAAACTCATAGCTCTGAGTGCCTCCAAAAGGAAACTAGAGAGAGCACACATTAGCAGCTTGACAACACACCTAAAAGCACTAGAACAAAAGGAAGAAAATTCACCCAAGAGGAGTAGACGGCAGGAAATAATCAAACTCAGGGGTGAAATCAACCAAGTGGAAACAAGAAAAACTATTCAAAGAATCAACCAATCAAGGAGCTGGTTCTTTGAGAAAATCAACAAGATAGATAAACCCTTAGCCAGACTCACTAGAGGGCACAGGGAAAGCATCCTAATTAACAAAATCAGAAATGAAAAAGGAGACATAACAACAGATCCTGAAGACATCCAAAACACCATCAGATCCTTCTACCAAAGGCTATACTCAACAAAACTGGAGAACCTGGATGAAATGGAGAAGTTCCTAGACAGATACCAGGTACCAAAGTTGAATCAAGATCAGGTTAATGATCTAAACAGCCCTATATCCCCCAAAGAAATAGAAGCAGTCATTAATAGTCTCCCAACCAAAAAAAGCCCAGGACCAGATGGGTTTAGTGCAGAGTTCTATCAGACCTTCAAAGAAGATCTAATCCCAGTTCTTCACAAACTATTCCACAAAATAGAAACAGAAGGTACTCTACCCAACTCATTCTATGAAGCCACAATTACTCTGATACCTAAACCACAAAAAGACCCAACAAAGATAGAAAACTTCAGACCAATATCCCTTATGAATATTGATGCAAAAATCCTCAATAAAATTCTTGCTAACCGAATCCAAGAACACATCAAAACAATCATCCATCCTGACCAAGTAGGTTTCATCCCAGGGATGCAGGGATGATTCAATATACGGAAATCCATCAACGTAATCCAGTATATAAACAAACTCAAAGACAAAAACCACATGGTCATCTCGTTAGATGCGGAAAAAGCATTTGACAAGATCCAACACCCATTCATGATAAAAGTCTTGGAAAGATCAGGAATTCAAGGCCCATACCTAAACATGATAAAAGCAATCTACAGCAAACCAGTAGCCAACATCAAAGTAAATGGTGAGAAGCTTGAAGCAATCCCTCTAAAATCAGGGACTAGACAAGGCTGTCCACTTTCTCCATACCTATTCAACATTGTACTTGAAGTCCTAGCCAGAGCAATTCGACAACAAAAGGAGATCAAAGGGATACAAATTGGAAAAGATGAAGTCAAAATATCACTTTTTGCAGATGATATGATAGTATATATAAATGACCCTAAAAATTCCACCAGAGAACTCCTAAGCCTGATAAACAGCTTCGGTGAAGTAGCTGGATATAAAATTAACTCAAACAAATCAATGGCCTTTCTCTACACAAAGAATAAACAGGCTGAGAAAGAAATTAGGGAAACAACACCCTTCTCAATAGTCACAAATAATATAAAATATCTTGGCGTGACTCTAACTAAGGAAGTGAAAGATCTGTATAATAAAAACTTCAAGTCTCTGAAGAAATAAATTATAGAAGATCTCAGAAGATGGAAAGATCTCCCATGCTCATGGATTGGCAGGATCAACATTGTAAAAATGGCTATCTTGCCAAAAGCAATCTACAGATTCAATGCAATCCCCATCAAAATTCCAAATCAATTCTTCAACGAATTAGAAAGTGCAATCTGCAAATTCATCTGGAATAACAAAAAACCTAGGATAGCAAAAACTCTTCTCAAGGATAAAAGAACCTCTGGTGGAATCACCATGCCGGACCTAAAGCTCTACTACAGAGCAATTGTGATAAAAACTGCATGGTACTGGTATAGTGACAGACAAATAGACCAATGGAATAGAATTGAAGACCCAGAAATGAACCCACACACCTACGGTCACTTGATCTTCGACAAGGGAGCTAAAAACATCCAGTGGAAGAAAGACAGCATTTTCAACAAATGGTGCTGGCACAACTGGTTGTTAACATGTAGAAGAATGCGAATCGATCCATTCCTATCTCCTTGTACTAAGGTCAAGTCTAAGTGGATCAAGGAACTTCACATAAAACCAGAGACACTGAAACTTATAGAGGAGAAAGTGGGGAAAAGCCTTGAAGATATGGGCACAGGGGAAAAATTCCTGAATAGAACAGTAATGGCTTGTGCTGTAAGATCGAGAATTGACAAGTGGGACCTCATGAAACTACAAAGCTTCTGCAAGGCTAAAGACACCATCAATAAGACAAAAAAACCACCAACAGATTGGGAAAGGATCTTCACCTATCCTAAATCAGATAAGGGACTAATATCCAACATATATAAAGAACTCAAGAAGGTGGACTCCAGAAAGTCAAATAACCCCATTAAAAAATGGGGCTCAGAACTGAACAAAGAATTCTCGCCTGAGGAATACCGAATGGCAGAGAAACACCTGAAAAAATGTTCAACATCCTTAATCATCAGGGAAATGCAAATCAAAACAACCCTGAGATTCCACCTCACACCAGTCAGAATGGCTAAGATCAAAAATTCAGGTGACAGCAGTTGCTGGCGAGGATGTGGAGAAAGAGGAACACTCCTCCATTGTTGGTGGGATTGCAAGCTTGTACAACCACTCTGGAAATCAGTCTGGCGGTTCCTCAGAAAATTGGACATAGTACTACCGGAGGATCCAGCAATACCTCTCCTGGGCATATATCCAGAAGATGTCCCAACCGGTAAAAAGGACACATGTTCCACTATGTTCATAGCAGCCCTATTTATAATAGCCAGAAGCTGGAAAGAACCCAGATGTCCCTCAACAGAGGAATGGATACAGAAATTATGGTACATTTAC
Source organism: Mus caroli (assembly GCF_978045245.1). Classification (NCBI taxonomy): domain Eukaryota; kingdom Metazoa; phylum Chordata; class Mammalia; order Rodentia; family Muridae; genus Mus; species Mus caroli. The sequence continues at coordinate 75,919,641 of NW_028227270.1, read as the reverse complement.
ACAATGGAGTACTACTCAGCTATTAAAAAGAATGAATTTATGAAATTCCTAGCCAAATGGATGGACCTGGAGGGCATCATCTTGAGTGAAGTAACACAATCACAAAAGAACTCACACAATATGTATTCACTGAGAAGTGGATATTAGCCCAAAACTTAGGATACCCAAGATTTAAGATACAATTTGCTAAACGCATGAAACTCAAGAAGAATGAAGACCAAAGTGTGGACACTGTGCACCTTCCCAGAATTGGGAACAAAACACCCAGGGAAGGAGTTACAGAGACAAAGTTCGTAGCGGTGATGAAAGGATGGACCATTTAGAGACTGCCGTATCCAGGGATCCATCCCATAATCAACTTCTAAACGCTGACACCATTGCATACACTAGCAAGATTTTGCTGAAAGGACCCAAATATAGCTGTCTCTTGTGAGACGATGCTGGGGCCTAGCAAACACAGGAGTGGATGTTCACAGTCAGCTATTGGATGTATCACAGGGCTCCCAATGGAGAAGCTAGAGTAAGTACCCAAGGAGCTAAAGGGATCTGCAACCCTATTGTTGGAACAACATGATGTACTAACTAGAACCCCGGAGCTCTTGTCTCTAGCTGCATATGTATCGAAAGATGGCCTAGTCGGCCATCAATGGAAAGAGAGGCCCATTGGACTTGCAAACTTTATATGCCCCAATATAGGGGAATGCCAGGGCCAAAAGAATGGGAATGGGTGGATAGGGAAGTGGGGGGGGGGGGCGCTATGGGGGACTTTTGGGATAGCATTGGAAACGTAATTGAGGAAAATATGTAATAAAAATATTAAAAAAAAAAAAAAGAAAGAAAGGATGTTGTCTCATTTGGACTTAACATCCTTCACAGCCTGTCAAAATGACAGATATTCAGCACTGGACAAGAACTTTAGAAAACTTTCTGATAAATAAATCACTAATGGCAGGTGGAAAGAGGAGCAGTAGAGACCCACACCAAGCAACACGATGAACTTGGGCATGGATGCTGGAGGCAGTGGGTATTCGTGGTTAACTATGATTTTACATCTAGGTTTGGGGAATGTATTCTCTAGAGGCTAGATAGCAAGTGTCTTAAGACCTGTTGCACTCTTCCAGTCTGACCAGCGCCGGGGTAGCTAGGGCGAAGGGTCGGCTGACACCGGCCAGCTACCCACAACACCTGCCACAGGATCTTGGGACTTCTGGTGAGTGGAACACAGCTTCTGCTCCAATCCAATTGCGCGCGGGACCTGAGACTGCATTAGTTAGGGAAGCAGAAAACCGGCCTGAGTAGGGCCACAAGCATCTTCGGGTCTGACCAGCACCGGGGTAGCTAGGGCGCATGGTCAGCTGACACACACCAGCTACCCACGACACTGCCACAGGATCTTGAGACTTCTGGTGAGTGGAACACAGAGTCTGCTCCAATATTTAAACAGTGACAAAGATAACAACTAACCCCAGAGATTACCAGATGGCGAAGGTAAACGTAATAATCTTACTAACAGAAACCAAGACCACTCACCATCATCAGAACCCAGCACTCCCACTTCGCCCAGTCCAGGGCACCCCAACACACTGGAGAAGCTAGACCCAGATCTAAAAGCATATCTCATGATGATGGTAGAGGACATCAAGAAGGACTTTAATAACACACTCAAAGAAATACAGGAGAACACTGCTAAACAGGTAGAAGACGTTAAAGAGGAAGCACAAAAACCCCTTAAAGAATTGCAGGAGAACACTGTTAAACAGGTAGAAGACATTAAAGAGGAAGCACAAAAATCCCTTAAAGAATTGCAGGAGAACACTGCTAAACAGGTAGAAGACATTAAAGAGGAAGCACAAAAATCCATTAAAGAATTGCAGGAAAACCAGACCAAACAGGTGATGGAATTGAATAAAACCATCCAAGACCTAAAAAGGGAAGTAGAGACAATGAAGAAAACCCAAATTGAGGCAACACTGGAGATAGAAACCCTAGGAAAGAAATCTGGAACCATAGATGCGAGCATCAGCAACAGAATACAAGAGATGGAAGAGAGAATCTCAGGTGCAGAAGACTCCATAGAGAACATCGGCACGACAATCAAAGAAAATACAAAATCCAAAAAGATCCTAACTAAAAACATCCAGGAAATCCAGGACAAAATGAGAAGACCAAACCTACGGATAATAGGAGTAGATGAGAATGAAGATTTTCAACTCAAAGGACCAGCAAATATCTTCAACAAAATTATAGAAGAAAACTTTCCAAACCTAAAGAAAGAGATGCCCATGAACATACAAGAAGCTTACAGAACTCCAAATAGATTGGACCAGAAAAGAAATTCCTTCCGACACATAATAATCAGAACAACAAATGCACTAAATAAAGATAGAATACTAAAAGCAGTAAGGGAAAAAGGTCAAGTAACATATAAAGGCAAGCCTATCAGAATTACACCGGATTTTTCACCAGAGACTATGAAAGCCAGAAGGGCCTGGACAGATGTTATACAGAAACTAAGAGAACACAATTTCCAGCCCAGGCTACTATACCCAGCCAAACTCTCAATTACCATAGATGGAGAAACCAAAGTATTCCACAACAAAACCAAATTCACACATTATCTTTCCATGAACCCAGCACTTCAAAGGATAATAACAGAAAAAAACCAATACAAGGACGGAAACCACATCCTAGAAAAAGCAAGAAGGTAATCCATCAACAAACCTAAAAGAAGACAGCCACAAGAACAGAACACCAACTCTAACAACAAAAATAAAAGGAAGTGGATGCTCACAGTCAGCTATTGGATGGATCACAGGGCCCCCAATGGAGGAGCTAGAGAAAGTACCCAAGGAGCTAAAGGAACTGCAACCCCATAGGTGGATCATTATTATGAACTAACCAGTACCCCAGAGCTCTTGACTCTAGCTGCATTTGTATCAAAAGATGGCCTAGTAGGCCATCACTGGAAACAGAGGCCCATTGGACTTGCCAACTTTATATGCCCCAGTACAGGGGAATGCCAGGGCCAAGGGGTGGGGGTGGGTGGGTGGGGGACTGGGGGGGGATTGTATTGGGGACTTTTTGGATAGCATTGGAAATGTAATTGAGGAAATTACCTAATAAAAAAAATCAAAAAAAAAAAAGAAGTAAAAAAGATAAAGAACCAGAAAAAAAATAAAAGGAAGCAACAATCACTTCTCCCTAATATCTCTTAATATCAATGGACTCAACTCCCCGATAAAAAGACATAGACTAACAGGCCGGCTACAGAAACAGGACCCAACATTTTGCTGCTTACAGGAAACTCATCTCAGAGAAAAAGATAGACACTACCTCAGAATGAAAGGCTGGAAAACAATTTTCCAAGCAAATGGTAGGAAGAAACAAGCTGGAGTAGACATTATAATATCTGATAAGATTGACTTCCAACCCTGAGTCATCAAAAAAGACAAGGAAGGGCACTTCATTCTCATCAAAGGTAAAATCCTCCAAGAGGAACTATCAATTCTGAATATCTATACTCCAAATAAAAGGGCAGCCTCATTCATTAAAGATACTTTAGTAAAGCTCAAAGCACACATTGCACCTCACACAATAATAGTGGGAGACTTCAACACACCACTTTCACCAATGGACAGATTATGGAAACAGAAACTAAACAGGGACACAGTGAAACTAACAGAGGTTATGAAACAAATGGACCTGACAGATATCTACAGAACATTTTATCCTAAAACAAAAGGATATACCTTCTTCTTAGCACCTCATGGTACCTTCTCCAAAATTGACCACATAATTGGTCACAAAACAAGCCTCAACATATACAAAAATATTGAAATTGTCCCATGCACCCTATCAGATCACCATGGACTAAGACTGATCTTCAATAACAAAATAAATAATAGAAAGCCAACACACACGTGGAAACTAAACAACACACTTCTCAATGATACCTTGGTCAAGGAAGGAATAAAGAAAGAAATTAAGGACTTTCTGGAGTTTAATGAAAATGAAGCCACAACATACCCAAACTTATGGGACACATTGAAAGCATTTCTAAGAGAAAAACTCATAGCTCTGAGTGCCTCCAAAAAGAAACTAGAGAGAGCACACATTAACAGCTTGACAACACACCTAAAAGCTCTAGAACGAAAGGAAGTAAATTCACCCAAGAGGAGTAGACGGCAAGAAATAATCAAACTCAGGGGTGAAATCAACCAAGTGGAAACAAGAAGAACAATTCAAAGAATCAACCAATTGAGGAGCTGGTTCTTTGAGAAAATCAACAAGATAGATAAACCCTTAGCCAGACTCACTAGAGGGCATAGGGAAAGTATTCTAATTAACAAAACCAGAAATGAAAAGGGAGACATAACAACAGACCCTGAAGAAATCCAAAACACCATCAGATCCTTCTACAAAAGGCTATACTCAACAAAACTGGAGAACCTGGATGAAATGGACAAGTTTCTAGACAAATACCAGGTACCAAAGTTAAATCAAGATCAGGTTAATGATCTAAACAGTCCCATATAACCTAAAGAAATAGAAGCAGTCATTAATAGTCTCCCAACCAAGAAAAGCCCAGGACCAGATGGGTTTAGCCCAGAGTTCTATCAAACCTTCAAAAAAGATCTAATCCCAGTTCTTCACAAACTATTCCACAAAATAGAATCAGAAGGTACTCTACCCAACTCATTCTATGAAGCCACAATTACTCTGATACCACATAAAGACCCAACAAAAATAGAGAACTTCAGACCAATTTCCCTTATGCATATTGATGCAAAAATCCTCAATAAAGTTCTCGCTAACCGAATTCAAGAACACATCAAAACAATCATCCATCCTGACCAAGTAGGTTTCATCCCAGGGATGCAAGGATGGTTCAATATACGAAAATCCATCAATGTAATCCATTATATAAACAAACTCAAAGACAAAAACCACATGATCATCTCGTTAGATGCTGAAAAAGCATTTGACAAAATCCAACACCCATTCATGATAAAAGTCTTGGAAAGATCAGGAATTCAAGACCCATACATAACCATGATAAAAGCAATATACAGCAAACCAGTAGCCAACATCAAAGTAAATGGTGAGAAGCTGGAAGCAATCCCACTAAAATCAGGGACTAGACAAGGCTGCCCACTCTCTCCCTACCTATTCAACATTGTACTTGAAATCCTAGCCAGAGCAATTAGACAACAAAAGGAGATCAAGGGGATACAAATCGGAAAAGAAGAAGTCAAAATATCGCTTTTTGCAGATGATATGATAGTATACATAAGTGACCCTAAAAATTCCAACAGAGAACTCCTAAGCCTGATAAATAGCTTCGGTGAAGTAGCTGGATATAAAATTAACTCAAGCAAGTCAATGGCCTTTCTGTACACAAAGGATAAACAGGCAGAGAAGGAAATTAGGGAAACAACACCCTTCTCAATAGTCACAAACAATATAAAATACCTTGGCATGACTCTAACTAAGGAAGTGAAAGATCTGTATGACAAGAACTTCAAGTCCCTGAAGAAAGAAATTAAAGAAGATCTCAGAAGATGCAAAAACCTCCCATGCTCATGGATTGGCAGGATCAACATTGTAAAAATGGCTATCTTACCAAAAGCAATCTACAGATTCAATGCAATCCCCATCAAAATTCCAACTCAATTCTTCAACGAATTAGAAAGGGCAATCTGCAAATTCATCTGGAACAACAAAAAACCTAGGATAGCAAAAACTCGTCTCAAGGATAAAAGAACCTCTGGTGGAATCACCATGCCTGACCTAAAGCTGTACTACAGAGCAATTATGATAAAAACTGCATGGTACTGGTATAACGACAGACAAGTAGACCAATGGAACAGAATTGAAGACCCTGAGATCAACCCACATACCTATGGTCACTTGATCTTTGACAAGGGAGCAAAAACCATCCAGTGGAAAAAAGACAGCATTTTCAACAAATGGTGCTGGCACAACTGGCGGATATCACGTAGAAGAATGCGAATTGATCCATTCCTATCTCCTTGTACCAAGGTCAAATCTAGGTGGATTAAGGAACTCCACATAAAACCAGAGACACTGAAACTTATAGAGGAGAAAGTAGGGAAAAGCCTCGAAGATATGGGTACAGGGGAAAAATTCCTGAATAGAACAGCAACGGCTTGTGCTGTAAGATCGAGAATCAATAAATGGGACCTCATAAAGTTGCAAAGCTTCTGCAAGGCAAAAGAAACCGTCAATAAGACAAAAAGACCACCAACAGATTGGGAAAGGATCTTTACCTATCCTAAATCAGATAGGGGACTAATATCCAAAATATATAAAGAACTCAAGAAGGTGGACTCCAGAAAATCAAATAACCCCGTTAAAAAATGGGGCTCAGATTTGAACAAAGAATTCTCACCTGAGGAATACCGAATGGCAGAGAAGCACCTGAAAAAATGTTCAACATCCTTAATCATCAGGGAAATGCAACTCAAAACAACCCTGAGATTCCACCTCACACCAGTCAGAATGGCTAAGTTCAAAAATTCAGGTGACAGCAGATGCTGGTGAGGATGTGGAGAAAGAGGAACACTCCTTCATTGTTGGTGGGATTGCAAGCTGGTACAACCACTCTGGAAATCAGTTTGGCGGTTCCTCAGAAAATTGGACATAGTACTACCGGAGGATCCAGCAATACCTCTCCTGGGCATATATCCAGAAGATGTTCCAACAGGTAAGAAGGACACATGCTCCACTATGTTCATAGCAGCCCTATTTATAATAGCCAGAAGCTGGAAAGAACCCAGATGTCCCTCAACAGAGGAATGGATCCAGAAAATGTGGTACATTTACACAATGGACTACTACTCAGCTATTAAAAAGAATGAATTTATGAAATTCCTAGGCAAATGGATGGATCTGGAGGGCATCATCCTGAGTGAGGTAACATATTCACAAAGGAACTCACACAATATGTACTCACTGATAAGTGGATATTAGCCCAGAAACTTAGGATACCCAAGATATAAGATACAATTTGTTAAACGCATGAAACTCAAGAAGAACGAAGACCAAAGTGTGGACACTGTGCCTCTTCTTGGAATTGGGAACAAAACACCCATGGAAAGAGTTACAGAGATAAAGTTTGGAGCTGTGAAGAAAGGATGGACCATCTAAAGACTGCCATATCCAGGGATCCATCCCATAATCAGCTTCCAAACGCTGACACCATTGCATACACTAGCAAGATTTTGCTGAAAGGACCCTGATATAGCTGTCTCTTGTGAGACAATGCCAGGGCCTAGCAAACACAGAAGTGGATGCTCACAGTCAGCTATTGGATGGATCACAGGGCCCCCAATGGAGGAGCTAGAGAAAGTACCCAAGAAGCTAAAGGGAACTGCAACCCCATAGGTGGAACATTATTATGAACTAACCAGTACCCCAGAGCTCTTGACTCTAGCTGCATTTGTATCAAAAGATGGCCTAGTCGGCCATCACTGGAAAGAGAGTCCCATTGGACTTGCCAACTTTATATGCCCCAGTACAGGGGAATGCCAGGGCCAAGGGGTGGGGGTGGGTGGGTGGGGGACTGGGGGGGGATTGTATTGGGGACTTTTTGGATAGCATTGGAAATGTAATTGAGGAAAATACCTAATTAAAAAAAATTTTTTTTCATAAAATCACACACACACACAAAAATTCTCTACATTAAAACAAGCCATAAAGTAAAAAAAAAAAAAAAAAAAAAAGACCTGTTGCCATTCCATCTCCTCTCAGCTCTGTCCTGTAATCATCCTGGGAGGAACAAATACACTCTAAATAAACAGTACTGAGCTTCCCTTTGTTCCCCAGACTATTGGAACAGTACACCCCTGCAAATTAGAATTTCCCCAGGAATTTCATGCTGGGGGTTGGCGGAGGACGAAGCTGAAGTTCTGGTGCCAGTCAGGGGAGAAACTTGTCACCAAGAAGAGATCTTACACTGTTCTCACATGTCAGAACACCTTGCAGGAGAGCCTGGCACCGAGGCAGTAAGGATGGGCAGGGCCACACCCTGACCCTTAGCTGTCACCTCACCCTTTCTACTGTAATCTAAACTTCATATCAGCACCTAGAAGACAGTCTTGGGGACACTGAGGAGGTCATTGGACCTTTTTGTTCCTCTTCCCAGCATGGCCGCATTGAATACAATATTTTTTTTTCTGCTTTTCACTGTTATTCCAATTGGCTTACTGGGAGTAGATGGCCAAGCCCAACTTGGTAGGGCTGCCAGCGTCTAAGCTCTGACACCAACTCCTGCTTTGTCCTTGGAGTCTGAAAGCAATCGGAGGTAACATGTAAGCGGTAGCCGTGGCTGTGTTCCAATATAACTTTATTTATACGCACTGGATTTTGAATGTCATACAGTTTTCCAATATCACAAAATATTATACTTAAATTTTTTTTCCTTCAGCACTTAAAAACTTTAAAAACTATCATTAGCTCCCTGGCAGTAGAAAAGTGGGTGGGTGGATTTGGCTCTCCGGCCATAGTTTGCCAAACCCTTATTTAGAGCAACAATTAAAATGTTGCAATTAAAGAAGATTCACATCAAAGTTTTTATGTTGGTCAAAAGGACAGTGATTGAGTAAATTATGGTACAATTACTTGTGAAAATTCTTTATAGCCAATTAAAATAGTATAAAGATTGTGGGGCAACATGGAAAATGCTATGATAAATTGCAAGTTGAAGAAGCAGACTCCAAAATTATGTGTGTTCTGATTCTAGCTATGTTGAATGAATCTTAAATAAACCCTGTGCAAATTATGTATTCTCGGGATTGAAAGGGAAAATGAAAGCTGTTTGATTTGTATGGAGTTGGGACTGTGGGGTAATTTGTTTTTACTTAAGCGTTGAGAATCAAGCCGCCTCGTGAAACTCTCAGGTTGTATGATGTGATTTCCAAGGACATCCAGCTCAAGTTATTTCATCAGGCAAGAAAGGAAGAGGACGGAACGTCGGCTGGTTAGAGGTCAGCAGAGTGTGAAGTGCTGTTGCAGCTCACCATTGCTCTGTGATAAATGGTCCCACACTTAATGTCCTAAAAGAACAGCACCGTATACAGAATGCTCTGTGCATTAGAAAGGCAGTCAGGACCCAGTGGCAATGGTGCTTCTGTAGCCTGTGATGTTGGTAACCTCAACTGGGAGGACCTGAATGCCTACTTTACAGGTACCCGGACAAGGGGATGCTAAAGACGGTGCGTTCCTTTCCTTAGGCACGGAGGGTGAAATGCCACAAATCAGGCCGGTCGACGCAGAAGATCGGAGCTCTGGAGGCTGAAATCTCAGGTCAGGGGGTTGGCAGAGATGGTGTCTTCCAAGGCATGTGGGAGACAATGGATTCCAGGCTTCTCTTTAAGCTCTCAAAGGTTTGCTGGTGGCATGTGGCAGCTTGAGGTGGTACTGCCCTGTTTTCTGCAGTTGTTTCTCCATGCTGCCTTCGGGGTCTATTTAGTTAACTTGGTATCCAAATGACTAATTAATGTTTGGTCTTTTGAGATAGGTTGTCAGCCCACAGCCTAAGTTGTCATGGAACTCAATATGTATAGCTCAGGCTTAAATTAATAGCAAGCCTCCTGCCTAGGCCCCCACACCCAAGTGCTGGGAGTACAGGCAGGGGTCATGACACTCAGCTAAATTCCACCCATTTTATTAGAACAGCAGTCATACCGGATTAGGATCTGTGATAATGGCCTCCTCTTCACTTGATCTTCTGATATGACTCTGTTTCCAAATAAAGGCCACATGCAGAGTGAGATGGTTAATTTTTGTTGTCAACTTGCCCGTGCTTAGGATCTCCTAGGAGATTGAGGCACACCTCTGGGTGTGTTTATGAGGGTAACTTGGAGAGTCACTGATGGGAAAGACCCACCCAAATGCAGGAGGCACCATTCCATGGGCTGGGAGCTTGGGTGGAAATAAATAAATAAATAAGGGAAGGAGAAAGTGAACTGGGACCAGGATTTCTCTCTCTCTCTCTCTCTCTTTCTCTGCCCCCTGCATCCTGGCCTATGAAATGTGAACAAGCACCTACTGCACTCTCTCACCTTAACACCAGGGCATCCCCAACGTGGACCGTATCCCTTAAAACTGTGAGCCTATATATATATATATATATATATCACTTAACAGTGTTTTAGCCAACAGCAAGGAAGATACCTGGTGCACACATAGGTATGGGGGATTTGCACATGCATTTGGGGAAATTCCATTAACTCTATATTAGCTGGGCCCAGTGGAGATGGCCCAGTAGACTATCTATACTGGCTATGGATGCCTACTGAGGCCTTTGTCTCTCTACCCAGCATAAGAACTTTTATGAACTCTCTTCCGAAGCTTTTACTCAACAGATAGAAATGTTTACAAGGTTGTCCTATGTTTCATTCTGTCTTGGTGATTAACCACTCTGACCAAAAGCAACTTGGGAGGGGGTATTATTTGGCTTCTTCTTCTTTTTCTGGGTCACAATCCGTCACTGAGGAAAGTCAGGGCAAGAACCCAAGGCAGATACCTTCTGGCAGGAACTGTAAAGCTTGCTGGCTTGCTTGCTGGCTCCCTCATTGCCTAATTCTTAGCAGGCTTCTTAAAAATATAACTCAGGACCACCCATTTCAGAATAGAGTACAGCCTGCAGTGGGCTGAGGCCTCCTGCATCGATAAATGATCAAGGCGGTCCCTCACAGACAAACCTGATAAAGAACTTAATTAACCGAGACTCTTTCCAAGTGATTCTAGACTGTGAACAGTTAATACTTACTGGGAGACCCTGATTCAAGATGGGAGACATTAGCCTCACCTGTGCATACAAGTATCAAAGTAGTTCAGACATTTGTAGTTTTAGAGCAATTTTAGGCAAACAGCAAACTCGAGAGGACAGCACAGAGGTGCACATACCCCCATGCTCACTCTTGCATGGCCTCCTCTACAATCAACATCTCCCACCAGAGTGGCACATTGGCAAAGACAGATGAACCCACCAGGTCACTGTCCTTCCCCAACCCCTCAGGTTGTTGCTTCGGCTCCTTCCCCGTGTCCATTCCTCATGTAAGGACAAGCGTGTAATGGCATGCATTCACCATTACGGTGCCCCATGGACTCATTCCACTGCCCTAAAATATTCCTATTGGCAGCCATCTTTAGGAGCTGCCACAAGTAAAGATTTTTATCCTAGAATTTATGAGCCCACTGGGGACCCATGGTTGGCTTATTAAGCATCTGTGAAGCCAGGGGAGCTGAGCAATGCTGTCTGCGACCATGTCCTTTGTTTCTGTGGTACTGGCCCTCAGATGGCATCCTGTGCTCTGAAGGGTCTTTGACCCACAAATGATGGAGTTCTGAAAAATTGAGTCCATCTGCTGCTTCCAAACAGAACAAGGCATGCCTTCCTTCCTTTAACTCAGAAAAACCACTTTCTATCTAGCTTGGCATCAATGACAGCCTTTCTCCTTCCCCCAGGCAGCTCCTGCCATCTGGCAAATGGCACTGTTCTGTGACCCCAGTGTCCTTGAAACCATCCAGCAGCCCTTGCTTGAGTGGTCCCAGAATGCTCTAGTGTCTCAGTGGACAGTGAAGGGGTTGAAAATGATCCTCCTCCCCCCTAACCCCCGCCTCTAGATTTGGGAAGCTGGTGACATCTCACTTTCATCCTGAAGTGGCCCTGAAGAGTCAGTGACCCACACACTCAGTTCTTCCTGTATTGATCACAGATTTGTGTTATTTGTGTGCCTGGCTATCTCTTCTTCTGCCTATCAAATGAGCCAGAGAGCAACCATCTATTATATTTCTTCTTTTATTAAAATTATTCAGTCTTGTTGTTTGAGGGATAATTCATAATATGGTTAATACTTTACAAACATCAAAACCAACCTGTTGCAGGTCAGCTCAGATTGTTAGCACCCTGGCGCTAGTTATTATATACATGGTTAGAACTAGGGCCTTGGTAAAACGGTCTTATTTGGGGGATGGTATCGGCTACAAGTGGGCAATAATAGGATAAGTACATTGAGAGGGAGACTTGGGGGTGGGTATGAAACCTAGAGACCTCACATTGTCACTAGTAATGATGGGACATTGGTCAAGATATTTCTGAGGACATGGTAAAAGCTGAATGTGAATCGTGACTTGTATGTATTAGCTATGAGAGGGGTAGTCAACAGACTGAGAAGGTTGCTGGCCCTGAACTCAGACTATCGGGAGCTAGCTCATCCTTTGGTTGCCTGTGTGACTGTAGGCATTTATAAGCCTCCTGGGACCCCCAGCTTCCTCTATCAAGCACCAACATTCTGTGTCCATCAGCCTGTTCAGTGTGCTTGCACATGCCCAGTCTTGTTGTAGGTACTGTGTTGTGCTAGTACTTGTGCGGGCCCTTAACTGTGCTAAGTTCTCTATATTTGCCCAATCCTCAAGTACTTATGGTGCCTCCTCATAGAGGTTATACTACACCCCATTCACTAACAATACAATGGAAACACCCAGCAGCCTAACTCTCTCATGGCCACTTCATTGTCAATTGGTATACACCTGGGATGCAAACCAGGTGATCTTGTTCCACGAGATAAGCAGCTCCCTTTTCCATATGCTACCAAGGCCAAGAAGTACACAGACCAAGCAACCATGGATTGAACACTCTAAAAATATGGATCAGTACCAAGCTCCCTTTGTTTCTGTCAAGTCTTTGATCACAGCTATATAAAAGTCATCAACAAGGAAGAACATACATGAAACACAGGCACGTCTGTGTCCCTAGTGCGGCTTTTTGCTATCAGAAGTGGAGAGAGGAAGCCATTACAGATCAAAATCCCACCTCTTTCTCTTCCTTCTTCTCTTTTTTCTTTTTAGCACTGAGGATCGATTTCAGAGTCCCCACAAATTCTAGGGAAGTGATCTACCACTGAATCCAAATGTCTGCTCTTATAGCAGGCAGCATCCTTCTTAGCCAGGGGAAGCAGCTGCTGCCCAGGAAAAGAATGCACCTTACATTGGGAGAGTAACTAACTGCAGTGCTTTTCTTCTTGCTGTGATTAAATAACCGATGAGAAGCAGCTTAAAGGTGGACAGGTTTCTTTTGTCTCATGCTTTAAGAAGGGATCCATCCGGTCTATCATTGGCAAGGACTGGGGGCAGGGTCTCATTGTGTCCAAAGTCAGAGGGAACTAGAGAGGGGACAGGAAGTGGGACTGGCTATAACAGTTCAAGGCTCTCCCTCAGTAACCCACTCACTCCAGAGAAGTTCTAGCTCCTAAGGATTTGACCACCTTCAAAAACACAGTGCCACTAGCCAGGGACTAATTGTTCGAACACACAAGTCGGTGGGGGGCATTTCATGTTCCAAGCACAGCACGCAGGCTGCAGGTTTCTTTAGCATCCTTCCCATCTGTGCCTGCTCTCCTTGCCTCCTCATGGAATAACATCCAACTGGAAGCCCAAGAGACACACGAAGAAGCACTTGACAAAGATTCCATTTGAGAGGTGGTTGAGCACCTCGAGGCCCGCCCGTACTCCTCCCCGCTCCCCCCCCCCCAGGGAATCAGGGGCTGTACATCCATACGCCATCTTTAATGAGGTCAGTGTAATCCAGGGGGAATGGAGCAAAAGTTTCAGAAGCCAGAGAAGCCAGACAGATTCTTACAGAATAAAGGCAAGGTTAATCCTTGAAGAGCTATTCGAGGTGTAACAAGGAAATTGTTAGGAAGACCTCAAAGGTTTCTTTTACACCTCTGAGGGAAGAGAGATTTCAAAAAAGATGGTGTGGGGAGAAAAGGGGCCAGGTGGGAAGATAAGGCAGCATGTTGGTCAGTAAGACCCAGCACTTGCCCAAAGGAGAAGGTCCCTAATCAAACAGAGAACTTGTGTTAAATGAGTTCATTTTAAACAGAGAAGTGTCGTGTTCCTAGTTTGTTTTACAAGGCTTGCTCTGCAATAGAAAAGGACAAAGATGGAGACAGAAAGACTGCCTACGAGGCTGCAGGGCAGAGGTGACTTAAGAAACAGAAAGCAGAGAACTGATGAAAGAAAAAGGTGTTTGGAGGTGAAACTGGCAGGCTTAGGTAAGGACCAGAAGGGGTGGGGCCAAGGACATCACTCTGTTTCAGGTTTCAGCAACTGGGTACACAGAAGCTGTCGAACAGATGTGAAGTACTGGAGAAATGTCGGTTTGCTTTAGATGGTGGTGGTGGGGAATATGGTGGAATGATCCCGCACTACACTTAGGGGTCCCCAGCTAGTCACACACTCTTACAGCTTGAGACCCAAATGACTTTGGTCCCTCAATCAGCTACACTCCCACGACTCCTGACTTCCCAACAGAGTCAGGCAGGGTGAGAATTGGCAGAGCCTGAAGCCTCACAGTGCTGATGACGTCAGCAGATGTTACTCTGGCACCAAATGCCCCAGCCAGAGCTGTCCCAGTGCCACATCTGAACTCAGCCCCTGTTTGGGAAATAAGGCTTTCATCCCTCAGCTTTCTGCATATATCAAAGAGAACCCTCGCCTCTGCAGTATTGTTCTGAAATCCATTCCTAGATGAAGCCTGGGGTTTTCTTTAGCCTTTTCAACCAGCTTTAAACATGAGCTTCCCCTAACACCAACAGAAGTCACGTTATGTAGAAAATGCCTAGAGTGGTCTGTGCTATTGATAGCTCAAACTCAAGAGACTTATGAATTGTGAGTTCAGTAGAATCTAAGACAGCCTGATGTAAACCCAAGGATGGTAAGAGGATCTGACTTGGGAGAGAGGACTGGGCTGGGTAAATTGTTAGCACATAGTCTCTAAAGGTCGTGGTCATCCCCAGAGTGATATAGCCAGTGAAAACTTTGAAGGGTAAGAAAAAGATGACTGTCACCTATGACTAAACCTTGGTCCTCAACAGGATCGACAAATGCTCTAGCCACTGAGCCTTGGCTTTCAAAACCTGCTCACAGATTTTAAAGGGATAGTCAGAATGGCAAAGTAGCCACGGAAGGAAGACGATCAAATGCAGGTGGTAAAACGGGAGGTGTTGGTATCATAGAAATTAGTGGTAGCTTGTGGTTCTCTAAGAACAGAACAATACAGCAAATGCTTCCAAGAGGTCAGGCAAGATGAACACTTATTGTGTCCACAAAATCGTGTCTTATCGCCCTAGGAAAGAGCAATTCTGATTCATCAGTGACAACAGGGTTAAGATAAAACAAAAAGATCCTTCAGGGTGAGCAAGATAATGAGTAGAGACCATGAGGGAAGACAGCCAGAGGGACTTGACAGTCCTTGGAGGTGATACAGGATTAAAGGGGGGTTGTTTTATTTTTAAATCCTTAGGCAAGCTATGCCACACTCCAGAATGAAGCATTCAGAAGGAGCTTGGGAAGTGGTGTTACACATTTTACCGAAACAATGAGCTTCTTTCCTGACAGAGAAAGAAGCATATGTTTGAATGAGGATAACATGAATCTAGGAGGCAAGAGAGAGGGAAGATAACAGAGACAGTTTTTCATGCTATGTTTGCTGTAGGAGTGGGAGATGGGAACACAGATGGGGGTGTGGCTTTAGACAGGGGAAAGAGCCCTCTTTTTGCTGTCCCAAGAGGGAAGATGAGGCACAGAGAGCAGGTGTTTCAGAAGTTAAGAGTTGTGGGCAGGAGCGTGAAGACACATAAACTTGTGGTACCCACTTTTTTATGTTGGAAAAGAGTCCTCTTTCTGGGTTTGTGTAGGGTAAAGGTCAGAGCTTTCTGCAGAGTGGAGAGGGACATAACGGTTATACTGGGGACTGGAAGAGCAAACTCATCTAGTCATGAGATCACCACCCATGATGGGGGATCATCTGGGGACTGGTGACCAAGCAGCATCAGTCTATTGAACTGTGAAATCATTCCTGGCATGATAACAGGCTCACAGAGGGAGTGATTTCTAAAACTCACTATCTCCTCTCTTGGGCCCACAAAGTACTTAAGCAGTAGGGCGAGACAGCTGACACCTCCTGCCTTCATTTGGTGTCTGTCGCCTTCGCTTTTGTCTTGACTCCTGTGTGACCCCATTTGTCACTTAGGGAACATGTGGCTGCTTAATCCATGCCATCCTCCTTCAAGGCTGAAAGCACAGAGCTAAGTAAGCTGTTGTCCTAAATGTGAAGTCACCCTGGATTGAAGGGACAGCAGAGCCTTGTAGGACAGGCCACTGCTGAGAAAAAGGCACTTGTCTATGAAGGCGAGCTTTACCTTGAAGCATGAATAATTCTTACCTGAGTTATCTCAGCCTGGTGAGTAAAAGGGACTTCCTTGGATCACTTTTAGACTCAGAAGGGAGACAGCGATTATCGGACCACCTTAAGTAGGACTGTTTAATTATGCATTCCTCTTGTTCCCTGTCCCAATCCTCCCTCTATTTAAACCTGAAACTCATGCCATTCCACTGAAGACAAACTTAGGACTGCCGAACCCCTTTTATCTGTTCTTCCAAATAGATTGATCTGTTCTCCACGTCTCTCCATCACTTGCCCCTTTAATTGATGTCTCGGGGTCGGTGGCCAAGCCTAACATGTTAGAGTCACTGGAGTCTAGGCTTTTGCCCTAAAACTGGTGACAGCAGGATCTGGCACCTGTTCCCTGGCAGAGAACACTGACGGTCGGTTCCAGTCATAAGGCATTGTGGTATGTTCAGCTTACTATGATGGAAGAACAATGGACATATGTAAGTGACAAGAGACTACTCCAAATGTTCTATGGGTGTGGCAGTTGGAAGCAGGTAAGGCTGGCCTTTTGGTTATTACAAGGATCGGGAACACTATTTGGGTCAGGGATGTGAAGTTGCCCGAGGTGTTTAGAAAGCAACCTCGTTATGAATAATCATCCTCACCTGTGCCAATCACAGCTGCAGATGGAGAAACCGTGAGCTGTAATTAGGCCCCATAGAGGGAAGCAAATCAACAAGAGGGGAAGCAAGCAGGTCAGAGGACAGAAGAACTGAGCCAGCGTGCGAGATAGACTGGACCAAAGGTGAAAGACTGGGTGTGCAAGACAGCTGAGGTAAACATTGCGACCAGGTAGAAAGTGGGTGTCTTAAGTCCTTGATTGCAGAGGTGATTTCTTCTCTCATGAAGAGAGACTCCCCGGCGTAATCCTCTGAGGACAAAAGCCAAGATGGTCTTGCGTGTGCAGAGTCACCTGGAGCAGAGAACAAAGAAGGGTGCATCCAGATGAAGGACCGACTCAGTGGAGAAAGGAAAGGGAGGGCTGGAAGACTGGGCAGGAATCCCAGAGCAAAGAGCTCTCACGGCTAGAGTCCCATTGAGGGCAGGATGGCCAAGCTCTGGGCTTACACAAGATGTTCAAGCTACAAGAGAGAATGCTACTGGACGTTCAGGTCCATAAACGGCTTGCTTCAGTTTCTCTATGTTCCAAAGATATTAAGAAACAGAAACTGTTAAACAAACAAACAATGTAGATCTATTTCCAATTCAGCCAAACAAGGAAGTCGAATTCCCACCTCATGCCCTCTGTTCCTGTGGCCATCTTATGATTTATTTAAAAAAAAAAAAAAAAAAAAAAAAACAGGGTTAGAATTCACTTAGTTGGTTGTGAGTAGGCACGCTATACCTTTTTTGATGTTGCAAAAGACATCATCTACAATTTTTTTTTTGTTCAAGAGATGATCAAGCATCAAAGAATTATTTGGAAAAAAACAAAAACCTTCATCACGTTTTAAGTTTCTGTTTTGTCTTAGGCCCCACTCACAACTCCCCTGAGCCACACAAGGCTTTAGCACCTGGGCTTTAGCAGGTCTTTTCCTGGAGGAAGGTGACTTCGGGCTCCAAGTTGCCTCAGTTCTCCAGTACATTTTTTAATTCAATTCTGGGTTGAGGAAGAAAAGAGGGCCTCTAATGTCTTCCATATTTGAAAAACAAAAGAACTTTTTTTTTTTAAAGTGAGATCCTTATTCATTCCAGCAGAGTTCTTAGTTCATGGGTTTACTGAGTAAAATATGTGGAATCAGGGCTTCTGAATCTTTTTCCTTTGGACATCAGCTTCTGTCCTGCATGTAAATTAAATCCGCTAAGCTAGCTCACAGCTAAACCTGCAGGAATGCTCATGTTTCCTCGTGATATTCTTCCAACTATCAGATGGCCACAGGCATCGTAGACACATAATTCAACTTCTGTCTTCTGGCTTGGCCGAAGTGTAAACAAATCCATGTTCCTTTACCATTTCTGCGTCCTAATGTCTTTGGGTCATGGAGAAACTGAGGCATGGGTTCATGGACGTGAATGTCCAGGGGTGTTCTCTCTTGGGTCTTACATCACTCACAAGGTAGACCAGACACCCCATGAGGGAGCCCAGTGCATGCAAATGAAAAGGTGAGCGACTCAGTGATGGCAGAAGGGCTGGGAACTGCATTTCTTAAGAATGTCTCCTCCCATTAGAGATCCAGCCCAGGATCACAGTGAGAAGAAGGGATATATTTCTGTGTCATAGATCTTTTGCTGTTTATAATATCATATCCTTACCAGATTGTATTAATGCCCTGTGTTTACTAATCTAGTTGGTAGTAGGAACCTGGGAAAGGGGGCCTAAAACTAAGGTGAGCTAACATCTCGCTCACTTGCCAACTTTATTCAGAGCATCAGACAATTTATACTCCTCAGGCTAAGAAGAGTAACCTGAAGAAAGTATACAATCACAGGGACATGGGTTCCCATCAGGCATATAAACCAATAACAATAGCCAGCTGTATTGAATAATCTGAAGTGAACTTACTCCTATCTTCTACATCTGGGAAGCACACTAGCACATTCTAAAAACAAGCTGTGTCGTGGACGACTCAGTTTACAAGACTCTCATCTTGGCTACTTTTCTCACAGGGTCTCAGCAATCTCCTCACACAGGCTCTTTCACAGACCATCTTTGACATCTTGTCCACTCAACCCGCCCAGCCAAAGTTTGTCAGAGAACTGCTGTGTAAATATCAAGAAGCTATAAACAGCATGGCCTGGGGTGAAACCTACCTGAGGGTCAGAGTCCAGCTGCTGCGCTCATCGAGTAAGGTAGGGAAGTCATTGTTGGAGGAGAGTGATGATAAACGGCTCCCATCCAGTGGCTCTTTAAATGTCTTTAAAGGACACATCAGGAGGAAGGCTAACTCAGGGTCTGCAAATGGTATCTGGTCCATGTTAACCACTTCTAGTATGATGATTCTGCCCCTCCTCACTGATGTCAAGGTGGACAGAGCTGTGCTCTGTTGATTGGTCTATTTCTACTTTCCGTGTTAAACTCATGGACCCCCAAACTGATGAATCCTTACTCTTTTTGCTTTGTAAATATTTTTTTCTTATTACTTTTTTTTATTCATGTGTGTGTGTGTACGTGTGTGGGTACATGTATATGCACCTATGCACAAATTTAGGTCAGAGGACAACTTGGGGGAGACTGTTCTCACCGTGTGGGTCCCAGGGATTGAATGAGGACAACAGGGTTGGTGACAAGGCACCGTTATCCTCTGAGCCATCTCATAGGCCAATCTTGCTCTGTAAATCTCCCGGTATCTTACCGAGTGTTCAATTACTTCCATCATCCGGGCAGATAAAGGTGAAATGAGGCAACAGCCACCCTGCAGACAGTCGGCGACTCAGCTATGGCTTCTTGGGTGAAAGCAAGAATGGGAGTGAACTCAGGCAGGAGCAGGCTGAGTTTCACCAGTCTATATAACTATCACCCTGGATCTACGTCTTCTCTGCCAGGAAGCAGCAGCAGCTTGCTTTCCTCCCGGAACAAAGCCCGCGCTTTGTGCGAGCGTCTCCAGAGAGAAATGTGTTTGTACATTAGACTGGTAATTAAAGGCTCCCAATAAACCCGGTCTCATTACTCAGCTTAAGGAGCTGCCTACACGGTGCCTGGCACTACGTCAAGTGTCTGCTTGTGTAACATTGAGGTTGAGTCTGCGCCACTGGGGGTGGGGACGGGGTGGGGGTGGGGTATGGCACAGTTGGCTTGTGGGGACCTCTGCTTCCAGGTCTTGTATATGGTAGACTAAAGGCACAGGAGCAAGTCTCTACACCTTTCAGGTTTTATTATTCTCTATTCATATAGTTTGATAGGTGGTTAAGACAGAGCCGGGTCCACTGTCTGGTTCACTGAATATGACTATAGTTAATTGTCAGGAGTTTGAAAAACCACAGTTCCTGGGCAGGTTACACTCAGTCAGGGAGGAAGCTGCTACCCATCACTCTTATCAGGACGCAGAGTCCATCTGAGCCAAGGTCGGATAAGGAAAAGGTGATCACCCCAGTTCCTTCTGCCCAGAATTAAATGTGGTTTCTGTTTTACTTATTTCTACAAATAATTCTTTTTTTCTTTGATTCTTTGTTGTTCTTCCTAATTTTTTTCTTTACTGTCTTATCAAGATTAAGGGTAGCCATTGCTACCACCATAGCAGCTAATTCTTAGTGATTTTTCTTTCTTTTTTCTTTTTCTTTTTTTTTTTTTATACCAGTTTTCCAGGGACTATTTTAGTTGATCTGAGTGAGGGGACAAGTGGAGAAGCCAGATGGGTGTATGAGCCAGAATCTGCTCTGAAAATATTGCATTACAGGAGTTTTCTGGGGGAATTCAGTTTTTGTCAGGTCCTGGTATCTAAAAGCTGATTTTGGAGGTGGAGCAATGGTTTTTACAGAGGACTGAGGTGAGGTCTCAGCGGCTATGTTAGGACAGTCTGCAACCGCTGCTAATTCCGGTTCCAAGAGATCTGATTCCCTCTTCTGGCCCCCATAGGTATTGCAATCACATGCACAAACACGAGAACATATATGTATGATTTTAAAACAAAATCTTCTTTAAAAAAAAAAAACTGATTTCAATTTTCTCTGTTTTAAAAAATGGTTTTCAAGGCTTTTTGTGCTTTTTCTCTTTTCTCACATCATTCTGAAAGTGTGACTAATCATTAACACCAGTGTGTCACAGCAGGTACCAAACCTAACTGGAAACCTGGTGAAACACTCATTTAACTCTCTCAACAACCCAACAGAGTGGATGCGGTTGTTTTTTCCTGTTCTCTACAGGAGACTGAGCAGCAGGCTAATAATGATCTCCCCGAGAGCTCAGAGCTGGTAAGAGGTAGGCTAAAAAGCTAACCCAGTGGTCCTGGTCTAAGTCACCAGGTGGACACCACTTTCCTCTTGTTCAGCTTAAATATGAATTGACCTTAGCCATCCTGAAACCTCTTTGCTCTGTGTGAGAATTTGAGACACTCAAAGAGGCCAAGTGGCCTCCTAAGGAAGCCATGGCTTAAACTTCACTGTCCGTGTTGACAACCTAAGTCCAGAGTAAGAAAACAAAACACAGCATAACATAAAAGGTGCATAGACAGAATTCAATAAACATGACATCATCACTTAGTAATTACATATGCTCATTGGATATATGTATATAATATAATATATATATTCCTTCTTTCTTCCTTGAGGCAGAGTCTCACTATTTAGTCTAGGATGACTTCAAACTTCAGATTCTCTTGCCTCAGCCTCTAGGATTCTGGGACTACAGACATACGTGACCACACTGACCTGCTGCTGTTCTTTAAATAACTGTTTTTTGCAGTTAGGTAGACAATAATTAAATATAATTATTTTTTTTCTCCATAGAAATTTTTATATTTATATATAACCCCGACACTCTCAATTTGCTTGATATTATTCACCAACTGGCCAGCTGTTCTCTGTGCCTTGGAGAATTCTCCTCCAAGGGGGTGGAACCCACTTTTTAAAGGTCTGCCTCTACCTTGGCTGCCCTTTCTGTGCAATCTGTTAGAATTATTTTACAATTAAAGAAGCCCCTGGGAGAGAGAGCTTTGCTTGGGATCTGGAGCCTGGGTCAATGGGCTGAGTTCTGCTATCTATAGCTTACTCTGGACAATAGAATGCAGTGTAGTACTATGCAGATAAATGAGGCAAATGTCTTACTCTCACCAGTACTGCAGTATTTCTGACACTGAAGACAGATTGATGAAGCTGAGGCTTTCTACAAGATTCCATGGGAATCTAGATTATGAAAGACGATTCATGGAATTATCCCTGGAGACTATTGTCTACCACCTATCTGTTTTGAGAGAGAATCTCAAGTATCCCAGGCCAGCCCCCAATTCAATGTAGCCAAGGATGACCCTGAACTTCGGGTTCTCCCACCTCCAGCTCCCAGGTACACTGCCACACCTGGGTGTTGATGTGGAGGTACGGCTAGAAGTCATGTTGAACCAGACAGTCTACCAACAGGGCTTACACCACATGCTCCCACCCCCACCATTTTGTGGGCATGGCTGAAGCTTTATTTCTGACCTAATTAGAAGAAGCATTTTATAAATCTGCATGGACATGGAAGTGGCCAAGGTCTTGTCTTGTCTTTTCTCTTTTTTATATAGAGAGGACGGGGTTGTCTACCTGCACACCAGAACAACCAATCACACTCACCGAGGTTGCTTATGAAGTGTTCAGGAGATCCGGCCAAGGGCAAAGCCACATGCCACACTGTGTAAAGGCCAGGCATGTTCATATGGTCACACTCAATATGGCTGCTGAAGACACAGTGTCTATGGGGCTTGACATGTCACAATTATTTCAACGGTACTATGAAAATAATCTTGAAATCACAAGTGCCAGAGGGGAGCCCATTACACACACACATACACACACACACATACACACACACACTCACACACTCACACTCTGACACTCACTTATGTTGTAATAGACACAGAGGTTACCAAATCTCCAGAAAGCACCAGCACACTGTACTACACACAACGTTATTTAATCTAAAACCTGCCAGTTCTTCACCCAGACTACAGGTAACACCTCCCTAGTCCCCACATGCCAAGCCCCGATACCCAGTACCCTGGGAACTCAGAAGTAATTGGTCACTCTGGGGTGGAGACAGGTTCTCTTTGTGAGTGACCTTGCAATTCTAATTAGCACTGAACACCCAAAGTAAATGTTAACTCACAGACAGAGAGCGAATAAGGTCAAGCTCCAGTAAATCCTGTTGTTTTGTAAGAGATTTAAGAACAGTGGGGGGTGAAGATGAAGAGCTCTTTATAAATGAGAAGTTCCAGCCAAGTGCTATCTTCCTACATCCTGAGGGTCCCAAAGGAGCCACCGTACCTCTCCACTGGCTTATAATCCACACAGGAGCCTCTCTGCTGAAAAAGGGAGAGAGTACTGAGTTGATTATTTTATAATTAAAGAAAGCTCTAGGGGAGAGATTTTGCCCAGGAGCACGGCATTGCAAACTGGGTCACCGTGAGCCGGAGTTCCCATACCTGGCAGGTCCAACGTTCTTCTTTACTTCCCGGTTGGCTTTTACAGTGAGTTGCTAGCATCTAGAGAAACACCATAACGCCTCTTGTTTCCCGGTCCATGTTTCGCAGCTCCCACACTGGCGGGAGAGAAGACCACACACATCCAGGGAAACTTCTGGATGTCTGTGGCTCTCAGTCCCGGAAATCATCCCGGAAGCTCCCCACATCCCAGGTGCCTGGCTCAGGCTACATCGAATTAGATCTGACTCTGCCTTCTTAGAGAGAACTGCAGAACTGCGGGTGGGGATTTTAAAGTTCAGCCTGGGCTTCTGCTTCCTGATCCAGGATCTGAAAACCTGGTCCTGGTCCTGACCCTATCATTGCCTGAGAACTTGTTAGAAGCATAAATTCTTAGGCACCACCCTGGGCCCACGGAATCAGAGAGCGTGGATCTACCTAGCCTAGCAATGAGTGATCTTGTTTTGCTTTATTTTTTTGATTTTTTGTTTGTCTTGTTTTAAAGTTATTAGTCTTAACAAATCTGAATAATTCTAATATGTCATAGTCTCTGAAACTAATCTCGGAATGGGATGGGGTTGTAAGGGTGTGGGTGTGGAATCGTCTGGCAGTTTCTAATTATTATTATTTAAAAAAAAAAAAAAAACCTAACTGACTCTTCACTTGGGCCACCAAATGAAACAAGACACAGCCTGTTCTCTCTGCTCCCATTTTTGCATCTGCCTCCTTTACCTTGGGTCACCTCCTTACCTCTGCAAGCAGGAATCTTTTTTGTTTCTTCTTATTTATTATTTTTAATCCTGTGTATGTGTCCATGTGAGTGCAGATACCCGAACAGGCCAGACTCATTAGACACCTACCCTCCCCCAAATTGGGGGCAGCTGTCAGCTGCCTAATGTGGGAGCTGGGATTTGAACTCAGATACTCTGTAAGAGCAGTGTGGGGCTTCTGACCACTGAACCATCTCTCCAGCCTCCGGTAGGAATCTTTATCATTCAGGGAGTGGCTCTCTAAAAGCTAGTCATACCCTTCTAGGGCAAAGATGCAAAGTGTCATTGAGGCATCTTATTGTCAGATCCTTACGGTGCCTGTTGAATATCCTTCCTCCAGAGGTACAAACCTCCAGTGGTGTCCTAGACGGACGTTCACTCCAGATTCCAGGAAGAGCCAAGTCTTATGGGACAGGTCACTTCCTAGACGAGGGCAATTATCTATTATCTATTAGGCCCTGAAGCAGAAGTGTCTGAGACTCCAGCCACCTCAGGGACGAAGGCATTCCTTTATAGTGACCACTCGGAGTAGATGAAGTGAGGCAGACTGTTGTATAACTTTATAGCCAGGCATCAGGCCAGCATGGCATGGGGGCTGGTTGAGGGCAGGGAAGGGGTTGCAGTCATCGGGATGGTACAAGCTTAGCGTCCCCTGCATCTTACCTTTCCCCCAGCTACTTATGCTTATTTCTTAACAAAGACTGTGTGTGGTTTGGTCACCCCGTTTCATTGTGGCTTATTTTAAAACTCATCAGGTACTTGGCAAACTTAGCTGTGAGTACTTTTTTTTTTACTCTATAAAGTTCTAGGTTTCTTGGGGGTGAGGGTGGGGGAGGGTAGGTGGACTGGCAGGTATTATCAGGGGCCCAGTGTTGTCCATCTGAAGCTGAACCTCAACATACTTTTGGAAATGGACCATTCGTTTTTATTTCTTACAAGCAATAAGAATTTTTAGCCACCTTGTAGAACTAGACCTGAGGCGAGGATCAAGCAGACCACTTTGAGTGGAACTTTTGAAAGCAAACAAAATAAACAAACCAAAACAACCCTGTATTTATGTGTATGGACCTGTATGTCTTTATGGGCACCATCTGCATTGCTGGTGCCCTTGGAAGCCAGAGGGTCACCTGATATGGATGCTGAGAACTGAGCTGGGCCCTCTGCAAGACCAGCAAGGGGGAGGGGGAGCTAGTGCTCTTAACTGCTGAGTCATCTTCCAGCCCCTGACCAGGACTTCTTAATCACACCTGCCTCTTGCCCCACATCCCAGTCCTTCATGTATTTATTTATTTATTTATTTATTTATTTTTTTGTGGTTCTTTTTTTTTTTTTTTTTTTAATATTTTTATTACATACTTTCCTCAATTACATTTCCAATACTATCCCAAAAGTCCCCCATAGCGCCCCCCACTTCCCTACCCACCCATTCCCATTCTTTTGGCCCTGGCATTCCCCTATATTGGGGCATATAAAGTTTGCAAGTCCAATGGGCCTCTCTTTCCATTGATGGCCGACTAGGCCATATTTCGATACATATGCAGCTAGAGACAAGAGCTCCAGGGTTCTGGTTAGTACATCATGTTGTTCCAACAATAGGGTTGCAGATCCCTTTAGCTCCTTGGGTACTTTCTCTAGCTTTTCCATTGGGAGCCCTGTGATACATCCAATAGCTGACTGTGAACATCCACTCCTGTGTTTGCTAGGCCCCGGCATCGTCTCACAAGAGACAGCTATATTTGGGTCCTTTCAGCAAAATCTTGCTAGTGTATGCAATGGTGTCAGCGTTTAGAAGCTGATTATGGGACGGATCCCTGGATACAGCAGTCTCTAAATGGTCCATCCTTTCATCACAGCTACGAACTTTGTCTCTGTAACTCCTTCCCTGGGTGTTTTGTTTCCAATTCTAAGAAGGTGCACAGTGTCCACACTTTGATCTTCATTCTTCTTGAGTTTCATGCTTTTTTCAAATTGTATCTTATATCTTGGGTATCCTAAGTTTTGGGCTAATATCCACTTATCAATGAATACATATTGTGTGAGTTCTTTTGTGATTGTGTTACTTCACTCAAGATGATGCCCTCCAGGTCCATCCATTTGGCTAGGAATTTCATAAATTCATTCTTTTTAATAGCTGAGTAGTACTCCATTGTGTAAATGTACCATAATTTCTGTATCCATTCCTCTGTTGAGGGACATCTGGGTTCTTTCCAGCTTCTGGCTATTATAAATAGGGCTGCTATGAACATAGTGGAGCATGTGTCCTTTTTACCGGTTGGGACATCTTCTGGATATATGCCCAGGAGAGGTATTGCTGGATCCTCCGGTAGTACTATGTCCAATTTTCTGAGGAACCGCCAGACTGATTTCCAGAGTGGTTGTACAAGCTTGCAATCCCACCAACAATGGAGGAGTGTTCCACTTTCTCCACATCCTCGCCAGCATCTGCTGTCACCTGAATTTTTGATCTTAGCCATTCTGACTGGTGTGAGGTGGAATCTCAGGGTTGTTTTGATTTGCATTTCCCTGATGATTAAGGATGTTGAACATTTTTTCAGGTGCTTCTCTGCCATTCGGTATTCCTCAGGTGAGAATTCTTTGTTCAGTTCTGAGCCCCATTTTTTAATGGGGTTATTTGACTTTCTGGAGTCCACCTTCTTGAGTTCTTTATATATATTGGATATTAGTCCCTTATCTGATTTAGGATAGGTGAAGATCCTTTCCCAATCTGTTGGTGGTTTTTTTGTCTTATTGATGGTGTCTTTAGCCTTGCAGAAGCTTTGTAGTTTCATGAGGTCCCACTTGTCAATTCTCGATCTTACAGCACAAGCCATTACTGTTCGATTCAGGAATTTTTCCCCTGTGCCCATATCTTCAAGGCTTTTCCCCACTTTCTCCTCTATAAGTTTCAGTGTCTCTGGTTTTATGTGAAGTTCCTTGATCCACTTAGACTTGACCTTAGTACAAGGAGATAGGAATGGATCGATTCGCATTCTTCTACATGTTAACAACCAGTTGTGCCAGCACCATTTGTTGAAAATGCTGTCTTTCTTCCACTGGATGTTTTTAGCTCCCTTGTCGAAGATCAAGTGACCATAGGTGTGTGGATTCATTTCTGGGTCTTCAATTCTATTCCATTGGTCTATTTGTCTGTCACTATACCAGTACCATGCAGTTTTTATCACAATTGCTCTGTAGTAGAGCTTTAGGTCCGGCATGGTGATTCCACCAGAGGTTCTTTTATCCTTGAGGAGAGTTTTTGCTATCCTAGGTTTTTTGTTATTCCAGATGAATTTGCAGATTGCACTTTCTAATTCGTTGAAGAATTGATTTGGAATTTTGATGGGGATTGCATTGAATCTGTAGATTGCTTTTGGCAAGATCGCCATTTTTACAATGTTGATCCTGCCAATCCATGAGCATGGGAGATCTTTCCATCTTCTGAGATCTTCTATAATTTCTTTCTTCAGAGACTTGAAGTTTTTATTATACAGATCTTTCACTTCCTTAGTTAGAGTCACGCCAAGATATTTTATATTATTTGTGACTATTGAGAAGGGTGTTGTTTCCCTAATTTCTTTCTCAGCCTGTTTATTCTTTGTGTAGAGAAAGGCCATTGATTTGTTTGAGTTAATTTTATATCCAGCTACTTCACCGAAGCTGTTTATCAGGCTTAGGAGTTCTCTGGTGGAATTTTTAGGGTCACTTATATATACTATCATATCATCTGCAAAAAGTGATATTTTGACTTCATCTTTTCCAATTTGTAACCCTTTGATCTCCTTTTGTTGTCGAATTGCTCTGGCTAGGACTTCAAGTACAATGTTGAATAGGTATGGAGAAAGTGGACAGCCTTGTCTAGTCCCTGATTTTAGAGGGATTGCTTCAAGCTTCTCACCATTTACTTTGATGTTGGCTACTGGTTTGCTGTAGATTGCTTTTATCATGTTTAGGTATGGGCCTTGAATTCCTGATCTTTCCAAGACTTTTATCATGAATGGGTGTTGGATCTTGTCAAATGCTTTTTCCGCATCTAAGGAGATGACCATGTGGTTTTTGTCTTTGAGTTTGTTTATATACTGGATTACGTTGATGGATTTCCGTATATTGAACCATCCCTGCATCCCTGGGATGAAACCTACTTGGTCAGGATGGATGATAGTTTTGATGTGTTCTTGGATTCGGTTAGCAAGAACTTTATTGAGGATTTTTGCATCAATATTCATAAGGGATATTGGTCTGAAGTTTTCTATCTTTGTTGGGTCTTTTTGTGGTTTAGGTATCAGAGTAATTGTGGCTTCATAGAATGAGTTGGGTAGAGTACCTTCTGTTTCTATTTTGTGGAATAGTTTGTGAAGAACTGGGATTAGATCTTCTTTGAAGGTCTGATAGAACTCTGCACTAAACCCATCTGGTCCTGGGCTTTTTTTAGTTGGGAGACTATTAATGACTGCTTCTATTTCTTTGGGGGATATAGGGCTGTTTAGATCATTAACCTGATCTTGATTCAGCTTTGGTACCTGGTATCTGTCTAGGAACTTGTCCATTTCATCCAGGTTCTCCAGTTTTGTTGAGTATAGCCTTTGGTAGAAGGATCTGATGGTGTTTTGGATGTCTTCAGGATCTGTTGTTATGTCTCCTTTTTCATTTCTGATTTTGTTAATTAGGATGCTTTCCCTGTGCCCTCTAGTGAGTCTGGCTAAGGGTTTATCTATCTTGTTGATTTTCTCAAAGAACCAGCTCCTTGATTGGTTGATTCTTTGAATAGTTTTTCTTGTTTCCACTTGGTTGATTTCACCCCTGAGTTTGATTATTTCCTGCCGTCTACTCCTCTTGGGTGAATTTGCTTCCTTTTGTTCTAGTGCTTTTAGGTGTGTTGTCAAGCTGCTAATGTGTGCTCTCTCTAGTTTCCTTTTGGAGGCACTCAGAGCTATGAGTTTTCCTCTTAAAAATGCTTTCATTGCGTCCCATAAGTTTGGGTATGTTGTGGCTTCATTTTCATTGAACTCTAAAAAGTCCTTAATTTCTTTCTTTATTCCTTCCTTGACCAAGGTATCATTGAGAAGAGTGTTGTTCAGTTTCCACGTGAAGGTTGGCTTTCTATTATTTATTTTGTTATTGAAGATCAGCCTTAGTCCATGGTGATCTGATAGGATGCATGGGACAATTTCAATATTTTTATATCTGTTGAGGCCTGTTTTGTGACCAATTATGTGGTCAATTTTGGAGAAGGTACCATGAGGTGCTGAGAAGAAGGTATATCCTTTTGTTTTAGGATAGAATGTTCTGTAGATATCTGCCAGATCCATTTGATTCATAATTTCTGTTAGTTTCACTGTGTCCCTGTTTAGTTTCTGTTTCCATGATCTGTCCATTGGTGAAAGTGGTGTGTTGAAGTCTCCCACTATTATTGTATGAGGTGCAATGTGTGCTTTGAGCTTTACTAAAGTTTCTTTAATGAATGTGGCTGCCTTTGTATTTGGAGCATAGATATTCAGGATTGATAGTTCCTCTTGGAGGATTTTACCTTTGATGAGTATGAAGTGTCCCTCCCTGTCTTTTTTAATGACTTTGGGTTGGAAGTCAATCTTATCAGATATTAGAATGGCTACTCCAGCTTGTTTCTTCATGCCATTTGCTTGGAAAATTGTTTTCCAGCCTTTCATTCTGAGGTAGTGTCTATCCTTTACTCTGAGATGAGTTTCCTGTAAGCAGCAAAATGTTGGGTCTTGTTTGTGTAGCCAGTTTGTTAGTCTATGTCTTTTTATCGGGGAGTTGAGTCCATTGATATTAAGAGATATTAAGGAAAAGTAATTGTTGTTTCCTGTTATTTTTGATGTTAAAGTTGGCATTTTGTTCTTGTGGCTGTCTTCTTTTAGGTTTGTTGAGGGATTACCTTCTTGTTGTTTCTAGGGCGTGGTTCCTGTCCTTGTATTGGTTTTTTTCTGTTATTATCCTTTGAAGGGCTGGATTCGTGGAGAGATAATGTGTGAATTTGGTTTTGTCGTGGAATACTTTGGTTTCTCCATCTATGTTAATTGAGAGTTTGGCTGGGTATAGTAGCCTGGGCTGGAATTTGTGTTCTTTTAGTGTCTGTATAACATCCGTCCAGGATCTTCTGGCTTTCATAGTCTCTGGTGAAAAGTCTGGTGTAATTCTGATAGGCTTGCCTTTATATGTTACTTGGCCTTTTTCTCTTACTGCTTTTAGTATTCTATCTTTATTTAGAGCATTTGTTGCTCTGATTATTATGTGTCGGGAGGTATTTCTTTTCTGGTCCAGTCTATTTGGAGTTCTGTAGGCTTCTTGTATGTTCATGGGCATCTCTTTCTTTAGATTTGGGAAGTTTTCTTCTATAATTTTGTTGAAGATGTTTGCTGGTCCTTTGAGTTGAAAATCTTCATTCTCATCCACTCCTATTATCCGTAGGTTTGGTCTTCTCATTATGTCCTGTATTTCTTGGATGTTTTGAGTTAGGATCTTTTTGCATTTTACATTTTCCTTGATTGTTGTGCCGATGTTCTCTATGGAGTCTTCTGCACCTGAGATTCTCTCTTCCATCTCTTGTATTCTGTTGCTGATGCTCGTATCTATGGTTCCAGATTTCTTTCCTAGGGTTTCTATCTCCAGTGTTGCCTCATTTTGGGTTTTCTTTATTGTGTCTACTTCCCTTTTTAGGTCTAGTATGGTTTTGTTCATTTCCATCATCTGTTTGGATGTGTTTTCCTGTTTTTCTGTAAGGACTTCTACCTGTTTGATTATGTTATCATGTTTTTCTTTAAGGATTTGTAACTCTTTAGCAGTGTTCTCCTGCAATTCTTTAAGGGATTTTTGTGCTTCCTCTTTATTGTCTTCTGCCTTTTTATCAGTGTTCTCCTGCATTTCTTTAAGTGTGTTATTAAAGTCCTTCTTGAAGTCCTCTATCATCATCAGGAGATATGCTTTTAAATCCGTGTCTAGCTTTTCCGGTGTGTTGGGGTGCCCTGGACTGGGCGAAGTGGGGGTGCTGGGTTCTGATGATGGTGAGTGGTCTTGGTTCCTGTTAGTAAGATTATTACGTTTACCTTTCGCCATCTGGTAATCTCTGGGGTTAGTTGTTATCGTTGTCACTATTTATTTATTATTTTTTTTTTTAATATTTTTATTACATATTTTCCTCAATTACGTTTCCAATGCTATCCCAAAAGTCCCCCATAGCGCCCCCCCCACTTCCCTATCCACCCATTCCCATTCTTTTGGCCCTGGCATTCCCCTATATTGGGGCATATAAAGTTTGCAAGTCCAATGGGCCTCTCTTTCCATTGATGGCTGACTAGGCCATCTTTCGATACATATGCAGCTAGAGACAAGAGCTCCGGGGTTCTAGTTAGTACATCATGTTGTTCCAACCATAGGGTTGCAGATCCCTTTAGCTCCTTGGGTACTTACTCTAGCTTCTCCATTGGGAGCCCTGTGATACATCCAATAGCTGACTGTGAACATCCACTCCTGTGTTTGCTAGGCCCCAGCATCGTCTCACAAGAGACAGCTATATTTGGGTCCTTTCAGCAAAATCTTGCTAGTGTATGCAATGGTGTCAGCGTTTAGAAGTTGATTATGGGATGGATCCCTGGATACGGCAGTCTCTAAATGGTCCATCCTTTCATCACCGCTACGAACTTTGTCTCTGTAACTCCTTCCCTGGGTGTTTTGTTCCCAATTCTGAGAAGGTGCACAGTGTCCACACTTTGGTCTTCATTCTTCTTGAGTTTCATGCGTTTAGCAAATTGTATCTTAAATCTTGGGTATCCTAAGTTTTGGGCTAATATCCACTTATCAGTGAATACATATTGTGTGAGTTCTTTTGTGATTGTGTTACTTCACTCAAGATGATGCCCTCCAGGTCCATCCATTTGGCTAGGAATTTCATAAATTCATTCTTTTTAATAGCTGAGTAGTACTCCATTGTGTAAATGTACCATAATTTCTGTATCCATTCCTCTGTTGAGGGACATCTGGGTTCTTTCCAGCTTCTGGCTATTATAAATAGGGCTGCTATGAACATAGTGGAACATGTGTCCTTTTTACCGGTTGGGACATCTTCTGGATATATGCCCAGGAGAGGTATTGCTGGATCCTCCGGTAGTACTATGTCCAATTTTCTGAGGAACCGCCAGACTGATTTCCAGAGTGGTTGTACAAGCTTGCAATCCCACCAACAATGGAGGAGTGTTCCTCTTTCTCCACATCCTCGCCAGCAACTGCTGTCACCTGAATTTTTGATCTTAGCCATTCTGACTGGTGTGAGGTGGAATCTCAGGGTTGTTTTGATTTGCATTTCCCTGATGATTAAGGATGTTGAACATTTTTTCAGGTGTTTCTCTGCCATTCGGTATTCCTCAGGCGAGAATTCTTTGTTCAGTTCTGAGCCCCATTTTTTAATGGGGTTATTTGACTTTCTGGAGTCCACCTTCTTGAGTTCTTTATATATATTGGATATTAGTCCCTTATCTGATTTAGGATAGGTGAAGATCCTTTCCCAATCTGTTGGTGGTTTTTTTGTCTTATTGATGGTGTCTTTAGCCTTGCAGAAGCTTTGTAGTTTCATGAGGTCCCACTTGTCAATTCTCGATCTTACAGCACAAGCCATTACTGTTCTATTCAGGAATTTTTCCCCTGTGCCCATATCTTCAAGGCTTTTCCCCACTTTCTCCTCTATAAGTTTCAGTGTCTCTGGTTTTATGTGAAGTTCCTTGATCCACTTAGACTTGACCTTAGTACAAGGAGATAGGAATGGATCGATTCGCATTCTTCTACATGTTAACAACCAGTTGTGCCAGCACCATTTGTTGAAAATGCTGTCTTTCTTCCACTGGATGTTTTTAGCTCCCTTGTCAAAGATCAAGTGACCGTAGGTGTGTGGGTTCATTTCTGGGTCTTCAATTCTATTCCATTGGTCTATTTGTCTGTCACTATACCAGTACCATGCAGTTTTTATCACAATTGCTCTGTAGTAGAGCTTTAGGTCCGGCATGGTGATTCCACCAGAGGTTCTTTTATCCTTGAGAAGAGTTTTTGCTATCCTAGGTTTTTTGTTATTCCAGATGAATTTGCAGATTGCACTTTCTAATTCGTTGAAGAATTGATTTGGAATTTTGATGGGGATTGCATTGAATCTGTAGATTGCTTTTGGCAAGATAGCCATTTTTACAATGTTGATCCTGCCAATCCATGAGCATGGGAGATCTTTCCATCTTCTGAGATCTTCTATAATTTCTTTCTTCAGAGACTTGAAGTTTTTATTATACAGATCTTTCACTTCCTTAGTTAGAGTCATGCCAAGATATTTTATATTATTTGTGACTATTGAGAAGGGTGTTGTTTCCCTAATTTCTTTCTCAGCCTGTTTATTCTTTGTGTAGAGAAAGGCCATTGATTTGTTTGAGTTAATTTTATATCCAGCTACTTCACCGAAGCTGTTTATCAGGCTTAGGAGTTCTCTGGTGGAATTTTTAGGGTCACTTATATATACTATCATATCATCTGCAAAAAGTGATATTTTGACTTCATCTTTTCCAATTTGTATCCCTTTGATCTCCTTTTGTTGTCGAATTGCTCTGGCTAGGACTTCAAGTACAATGTTGAATAGGTATGGAGAAAGTGGACAGCCTTGTCTAGTCCCTGATTTTAGAGGGATTGCTTCAAGCTTCTCACCATTTACTTTGATGTTGGCTACTGGTTTGCTGTAGATTGCTTTTATCATGTTTAGGTATGGGCCTTGAATTCCTGATCTTTCCAAGACTTTTATCATGAATGGGTGTTGGATCTTGTCAAATGCTTTTTCTGCATCTAACGAGATGACCATGTGGTTTTTGTCTTTGAGTTTGTTTATATACTGGATTACGTTGATGGATTTCCGTATATTGAACCATCCCTGCATCCCTGGGATGAAACCTACTTGGTCAGGATGGATGATTGTTTTGATGTGTTCTTGGATTCGGTTAGCAAGAATTTTATTGAGGATTTTTGCATCAATATTCATAAGGGATATTGGTCTGAAGTTTTCTATCTTTGTTGGGTCTTTTTGTGGTTTAGGTATCAGAGTAATTGTGGCTTCATAGAATGAGTTGGGTAGAGTACCTTCTGTTTCTATTTTGTGGAATAGTTTGTGAAGAACTGGGATTAGATCTTCTTTGAAGGTCTGATAGAACTCTGCACTAAACCCATCTGGTCCTGGGCTTTTTTTGGTTGGGAGACTATTAATGACTGCTTCTATTTCTTTGGGGGATATAGGGCTGTTTAGATCATTAACCTGATCTTGATTCAACTTTGGTACCTGGTATCTGTCTAGGAACTTCTCCATTTCATCCAGGTTCTCCAGTTTTGTTGAGTATAGCCTTTGGTAGAAGGATCTGATGGTGTTTTGGATGTCTTCAGGATCTGTTGTTATGTCTCCTTTTTCATTTCTGATTTTGTTAATTAGGATGCTTTCCCTGTGCCCTCTAGTGAGTCTGGCTAAGGGTTTATCTATCTTGTTGATTTTCTCAAAGAACCAGCTCCTTGATTGGTTGATTCTTTGAATAGTTTTTCTTGTTTCCACTTGGTTGATTTCACCCCTGAGTTTGATTATTTCCTGCCGTCTACTCCTCTTGGGTGAATTTGCTTCCTTTTGTTCTAGTGCTTTTAGGTGTGTTGTCAAGCTGCTAATGTGTGCTCTTTCTAGTTTCCTTTTGGAGGCACTCAGAGCTATGAGTTTTCCTCTTAGAAATGCTTTCATTGCGTCCCATAAGTTTGGGTATGTTGTGGCTTCATTTTCATTGAACTCTAAAAAGTCCTTAATTTCTTTCTTTATTCCTTCCTTGACCAAGGTATCATTGAGAAGAGTGTTGTTCAGTTTCCACGTGAAGGTTGGCTTTCTATTATTTATTTTGTTATTGAAGATCAGCCTTAGTCCATGGTGATCTGATAGGATGCATGGGACAATTTCAATGTTTTTGTATCTGTTGAGTCCTGTTTTGTGCCCAATTACGTGGTCAATTTTGGAGAAGGTACCATGAGGTGCTGAGAAGAAGGTGTATCCTTTTGTTTTAGGGTAAAATGTTCTGTAGATATCTGCCAGATCCATTTGATCCATAACTTCTGTTAGTTTCACTGTGTCCCTGTTTAGTTTCTGTTTCCATGATCTGTCCATTGGTGAAAGTGGTGTGTTGAAGTCTCCCACTATTATTGTATGAGGTGCAATGTGTGCTTTGAGATTTACTAAAGTTTCTTTAATGAATGAGGCTGCCTTTGTATTTGGAGCATAGATATTCAGGATTGATAGTTCCTCTTGGAGGATTTTACCTTTGATGAGTATGAAGTGCCCCTCCCTGTCTTTTTTGATGACTTTGGGTTGGAAGTCAATCTTATCTGATATTAGAATGGCTACTCCAGCTTGTTTCTTCAGACCATTTGCTTGGAAAATTGTTTTCCAGCCTTTCATTCTGAGGTAGTGTCTATCTTTTTCTCTGAGATGAGTTTCTTGTAAGCAGCAAAATGTTGGGTCTTGTTTGTGTAGCCAGTTTGTTAGTCTATGTCTTTTTATCGGGGAGTTGAGTCCATTGATATTAAGAGATATTAAGGAAAAGTAATTGTTGTTTCCTGTTATTTTTGTTGTTAAAGTTGGCATTCTGTTCTTGTGGCTGTCTTCTTTTAGGTTTGTTGAGGGATTACCTTCTTGTTGTTTCTAGGGCATGGTTCCTGTCCTTGTATTGGTTTTTTTCTGTTATTATCCTTTGAAGGGCTGGATTCGTGGAGAGATAATGTGTGAATTTGGCTTTGTCGTGGAATACTTTGGTTTCTCCATCTATGTTAATTGAGAGTTTGGCTGGGTATAGTAGCTTGGGCTGGAATTTGTGTTCTTTTAGTGTCTGTATAACATCTGTCCAGGATCTTCTAGCTTTCATAGTCTCTGGTGAAAAATCTGGTGTAATTCTGATAGGCTTGCCTTTATATGTTACTTGGCCTTTTTCTCTTACTGCTTTTAGTATTCTATCTTTATTTAGTGCATTTGTTGTTCTGATTATTATGTGTCGGGAGGTATTTCTTTTCTGGTCCAGCCTATTTGGAGTTCTGTAGGCTTCTTGTATGTTCATGGGCATCTCTTTCTTTAGATTTGGGAAGTTTTCTTCTATAATTTTGTTGAAGATGTTTGCTGGTCCTTTGAGTTGAAAATCTTCATTCTCATCCACTCCTATTATCCGTAGGTTTGGTCTTCTCATTGTGTCCTGTATTTCCTGGATGTTTTGAGTTAGGATCTTTTTGCATTTTCCATTTTCCTTGATTGTTGTGCCCATGTTCTCTATGGAATCTTCTGCACCTGAGATTCTCTCTTCCATCTCTTGTATTCTGTTGCTGATGCTTGCATCTATGGTTCCAGATTTCTTTCCTAGGGTTTCTATCTCCAGTGTTGCCTCATTTTGGGTTTTCTTTATTGTGTCTACTTCCCTTTTTAGGTCTAGTATGGTTTTGTTCATTTCCATCATCTGATTGGATGTGTTTTCCTGTTTCTCTTTAAGGACTTCTACCAGTTTGATTGTGTTTTCCTGTTTTTCTTTAAGGACTTGTAACTCTTTAGCCATGTTCTCCTGTAGTTCTTTAAAGTCCTTCTTGATGTCCTCTACCATCATCATGAGATATGCTTTTAAATCCAGGTCTAGTTTTTCAGGTGTGTTGGGGTGCCCTGGACTGGGCGAAGTGGGAGTGCTGGGTCCTGATGATGGTGAGTGGTCTTGGTTTCTGTTAGTAAGATTCTTTCCTTTACCTCTCGCCATCTGGTAATCTCTGGAGTTGTTATAGTTGTCTCTGTTCAGAGGTTGTTCTTCTGGGGATTCTGAGTATCCTCTGTCAGCAGACCTGTACAGACTAAGTTCGGCGGAGTCCCGGAGCCAAGATGGCGCTCCCTGCAGGGCAGGTAACTGTTCTCCGGCTGGGAGGGTGTCGGATGTCTGCGGCCCCAAAAGGGTGCTGCCTCAGCGGTTCTGTGGCTCCCGCCTGTCCCAGAAGCTGTCTGCCTCTGTGGTCCTCACTCTGACCTGTACAGACTAAGTTCGGCGGAGTCCTGGAGCCAAGATGGCGCTCCCTGCAGGGCAGGTCACTGTCCTCCGACTGGGAGGGTGCCGGATGTCTGCGGCCCCTAAAGGGTGCTGCCTCAGCAGCTCTGTGGCTCCCGCCTGTCCCAGAAGCCGTCTGCCCCCGTGGTTCCCACTCTGACCTGTAGAGACTAAGCTCGGTGGAGTCCCAGAGCCAAGATGGCGCTCCCTGCAGGGCAGGTCACTGTCCTCCGACTGGGAGGGTGCCGGATGTCTGCGGCCCCAAAAGGGTGCTGCCTCAGCGGCTCTGTGGCTCCCGCCTGTCCCAGAAGCCGTCTGCCTCTGTGGTCCTCACTCTAACCTGTAGACTAAGTTCGGGGAGTCCCGGAGCCAAGATGGCACTCTCTGCAGGGCAGGTCTCTGTCCTCCGGCTGGGAGGGTGCCGGAAGTCTGCGGCCCCAAAAGGGTGCTGCCTCAGCGGCTCTGTGGCTCCTGCCTGTCCCAGAAGCCGTCTGCCCCCGTGGTCCCCACTCTGACCTGTAGAGACTAAGCTTGGCGGAGTCCCGGAGCCAAGATGGCGCTCCCTGCAGGGCAGGTCACTGTCCTCCGACTGGGAGGGTGCCGGATGTCTGCGGCCCCAAAAGGGTGCTGCCTCAGCGGCTCTGTGGCTCCCGCCTGTCCCAGAAGCTGTCTGCCTCTGTGGTCCTCACTCTAACCTGTAGACTAAGTTCGGGGAGTCCCGGAGCCAAGATGGCGCTCTCTGCAGGGCAGGTCTCTGTCCTCCGGCTGGGAGGGTGCCGGAAGTCTGCGGCCCCAAAAGGGTGCTGCCTCAGCGGCTCTGTGGCTCCTGCCTGTCCCAGAAGCCGTCTTCCCCCGTGGTCCCCACTCTGACCTGTAGAGACTAAGCTCGGCGGAGTCCCGGAGCCAAGATGGCGCTCCCTGCAGGGCAGGTCACTGTCCTCCGACTGGGAGGGTGCCGGATGTCTGCGGCCCCAAAAGGGTGCTGCCTCAGCGGCTCTGTGGCTCCCGCCTGTCCCAGAAGCCGTCTGCCTCTGTGGTCCTCACTCTAACCTGTAGACTAAGTTCGGGGAGTCCCGGAGCCAAGATGGCGCTCTCTGCAGGGCAGGTCTCTGTCCTCCGGCTGGGAGGGTGCTGGAAGTCTGCCGTTGTCACTATTTAAAGATTGGAGCAGAAGCTGTGTTCCACTCACCAGCAGTCTCTAAATCCTGCGGCGGGGGTCGTGGGTAGCTGACGGTACCCCGGTGCTGGTCCAGCCGGAAGAGGCCTGTGGTCCTACTCAGGCCGTTTTTCTGCTTCCCTAACTAATGCAGTCTCAGGTCCCGTGTGCAATTGGATTGGAGCAGAAGCTGTGTTCCACTCTCCAGAAGTCTTAAGATCCTGTGGTGGGTGTTGTGGGTAGCTGGTGAGTGTCAGCTAACCCTGCGCCCCAGCTGCCCAGGTGCTTTTCTGACCGGAAGAGGGTTGTGGCCCTATGTAGGCCGGATTTCTCTCTCCCCAACCAGAGCAGTCTCAGGTCCCGCGTGATTGGACTGGAGCAGAAGCTGTGTTCCACTCACCAGCAGTCCCAAAATCCTGCGGCGGGGGTCGTGGGTAGCTGGCGGGTGTCAGGCAACCCTGCGCTCCCGCTACCCTGGCGCTGATCCGGCCGGGTGAGGCCTGTGGCCCTACTCAGGCCGGTTTCTGCTTCCCTAACTCCCTTCATGTATTTAAATCCAAAGTGTATGTTGTTGTGTTAGAAGCCCAGCTCCAGACAGACCACACCAGACCGAACAGTTCCCAGTGAGGTTTATTGTAGGAGAAGAGAGCAGAGATGGCGGTGAAGAAGTGGGAGAAGAGAGAGGAGAAGGGGAGGTCAGAGGGGTCTTCCTTTTATTTGGATTGTGACATAGCCGTTGTCAGGTAAAGGTGGGAGGTGAGCCAAGTGGATTCTGGGAATATGGTGGTGGTTGCCTTGGCAACAGATGTGCGGGGCGCTGTCACCTAGGTGTGATGTCACTGAGTTCAGAGCCGATCCTGATACCAACATATATAATGACTAGAAGATGAACTTGGGGTCATTCAAGCGGTTTGTGGGCTCCTTTTACATCCCTTGTCTCTGCTTTCACTTGTCTCTTTTAGTATCCTGGAATGGAAGCTTGCCCAGTCCCCTTTCTCCCCCCTCTCCCCACCCCCACTCCCTTTTCTCTCCCTCTTCCCCCACCCCCCACCCCCTCCACACACACACACAGACATTAAGTTGCTGGCCTTTTCTTCTAGTTTCGTCTGTAGCAGAAAAATCTCAATTCCCACTTCCTGCCTTACCTGGGATACAAACTCAAAAGCCTCCCCTTCCCCCCCACCCCGAAATAACTTTATGAAGCGATGAAGGCGAATTACCACTTCCCTGTAATTAGGCCTGTGCTTTGGCATGGTTTTCTGGGGTGAACCTTTCTAGTCTTTACCTATTGTTTCTCTATCTGTTTAGCTTAAAACTGCCAGGAAAAAAAAATTATATCCCAACAAGGCTTAATTAGATATTAGGTTGGAGTTCCCTAGAGAACTATGATACTATGGGATGGATGTTTATTATGTTGAAGTGAGAACAGACATCCTAAAATTCCTCTGACTAAACGGAGCTG
Organism: Mus caroli; assembly: GCF_978045245.1. Taxonomy (NCBI): domain Eukaryota; kingdom Metazoa; phylum Chordata; class Mammalia; order Rodentia; family Muridae; genus Mus; species Mus caroli. The sequence goes on along the minus strand of NW_028227270.1, from coordinate 75,879,873 downwards.
AGGCAAACACTGGAGGCTGGAGGAAGAAGGCAGAGCTAAGGCCATGGTTGGCAGCAGTTTGCGTCAAGAGAAGGAGAAAGGAAGATGGCCTGCTGACCTCGAATCTCTAGGGAGTTATTAAAGTTCCGGGAACTGAGATCTTTGGGATCAGGAGTTCCTGAGAAACATTGACGATTCTTTTTATACCAAGAGAGCTCAAAGATAGGTCCTCTGCTGCCCTTCCCTCTGCTAAAAGGAAAATTCCTGAGACCAATTAAATCCAGTAGCTGATTGGAAACAATGGACAAAGGGCTTGGGTGGACCCAGAGAGGGTTCCTGGAATTCCAACCAACTGCACAATCAGACAGCCTTTATAGAAAAGGGAAGACAGAAGCTAGAGAAGAGTTCACTGGCTACAGCTTACCAGTCAGTCAACTGTGTATAGCTTAATCAGTGGCTTGGCTGCAAAGCTTCCTGCCACCAAGTATACCCAGGCACTGTGAGGAAACTCCTCAGTGATTTGATCTCTTAAACCCAGTGCAGGTACCCAGTCTAAACCCATAGCCAACTCTTAAGTCTTTCTTAATGTCTTCAATTTTCAGAACTAAGTCACAGAGAAAGGTGAAAAAAAAAAAAAAAAAAAGAAAAGAAAAAAAGAGCAGACTTTGCCATGTGTTTATACGAGTCTTACAATTTGGTTACCCAGAATGCAATTTTTCCTAAGTCAGCAGAAGGGTGATAGAAGACACTGCCTACCCAGCACAGCTGCCAGCATCCAGAGTTCTCTCGCCCAGGGACCTTTGTATATACAAAGCTGGATCCCTGCTTCTGAAGTCAAAAAGGGAATTCAAGAAGTGCCTGGATGAGCAGAGTTGGAGTTTATGAAAAGGAGAGTTTAAACACAGATTTAAATAGACAGGTTAATAGAAAGATGCTTGGAATGAGTAAGACACACCCAAGAGCATGATTTGGACTTCTGGTGGGCAGGTTGCACTTTATTGTTTTCTTTACAGTAGTCACATGCAGGATTTACCTGGGCCCCAGAGTTACCTCTTCAAAGGCTTGCAAAGGAGTTCACAGGAGCTAATAGAGGGTTTCCTCTGGTTTCTTAGGAATAGGATTATAGTCTGTAAGACAGCATTACAGTTGTTCAGGAAGTTAGCGTGTTTCCATCGTAAACAAGTTAATAGTTTTGTTTGTGATGTAGCCAGAAAATATCTGGGAAAGGAGGAAGGCCTTATATGTTTAGTCTTGACTCGTAGTTTAATGCAATTTAACATTCTCACTTAATACCACTATAAGGAGTACTGTCTCTATGTGGGCAACCTTCACAGTGCGTGGTGTTTGTGCTGGCATTCTTGACTCTTAGCATTGTGAACTTTCAGGCAGACTCTGGACTCTAGAGTGAGAGGCCCACTTCCCTTCCCACGCCTCCCTAAGCTCTTTTGCCTTTCTATCCTGCCTCCAAAAATCAAGCATGTCAGGTGGTAAAGTGACACTTGATGATATTTTAACATTCAATGGAGCTTAATCCTTATAAGCTTCCTCAATCCCTGCCCCAATTCTGAATTAGAAAAATGAAGGTCAAGTGGTTTGCAAGCATCTTTCAGATCTGCAAGCTGAATGACAGACTCAGGTTCTAATGCAGATGTGCCCAACCTTAAGACCTTAGTGGGCTCCCTTGGCCCAGTAGGGTATGACTTGGAGCTTAGACTTTTGTGATCAGCCAGCAACTTTGTGTCCAACTATACACAGATCAGGATGCACCATCAGTGGCCAATTCTCTGTGATGTCGTCTATATATCTCATGATAGCATCTATCCCAGATTACCTTCTTTAAGACATACTTATGTAGTGAGCAGCTATGGAGAAGTGTCCCCAGTAAAGAGAACAGGTTTTTTTGTTTTGTTTTGTTTTGTTTTGTTTTCTTGATGAAAATTGAAATGTCACCATCAACAACATCATAATCTTTTACTTAAAGCAGGACAAACTTGCTCAGGCCTGTATCATAAGGTTGAAGGCTTTGTCTTGTGGTTCCCAAGCCAAGACACAGACCTACCGTGCATAGTATCCATCCTCCTGGGCCTACCTCTTCCTTGCCTACACAGGACTTGTTTAGCAAGGGGAGCCAGTGTGACCATGAGTAGCCATGGCCTTTATCTCTGATCTAGGCATCTCTCATCTTCTACCAAGGGCAATAGTATCAGGTTCCTTTGTTAGCCAACAAACAAGGAGACATCTCGGACCTTCCACAGCTTTACCAAACCAGGCCTCACACCCTTGCATGCATGCCAGCATGACGGAGTCCTTCAGATATCTCAGCTCTTTGCACACATGGCCAGCTGACTTACCCAAGGCTTACTCACCTTCAGGAACAAACAGAAAACCACTGAAAGCAGCTTTCAGCATGTGAACGTGGCAAACCTCCTTTTAGAACATCTTGTCGTTAATATCACTTTGATAGTCACTCCAACTAAAAATCAAAGTCAAATGACTCAGGACTTGCCCCCCTCAACCCCCCACAACCCCACCCCCGCTGTGGATCCTCTCTCTAAGGACATACACACTAGGATAAATCCCCCCCCCCTTAGTTATCATCCCTCTAACCTAGCTCTGATAGGTTAAGCATGGCGACCAGACCACACCCGCTGTAGTCATTCTTCATCTCTCAGTTCTTTAAAGAAGCCATCTGAGTTTGGATGAGGAAATATCCCCAGGCAGTACACAGCTCAGAAGAGATACATATGTGTCCTTCCCTCCGGGCTCTGGCCATTGCTGCCTCCTCCCACTCCTCTCTCCTTCCTTCTGAAGATGGTCTTTACAGGTGGAACACACAATATATACAGACAAGACCTGGAATTATTTACCATCACTAAACCTGCTCTGTAATTGTCCCCTTCTGGCCAGCCAGTCAGGGCGAGGCATTAAAAAGTCAAGTTTTAGACTTCAGAAGGTCAGAGATTTGCCTCACTTTGCCAGCCTAGCTCAGAGAACAAAGTCTAATGAGCAGTCTCTTGTAACTGCTGTTATAATTGGTCATTGGAGCCTCTCTGTCCATGAGCTGTGGATAGGTCCAATCTTATAGCAGAGTACCTTGTAGCTTATTAAATGCACTAGATAGCTTATAAAGAATGGGGGAAACAGTCAGATGTGTCCCAACTGAAAAAATATCACAAGGTAGGGAGAAGAATAAACACATGTGTTCAAGCTGTCCCCTGATGCATGCCTCTAATCCCAGCACTGGGGAGGCGGGGGCAAGAGGATCAGGAGTTCAAAGTAACCCTTAGCTACATATGACTTCAGGGCCAGCCTGATCTACATGAGACCCTATCTCAAAAACAAAAACAAAAACAAAAAAACAACCCCCCCCCCAAAAAAAACCAAAATACCCAAACCCCAAACAACAGCAAAGGCTAGCCTCAAACTTTCTGCCTTTTAGCTTTGGCCTCCTCAAGGCTGGGATTACAGGTAGAAGTCACTGTGCTTAGCTGCTCATTTTTAAATCTATAGCTAAATAAGAGCTTCAGGTGTTTTTCAGCTGAATGTATGACAATATCCACCAACTCTAAAATCACTAGATCCTTCTGAAGGGTGACACCTGTATGTTCATAATCCATAAGTTAATGGGTGTGTTTCTGTGAGGGTAAGTACACATGAGGACAGATGTCTGCTGAGGCCAGAGGTGTTGGATCCTCTAGAGCTAGAGTTGAAGGTGGTTGTGAGCCACCGGTAGCTGTTGGGAGCCAAGCTTGGGTCTTAGGTAAGAACAGTATACACTCTTAAGGTCTTAAGAGCTGAGACATCTTTCCAGTCCAGGTTTCTTTGGGGTAAAGGGTGGGGCTTCAAGATAGGATTTTCCTGTGTAGCCTTAGCTGCCCTCATCCTGGAACTTCTCTGTAGACAAGGCTGGCCTTGAACTCTGAGATCCCCTGCCTTTGCCTCCAGGGCTGTGATTAAAGGTGCGTGTGCCACCACCACCCAGTCCTGGCTTCTTCCTAAAGTTTCCAAGAAGCTCACTGTCACCTTTGCAACCTCTCTGTTCCCTGCCTCTACTTCAGATCAGCTGAGATTCAAGCTGAGAAACAGAACTGCCGGGGTGACACAGACTGAGGGACTTGGCTTTTGGCTCTTGTAGGCATCTGGGGTTTAGAGTCTAATGACCACAGGATAAGTCAAGGTGGCAAGATGCAGAGCTGTAGAGAGCACGGCTGCCTGGAATCTCTGTCCACATCACCTTTTCTCATTCTAATTGGAGCCTCTCATGACATCTCTGGTCAGGTTTGGAGAGCAGCAGCAGCAGCAGCAGTAGTAGCAGTAGCAGCAGGCATCTAGCTGTGTTTCTGCATTATTTCCAGGAGCTAGCAGACTAACAATGGACCACAGTTGCCATGGTGATTCTGCTCCCACCTTTAAATCTGCCCCTTCTTAAATCTGCTGTTAAAAACAGTCTCTTTGGCTTCTTTCACTGAGAACTAATCAGGAGAACCAGGAGTTCAAGGCCAGTATGTCTGTGTGTCCCTACACAGAGAATCAGAGGCTAGCCTCGATCGACTATGTGAGACCCTGTTTCAAAATAACAAAGATGATTTATAAAAAATAATGTTTTCTGGTAAGGTGGGACAAACCCATTCATTTGAATCTACAAGAACTTTCTCTAATTGGGTGAGAGCCAAATTTGTATGGGGAAAGGAGTGTGGAGGCATGGAGCAAAATTGGCCAAATGCTGTAGAAATCTGGGTAGGCTGAACCTGGAGCAAACCCAGACTGGAACAGAGTTCCAGCAGATGTTACTGTCCAGGTGGGAGGTTCCCATAAAAGCCCAAGGTCAGAAGCTAATGGGGTGAGGGGACTGCAGGCAGCTTTCAAGGGAAGGTCAGTTTTATTGCTGGGGTCTTCTTGACTCACTGTACCCCATAAGGACCTTCCTTGAAGATATATGAGAGAGATGCTCCCATCCTTTGTCCGATCTCAGGAGACAGCCTACAGTTGTTAGTCACCTTAGTGGTGTCTTCATCCTTTACCATGCTTGCAAATTCCAAGGGAAGAAGAAAGAGGCCTTTTAACAGTAAGCGCGTGCGCACACACCACACACACACACACACACACACACACACACTGGTTTAGGCAATTGGTCATTCTTGATGACCCTCAAATGACATTAATACTAACCATCCATGATTCTCTCATTTCTTATTGTTGACAAAAAAAAAATTTAATTGCTAAAGAAATTCAATCTGCTTGGCACCTTTGCCAGGGAATCTTGTGATAAGAAAGACAGATATGGGGGACTCTTATTAAGGTCATCCCTCATTTCTAAAGGCTCAGCTGTCTGCGACCCAGTGCCAGCTATTCCTTTTGTTGAGGTTTGGTCCTGGACCAAGGGAGCTATTTCTCCATAGCTGCTCTGCTCACATCTTTTCACACTTTCCTAGCAGTGCTAGCCCCGAGGCCCTGTTCTCTTGCTCAACCGGCCTGGTTGGCCTGATGAGTTAGATAAGACTTATCAGTGCTTGTTGCAGCTGGCCCAAAGTTAATTTTTACTGTGTTGTGTGAGGTAAATCTTAGAAGGATAAAGAATTGGGAGTGAGAGGACACAAAATGAGAGCCTCCTGATGGGGATACAGTCTGTCAGAAATCTTCATCTTGTATTCTTAAAGTCAACCGCCAGTAGATTTATTCCCCTTCATCCAAAGGAGAAAACTGAGGCTTTTCTTTGAGATCCAGGACTAGTCTGCAAATTAATTGGCTAATAGTTCTAGAGTCAGAAAAACTGATAGGGATTGGGGAAGGTCTATCATCTTGTTTCTCCTGCATGGATGCACATGCCTGCCCTGTGGGTGGGAGTGGGTCTTATTTAAACCACGGTTGTGCTGGGGTCCAACATTCTCCATTTCTTACAGGCTTCCAAAGAACAGCAGTGTTGTCTATGAGCTCGAGGTGGGGGAAGGGCATGTGGCACCCCAGTAAACTTTAACCATTGGAGGTTTCTGTCAGGGGCCATGACCATTGTTATTCATCGAATCGATGTTTGTGTCTCCCCCAAATCCATATATTTGTTTACTGAAACCCTAGTCCAAGTTGTGGCTCTAAAGAAGTAGTTAAGGTTGAAAGAGATATCAGAGAGAGCATATTCATCTATCCCCCCCCTTTACACACACACACACACACACACACACACACTTACAAATGCAATTTTTAAAAAAGAAAAATGAAAACACCCCTACTTAATTCTCACTCCCCAGAGTCTAGCCAGGGTAGTCTCTTGCATGCAACTTAGGATAGCTGTGAATATGGCCCAAGACAATATTGTAAACCGAACATAGCGCAGTGGGTTTGTTGTTCTTGTTTTGGTTTTAGTTATTTTTGCGGTGGAGGGGAAACTTGATTGCCGAGTTCTTGAGTGTGGACTCTGCAGATGATCATGCCATTTTGCCATGTCAAAAGGTTGGACAAACTTGGGAAGGGTGGCCTGGTGTTTGGCTCTTCTTACGGCTGATTTCTAAGCCACTATTAGCCAAGATGGAGAATGATTGCCCAAAGTAAACATGTCAGGGACATAGCAGGGGAAAGGTCAGTGTGCTCAACCCTGCTGTGTGCCTTTGTAGGTGTGAAAAAGCTGTCAGTAGCAGCAGAAGGTCAGCTGACTTTAGCTCTCTTTCTGGAACTAAAAAAAGGACTTTTAGTCAAGTTAATCTGCCTGCAGATGTCCTGACCCGATGTGGAGGCCTTCATTTCCATGCCATGTCCAGGAAACTTCAAATCAGGCTATAGAACAAGTCTTTTAGGTGAAGAGGATAGGCCTTCTGGGGAATTCAAACCAGAAGACTCCCCAAAGGTTAATGTCAGTATCGAGATCTGTAACTTCATTTTGGCTTTCTTTGAACTCAAACATCCCTGCATAGTGCTGAGTTGGGCTAACTATTTCAATCAGCAGTGCCTTGCAAGAAGATGGCGGTGTTCCGTCTATCGTTGGAAACCCGAGTTCCCTTTCCCTCTGCATCTCTACTCAGAAGCCCCTCAAAGAGGAATTCTGAGCAGACAGGAGTCAGAGGCATTTTCCCCTCTTCCTTCAGACGTTCGTCTACGTTGTGTTCATTTTTGTGATTGGTGTTAAGCTCCACTCTTCCGATCTTGTCTCAGTGTGTTCTGTTGTTTCTGGAACTGTGCTACAGTTTTAGCTATCACCTATAAGAGGAATCCAGTAGCCACTGGTAAGGACTCCCACTCCCCATTTAATTGAACCAATCTATTCAAAGTCCTCAGATGCACAAGGCCATGGCCAGTGGTGCTGGGTGAAGCCAAGCATCCAGGTGGTGGACCTGTCACTAGCAGGATCAAAGACTTAACAGCAGGAGGTAGCTCTGATTCTAAGGCAGTTTGCCTCCCAGAAATTATATATCTAACATCAGATATTGCAAACATTCTACATATTCTATCCAACTTGGTTCCTCTAGAAACCCTGTAAGAACAGATATTCTTTAAGAAGATATTAAAGATGGCAGAACCGGGGTCTGAGATAATTGGTCCAAGGTCTGAGCAGTATTAGGAAGGAGACTTACACTCTAGCCATTCTCGCTACTGCTGCTGGGCAAAGTCAGCTCATTTCCATTTTATGGGAGCTGGAATGAGGCTCCGGTCTCGTTAACCTGCAGGAGGCTTCTGAGCAGGAACATTGCACAGCTGGCTGGCTGCTCTATGTCTCCCTACAGATCTTGTTTTGTTCTGTTATTCCTCTTCAAGATAGCCATGAGCCTCATTGCAGCTAGCCAGCATCCTATCATCTCTGTGATCTCTTAGTGCTAATGGACTCATTTCTGGGATCCCCACAACCATGTTTGGCTTTAGAACAGAGGACCACCCCCCAATTTCTTTTCTTCCTTCAAAGACCTATTTTTTAGAAAGCAGTTAACCACCAGCCTAAAATTACATAGGTTATCACAGGGCTTTCACAAAAATATGGTTTTTTCTCCCTTTCCTTCCAGAATTTTTCCCCTGCAATTTCCATTTCTTCCTCAGCAGCCCCTAATGCCTAGCAATAATTTGTATTAACATGTTGGTGACTAGAGTTTCATAGTAGCTCATCATCACTTCTGTCTAAGAACACACTAATAGGACAGTGATCATAAAGTCATGTTACCAGGGAAAGGATGGTGTCTCCATCCAGACAAAGCCATCCATTAATAGACCTCCTCAATCCAATATCTTAGGAAGATGCTTGACTTTGCTTATGCAGTAGCCGGTGGGTTTTGAGTGACCTCTGACAAGACCAGTGACATACAGTCTAGAAATAATAGACTGGGGTCAGATGTAAGTCTTGGAACATTAGCAGTATAATTGGTTTAATTGATGCAGTTAATCAGTGGATTTTGTCCTAGTGAAGTTGGGACCTTCATTTTCTCTCCTCAATTCCTCTGAGTCCTCTCACATGGGATGAAATTCTCCTTAGCATCTGTCTACATGAGATATTGCAAAGCCGCCTCTGTGGTTCCCATTGGTTTTTTTTCTGAGCATTCCCTCCAAGGATGGAGAAAGAGTTCTGTTGAGAAGGGTCTAAGGAAACTGTCAAGATGTCCTTCATCCATGTACACTAATTAATGAGAGTGGGCATCCTAACTTTAGTTATGGTTAGCAGCAGTCACCTTAGTAACCCTAGCATCGGAACTGTGAGTTGAAATATGCTTTCAAAGGCTCCTGATACCTAGTACCTGCAAATATAACCATATTTGGCAATGGAGTCTTTGCAATTGTAACTAAATAAAGATTATGTCATTTCAGAATAGACAGGGCTTAATCCATAAAATGACGGTTCCATAAGAATGGAAAAGGGGCTGGAGAGGAGGCTCAGCCAGTGAGGTGCTTAAGTTCAGATCCCTAAGCCAAGTCTGCTAGTGTGCTCCTGTGGCCCTAGTGCGGGAGCTTGTTGGGGAACAGAGGCAGGAGGATCTTTGAGGTATGTTGACTAGCCAGTTTAGCCATAGCAATGGGTCCAGGTTCCGTGGGAGACTGTCTCAAAAACATAGAGTAGAATGACTAAGGAGACATTTGACATTAACTTCTGGCCTCTATACCTGCATGCATATATACACCCTCCCAAAAAAAACCCACCCTCGATTACACACATATACCACACATACAAAATAAGAATGTGTGTGTGTATGGGGCGGGGGAGGAAGGGGAAAAGATATATAAACTTAGGAAAAACCCATATTGTGTCTGAGGCAGAACTATATCCATAAACCAAGAGATACCAAGGAATCCAGGCAACAACTGGTGTTAAGAGAGGGCATGGAATAGGTCTAAAGCTATGAGAGAATCCATTTCTATTGTCTTTAAGCCACTCAGATGGGTGCAAGCCATTATATCTGGTCTAGGATATTCGTGCAGTTGGGAGAGAGACACTGGCCCTGGTATACAGACTACAGGCTTCCCTAGAAGTAGAAAGCAGGAACTGCCTCCCCTGTTGGCTGTAGAGCAGAGGCATGAGCTATCAGTATCTCCATTGGACTAACATATCCTGCCTTATGGCCACTCCACCCAAGGAAAGGACCTGGGAGCTAGCCTGCATTCTGTCAGGGCTGTCACCATAAGGAGCAGCCTGGGATCACTGAATGAAACTGTGCATGGATGGATCAGGTGCTTGGCTGAGTGCCAGGGAAAGAGGAAGCCACCCAGCTTCATCCCTTTCACAACTCTGCCCAGGGCCAGTTTTCCTAACAGGAGTCAGCACACATCAGCTCTTTCTTATATGCCACATAGGAGCTCATTGACCCATGTTTGCTTTGCACAATCCTTCCTAGCTAAAGTTTATTGCTAGGGTTTTTGTTGTTGCTGTTGTTTGTTTGTTTGTTTGTTTTACTCTGCCTTAAGCTTTGCCTGCCTTCTATGCTTATTACTTGCCAGGAAGATAATTCAGGGAGCCAACTTAGTTACCTTTCATCTGCTAATCCATTGGGCACTCAATTAAGGTTGATAAATAGATTTTTCTTTTCTTTGCAAGCACTGGGGGATGCCATGTAGGACATTCCCAAGAATTGAGCACAGATTTATTCTTCTTGGTGCTGGGAATATTATCAACAAAGACTTTGCTGGAGCCTCACCCTCTCTAGGCTACCTGTAATTCAAACAAACTGCTTTGGCCAAAGTTATGTCTTCCTGGGCCTTCATTTAATAACTGCCCCCCTTAACTCTTATCACAGTATCTCCAGGAAATCACCTAGATTCAGAACTTTACACATGATTGGATGAGGTCTCTGTTATACCTGCGTGGACTATGTGGTTGGGCTTCTCCACTGACCAATCAGTGTCCTGTCATGTCAGTTTTGATGTTAAGAATTTCTATATCACACCAAACATCCTGCACACAATCTGTCTCAGAATCTGATTTCCAGGCATCCTGACCCATATGCCCTTTCATCTGACAATATTTAGAAGAGAGATATACTAAGCACACTTCTATATACTGACATTGAATCTGAAACCCATGGAGCAACATGTAGAGAAAAACAAAGTCTCTGTATAGGCTAGTGGCCAGCTCGTTGAAGGCTCAGGAGTTTCATTCATTTCCCATCAGGCTTTCACTGGATAAGGTAAAAAATGTGGCCATGGAATTTGACTTGGTCCTGGAATGAGTTAAATTGAAAGGGCTTCTTCCTTGTCCCTAATAGGAAGGATGGTCTTTGTAGTGTGCATGAGCTCTCTTCTCACTGTTGCGATAAAATAACCTGGCGATTGACTTAAGGAGGAAGGGATTATTTGGGCTCACATTGTGAGGGTAAAGCTCATCATGATGAAGAATGTGTGGTGTCAAGGGTGGCTTTAGCTGTGGCAGCAGGATTGTGAGGCAGCTGGTAGTTAGGAAGCAGAGAGCTGGCACTCAACAGCCTTTTCCTTTTTGTTCAGTCTGGGACCCCAGCCCATGGGGTGGTGCCACCCACATCAGGATTGGTCTTCCCTCTTCAGTCAAGCCTCTCTGGAAACACTGTCACAGGAAACCCCATAGGTGTTTCTCCATGGGGATTCCAAACCCAGTGGAGAATGAAGATGAGCCACCACAATCATGCTAATTGACTATGAGCACCTCAGTGCATTGGAAAGGCACTTGGCCTCTGGGGTCTTCCTCACAAAACTTCTAAGTGAGAGAAAAGCCAATCACATCACAATCAAAGGACATTGTACAAGCCACCTCACCAGTTGTCAGTACTACCAAGGCCATCAAGAACAATAAGTTTGAGAATGTATCACAGCCAAAAGAACTCCAAAGACATGACAATTAGTTGCAGTATGATAACCTAAATGAAACCCTGGATAAAAAGTGGTTACTAGGTAGATACAAAGGAAATCCAAGCAACCAAATTTAGTTCATAAGAATCATCAATATTGGGTTAATAACTATTCTAAGTGGTAGGGCATGGTGGTAGGTACCTGTAACCCCAGCATTCAGGAGGTTGAAAAGGGAGTATCATGAATTTAAGGCTAGTCTGGACTGCATAGTAAACTCAGTATCAGTGTAGGTTATATAGTGGGATTCTGTCTCAAAAACAAGCAATGGGGCTGGCAAGATGGCTCAGCTGGTAAGAACACTGACTGCTCTTCCTAAGGTCCTGAGTTCAAATCCCAGCAACCACATGGTGACTCACAACCACCCATAATGAGATCTGACACCCTCTTCTGGTGTGTCTGAAGTCAGCTACAATGTACTTATGTATAATAATCTTTGGGCCAGAGCAAGCAAGGACTGAGCAAGCGGGGCCAACCACAACAAGCAGAGGTCCTAAAAATTCAATTCCCAACAACCACATGAAGGCTCACAACTATCTGTACAACTACAGTGTACTCACATACATAAAATAAACAAATAAATCTTAAAAAAAAAACACAAAAAACAAGCCATCAATAATAGTATATTATCCCCATCTAAGTTAGTTACAGATAAAACTAGGAAAAGGATATATGTAAATTCTGTCTTTGGATTTTTGCATAGATAAAATTCATCTACAATAAAAAATATTTAAGGCTGATCCTGTGCCACAGCACTCCATACCCAAATACAATCAGAAGAGAGCTGGTATCCCTGAAGACACACCTATGAGCACAGGTAAGACCATGACTTCTGCTCAAATTCCTGGCCCAAGAAGGACCTGCCCAGAGCTATCAGGACACAGGAACCAAGGAATAGTCAGGGACAAGATCCTTCTGGTTTCTGTTTGCACCCCAGAACTGACTCTGTGCCACAGTTCTCGATACCCAAATTCCTCCTGGAAAGAACTGGTCTCCCAGGAATACTGACACACAGGCTTGCAGGAGGGATAAGCCACAGTCAGAGACAGCAAGAGTAGTTAACACCAGAGACAACCAGATGTCGAGAGGCAAGGGCAAGAACATAAACAACAGAAACTAAGGTTCATCAGAACCCAGTTCTCCCACCCCAGTGAGCCCTGGATATCCAAACACACCAGAAAAGCAGGATTCTGATTTAAAAATCACATCTCATGATGATGACAGAAGACTTTAAGAAGGACATAAATAACTCCTTTAAAGAAATATAGGGGAACACAGGTAAACAGCTTGAAGCCCTTAAAGAGGAAACACAAAATTCCCTTACAGGAAAACACAGTCAAACATGTGAAGGAATTGAACAAAACCACCCCAGATCAAAAAAAATGGAAATAGAACAATAAAGAAATCACAAAGGGAGACAACCCTGGCAATAGAAAACCAAGGAAAGAGATCAGGAGACATAGATGCAAGCATCACCAACATGAATACAAGAAATAGAAGAGAGAATCTTAGGTGCAGAAGATACCATAGAAAACATTGACACAACAGTCAAAGAAAATGCAAAAAGCAAAAAGTTCCTAACCCAAAACATCCAGGAAATCCAGGACACAATGATAAGACCAAGCCTAAGGATAATAGGTATAGAAGAGAGTGAATATTTCTAACTTAAAAGGCCAGTAGATATCTTCAACAAAATTATAGAAGAAAACATTCCTAACCTAAAGAAAGAGATGCTCATAAACATACAAGAAGCCTACAAAACTCCAACTAGGTTGGACCAAAAGATAAATTCCTCCTGTCACATAAAAGTCAAAACAACAAATGCACAAAAACAAAGGAAGAATATTAAAAGTAGTAAGGGAAAAGGGTCAGGTAACATATAAAGGCAGACCTATCAGAATGACACCAGACTTTTCACCAGAGACTATGAAAGCTAGAAGATCCTGGGTATATGTCATACAGACCCTAAGAGAACACAAATGCCAGTCCAGGTTACTATATCCAGTAAAACACTCAATTACTATAGATGGAGAAACCAAAACTTCCATGACAAAAACAAATTTACACAATATCTTTCCACAAATCCAGTCCTGCATAGGATGATAGATGGAAAACGCCAACACAAGGGGAGAAACTATACCCTAGAAAAAGCAAGAAGATAATCTTCTTCCAATAAACCCAATGGAAGTTAACCATACAAACATAAAAACAACATCAAAAATAACAGGAAGCAACAACCACTTTTCCTTAATATCTTTTAACATCAATGGACTTAATTCCCCAATAAAAAGACATAGACTAGAAGACTGGATACATAAACAGGACCCAGCATTTTGCTGCATACAGGAAATGTACCTCAGTGCCCAAGACAGACACTACCTCAGAGTAAAGGGCTGGAACAAATTTTTCCATGCAAATGGTTCCAAGAAACAAGTTGGAATAGCCATTCTAATATTGAATAAAATCAACTTTCAACCAACAGTTATCAAAAAAGAAAAGGAAGGATACTTCGTACTCAACAAAGGAAAAATCTACCAAGAAGAGCTCTCAATTCTGAACATTTATGCTTCAAATTTAAGGGAACCCACATTTATAAAAGAAACTTTACTAAAGCACACATTGCACCGCACACAATAATAGTGGGAGACTTCAACACCCCACTCTCAGCAATGGACAGAGCATGGAAACACAAACTAAACAGAGACACATTGAAACTAACAGAAGTTATTAATCAAATGGATTTAACAGATATCTATAGAACATTTCATCCTAAAACAAAAGAATATCCCTTTTCTCAGCACCTCATGGTACCTTTTCCAAAATTGACCATATAATCGGTCACAAAACAGGCCTCAGCAGATACAAAAAGATTGAAATAATCCCATGCATCCTAGCAGATCACCATGGACTAAGACTGGTCTTCAATAGCAACAAAAACAACAGAAAGCCCACATACACATAGAAGCTGAATAACGCCCTACTCAATGATCACTTGGTCAAGAAAGAAATAAAGAAATTAAAGACTTTTGATAATTTAATGAAAATCAAGGCACAATATACCCAAACTTATGGAACACAATTAAAGCAGTGCTAAGAGGAAAACTCATAGCTCTGCGTGCCTTCAAATAAAAACTGGAGAGAGCATACACTAGCAGCTTAACAACACACCTGAAAGCTCTAGAACAAAAAGAACCAAATACACCCAAGAGGAGTAGATGGCAGGAAAAAAAAAATCAAACACAGGGCTGAAATCAACCAAGTAGAAACAAAAAGAACTATACAAAGAATCAGCAAAACCAGGAGCTGGTTCTTTGAGAAAATCAACAAGATAGATAAACCCTTAGCCAGACTAACCAGAGGGCACAGAGACAGTACCCAAATTAACAAAGCCAGAAATGAAAAGGGAGACATAACAACAGAAGCCGAGGAAATTAAAAAAAATCATCAGATCCTACTACAAAAGCCTATATTCAACAAAACTGGAAAAATCTGAATAAAACAGAACATTTTCTAGACAAATACCAAATACAAAGTGCAGCATCAGTTATAGTGAAACAATAAATTTAGTAAAAAAAATAAGACAAGAATCTTGTGACCTCAGGTTCTTCAAAACAGGGAATTGTTCTTTATTCTTTGAAAGTGCTCTCATGCTCTTCCCAGGTGTAGCATGTAGGAGAACCACTCATCATTGATTGATCATTACACTTAAATGTATAAACTGTCCTTCATATGCCTCTGTAGGAAAGCATGCTTTTGTGAGGTGCACCTTGTCCTTGCTGATTGTACACAGCTAAAACTCAAGAGAGCCTCACTCCTGTAACCTTTCTCAATGGAAAGAATATAAATTTTATGAATAAAGTTGGCTATTGCATGAGAAAAAATATTTAAAATTTGAATTTAAAAAGTACAACCAACTTTCTACACGCATTAGTGGTTCTATATTGGGCTCCAAACACACACTTGTGTCCTCTCTGGCCTTTTGTTACCAAAGCCCTAAACATACACCAGAGAATAATTATGGCAAGGACACCATGCCTTTGTCTTTGATCTGTGTCGTTAAGTCATTGTTACTTACATACTTGAGGTTTTTCATTCTAGACCTGTGTCTAACCATCCATCTGTCTATCTAGTCATCATACATACATACATACAATGGTCCCCAAGTTCTCTGAGTCTAGATACCTCTACAAATCAGCTCTTTAGCTTAGCATCATATGGAATTACCTGAAAATAACTTGTCTATCAAGTCTCACCTAGCTGCCCTGGTGACCCACTATACAGCCATGTGTTTCACCCAAAGTGACCACACGCTTACAACAACCAACTAAGGCATTTAGATGCCTTTAAGGGGTTCTGAAACAGACCATTATAAATAGTTGACAGTAAGAAGTCTCGGGTCCTCTTTGTGCTTTCTGCTTTGAAGGGGCAATGGGATGGGTTCTATACAACCAGTTTCCAGATAGACACTCTATAATTGAATAGCATGCTTATGTACAAAGGTAAGCAGCTAGCCCAGAGTAAAGCAGGCAGATGCAAAATGAAGATGCCAGACTCTCACCTTGCTCTTAGTTACCTCATGGGCCCAAGAGAAGGGACTAGTTCTTAGCAAAAGCAGCTTCTAAAGCAGCCTGTTGCCCACCATGGGGCAACTGGTGTGACCTCAGCACTTTAAGAAGGAAACGAAACAGAAGCCACTCCACCTTGTATTAATTCGTTCAAGGTGTTCTTCCCCAAGATCATGATTTCTGCCTCCTTGAATGCTCTTGTGTAATTGTTGCCTCCAGAAAATGAATCTCTCAAATGTCACCTTTGCTGAGTGACAGCATCCGAGTTGAATTCGGAGATGTGCCACGGTTCCCCTCTCCAGCACAACACAGGAATAAAGTGGTTCCGAGGGCAGATTTTGAATTTTTTTAAGCTGGGCCACGGGAGCCAAAGGGCAGCTAGCTCAGGCCTGTCCCCCACCATTACTGGTCAATTGCTTTGACCTATTGACTTTGCAGCTGGCCAGGCGCTCCATTACTGCACAGGCAGCAACAGCATGCCCCAACTGAGCAAATGTTGACTTGACCTATTGGTCTCCTAATGCTGTTATAAAGTCCACTCCATTGGAATGTTTATTCATCACCCTTCAAAGAGCGTTTGTACAACATTAGAGTAGTGCCACTCCACGGGACTCAGTACATGTTGGGAGTAAGGAAAGTGCATTTTATTTTTAGGAAAGGCTGCTGCCCCAATCCTCACCATTGTTTCCTGTTACATATTTAAGGTATTGTTCTGCCCATTCATTTTGTTGTGAAGTAATATTTACCGTAAATAATAAAGGTATATATTAATGTTGTCTGCCTAATAGTTGCTTTATTATTACTATTATTATTATTATTTTCTATTTCAAAGTGCTTGCTTTTAAAATGAAGGTTCTCTGGGCCTACTCTTGTTCTATTCATCTCTCTTCCCTGGAGCCTTCATAAAATGTTTGATGAAATATACACATACTTCAAACATTAAAAAATTAGGGTTTCTCTGTGTAGTCCTGGCTGTCCTGGAACTCATTCTGTAGACCAGGCTGACCTCAAACTCAGAAATCCACCTGCCTTTGCCTCCCAAGTGCTGGGATTAAAGGTGTGTACCACCACTGTCCAGCCCAAACTTTAAAAATTCTTAAAGCTTTAAAGTCTAAAATGAAGCATGCTAACATGCTAGATATGTCATTTGATCCATTTTTTTGTTTGTTTGTTTAAAAAAAAATGAAGTTAAGCCCTGGTTTCAACCCTCAATTCAGAAAAATAATAAGATAAAGGGCCAGGGGTATAGTTCAGTAGTAGAGGGCTTGTTTTAGCATCTGTGAAATCTTGCATTTGAATTATAGCAGCATGGAGAAAGGAGGGGAAGAAAGAGGGAGGGGAGGAGGAGGGAGAGGGAAATGAAGAAGAGGAGAAGGAGGAAAAGCATAAGAAAGGAAGGAACAGGAGGGAGGAGGGAGGAGAAAGGAAGCAGGGGTGGAGGAGGGGTGGTTTCCATTGCCATCTGAACATCTGTAACAATGTGAACAACTGGTAGCCTGCCCCTCCCAGCATCTCTACTGTGTGCCTGAACGTGCCTGCTGGCTGCTGACTATAGTTGATAGTATTGTAATAGTAAGTCAGATTGTCACATAATGTTTCACTCAGTTTTAATTTGGAGAAAGCACTCACTGTAGACAAAAGGACAGTGACAATGTATTTGCATAAACCTTGTGTATCCTCTACTTCCTAGCCACTATCTCAGCAAACTCAGCTGGTGGCTATCTTTTTGCCACTACTTGCTAGTGAGTCTTTGAAAAGAAGCTGTGGCTGGGCGGTGATGGAGCACACCTTTAATCCCAGCACTTGGGAGGTAGAAGCAGGCGGATTTCTGAGTTTGAGGCCAGCCTGGTCTACAAAATGAGTCCAGGAGAGCTAGGGCTATACAAAGAAACCCTGTCTCGAAAAAAACCAAAACAAACAAACAAAACAAGAAAAGAAGCGAAGCTGTGTTCTGATTATGTTTGTGAGAGGCTGGTTGTTCGAGCTCTCTGGACCCATGTACAAAATGGAGTAGTATTTGGCTGTAAAGAATAGGACATAAAATTTGCAGAGAAACTGATGGGCTTAGAATGGAAAATATTAAGTGAGGTAGCCCAAACTCAGAAGCCAAAACAAATAAGACTTGCATTTTCTTCCTTTGTGTGCAGATCCTAGCCTGTATTATATACGTGTAAACAGTTGTATGTGTGGTGCAGTACAACATGTAGAAAGGGCACCAAGAAAGGGTGCTTAGGTGATGAAAGGGTGGAAGGTAGGCAAGGGGCCCGTGAGTATAAACAAGAACAGGAATTGTTCTCCTGGTCTCAGCTCTGTCATAGTTTTTTTCTTGTTTATGGTGTATACATCCATAAAATTGTAACTGAAATGAAAGCTTAAAACTGTAAACGAGGCTCCACAGCTGCAGAATGGCCATCCTAACTTCCTGGAAGCTCACTGAGGTCTAGAGTCTGAGACTGGACAAGTGTTGGAGTGGGTACCTTAATCTAGCTGTCTGTTGTTTTCATTTGTGAGTCCACTGCAATGAAGTGATTTTTTTTAAAAAGAGAACTCATAAAATTATCATAAATGAATCATTTGTTTTTCTTTCTTTTTGCATATGTGTGTGTGATGTGCATGTATGTATACATACACATACATGTGGGAGCATGTGTGTGTACAGCTGCTAGTACACAGAGAGTCCAAGAGTTGACATCATATGTTTTCCACAATCTCTGTCCACCTTATGTATCAAGTCAAGGTATCTTACTTCTACCCCAACCTCACTGATTTGACTAGCTAGATGGCCAGCTTGCTCTGGGGTTCCTTGCATCTGCCTCCTGAGTGTTGGGATTGCAGTCAAGTAGACATATCTGCTTTGTTTTATGTGGGTACTAGGGGAATGTAGGTAATGTGTTACTTACAGAATTATGGACAAGTCAAAGGCAGCTACATTACTGGAAGTCTACACTGGCATAATGACAACTCAATTAAGCTAGTACCCTGAAGATTTTACTCCAAGATTTGCTGACAACTTGGCAGTTGGAGAATCTCCTCACCCTAGCAATCCTTATTGCTTATATAACCTTTGTGAGGAGAGATACCTTATAAATCTGGCCAGTTTCAGGGACTTCCTGTGATTTTTAAGTTGAATACTCCCCAAGTTTTAATGCCCCCCGCTTTAGAACTACTTAAGTGTTCAAGACCTTCCCTTGGGGTGGAGTTTCATATTACCACTATATAACAGTATGCTCTTGGTTCTATATATGGCTCTTATTAATGTTTCCATACATGTTTTAACATTTCTGTTTATGTACATGTGCATATTTAGGAGAGGAGACTTATAGGTTAAAAGGTAAGTATATGGTTCTGTTTAGTATGTTACTGTTTTCCAAGGTGACTATCTGGTAGCTGTTTGCCATTTGAACCCCTAATGTCACCAGTTAAGTATGAGGTTTCCTTTGATCCACATTGTACTGGTTGGTTTTGGGTGTCAACTTGACACAGGCTGGAGTTATTGCAGAGAAAGGAGCTTCAGTTGGGGAGATGCCCCCATGAGATCCAGCTCTAAGGCATTTTCTCAATTACTGATCAAGGGGGAAAGGCCCCTTGTGGGTGGGACCATCTCTGGGCTGGTAGTCTTGGGTTCTATAAGAGAGCAGGCTGAGCAAGCCAGCAAAGAACATCCCTCCATGGCTTCTGCATCAGCTCCTGCTTTCTGACCTGCTTGAGTTCCAGTCCTGCATCCTTTGGTGATCAACAGCAGTATGGAAATGTAAGCCGAATAAGCCCTTTCCTCCTCAACTTGCTTCTTGGTCATGATGTTTGTGCAGGAATAGAAACCCTGACTAAGACACACATCCAGATAAATTTGATGCTGGTCTCAGCCTTGTCAGTCTTTGTGTCCCTTCTGTGAAATGTGTAGAGATGTTGTATTTTGGGTTTAATTTGAATGTCTCTGGTAGCTTCCAATACTGAGTGTCGTTTTATATATTTATTGGGCATTTGTCCTCCCCACATCCTGTGAAATGTCTGTTCAAATCTCTTGGGTTTTCTTCTCTCACAGTTTGGATATCTCTTCCTTAATATGTATAATAGACTTTTATGAGCCAAGTATTGACTTCCTGTATTAGTTCACATTTCAATGGATGGAATAAAATACCATGAACAAAAGCAACTTATGGAAGAGTTTATTTTGGTTTATGGTGCCAAGGGGACTAGAGTATATTATACTGGGGATGCATGGCAGCAAGCTGTAGGCAGTGTGGCAGGAGCAGCAAGCCAACAGAACACATGCTCAATGACCAACTTTCAATAGAGAGAGAGAAAACTTGAAGTCAAGCTAGTCTATGAACATTCAAAACCTACTCCCAGTGAGTGCTTCTGTTGGGAGTTGGTGATGCTATGTACCATCTATCTTCTCTGACTAGTTAAATAAAAGTAGATGACAGGCAATAACTGGGTAGATGGGGTTCTAATTACCAGGCTGGGATCACAGGTAGGGACCATGAGAAAGGGAGAGTATAAGAGGGGTGCGGGAACAGTATAAGTTAGGTGTGGTAGTGCATGGCTTTAATTCCAGAGGTGAATGTCAACAAAATCCAAAAGGATATCTGGGCATGGGTGGTGCCACCCATGGTGGCAGAGATTAGAGGCAAATGGATCTAGTTTGAGGCCAGCAGGGTTACATAGCAAACTCCAGACCAGCTAGAGTCACACTGTAAGACTCTGTTTCAAACCAAGCAGCCAAGTAGCCAATCAACTAAGCAACCAAACCCATCAACCAACCAACTCATCTACCTACCACCAACAACCAACCAACCAACCCACCCACCAACCAACCATAACCCCCAAAATGATTATTATAATTATTGCTTCTATATTATTTTGCTATGTCAGTAATATAATTGTTTTAATTTTTAAGGTTTATAAAACTTACATTTTGTTTTATATTATTTATCATTCATGTTTTATTTATAAGTTGATATTTAAAGTTCAAGTTAATGAAGAGGCTAGGTTTGATAATGTGAGGGACCATATTTTTAAAAAAAAGCTACAAAAAATAGCTTCATCCTTATATTCTTCTAGAAACTTGCCACTGTTTATGGTAAGAATTAGAATCATCTCAATTTTCCTTGAGCCTCAAAGGGATTTTGTTGACTATTCTGCTTAATGGAGTCTGATGGAAATAATGCTGTTTTCTTATTCTAGATCATAAGAGCAATTTAGCTTCTATCCTACCCATCCTTGGGTGATAGAGTTCTGGAGCCCTGGGCCATTATGTAGGAAGTCTCCCTAGCCTGAAACTGTCATTCTGGAGAAACCATATTTCCAGGTCACACTGACATGGAGAGAGTGGCCAAAGCGTTCCCAGGTACCTAGCGCTGTAGTCTTCCCAGCACAGGAACCAGATGTGTAAGTGAAGACGCTGTTTGATGAATCCAGTCCCAGCTACCATTTAACTACAGAGCCTCCCTCATCACTTGGAGACAGAACCACCTAGTTGACCTGTTTCCAATTTTCTTTTGGCCACAGAAGCTATGACCATCAGTAAATGATTTTTGTTTTAAGCCATTACATTCTGGGGTGATTTGTCATGTAGCAGGGTTGCTAAAACACTTACTGTAAAACCAGTTAGCATGATTGAGTCGATAGGGAAAAAAAATGAACCTAGCTCTATCTCATTAAGTGTGTGTTCCTTAGAGAAAAATATTTGGCAAAATGAAAGCAAGGTCACGTCTTACTTCAAGTATTCAAATCCATACCATATCTTAGCATCTTAGAAGAATTTTGTGCAGCTGTATCAATTTTCCAGCTCATTCTATTTTTCTTATCATTCAGAAAGATAATTGCTTTGATTTTCACATTGAAGTCTACTTCCTTCTTGAAGACACACACTCTCCATTCTTCCAGAAATATCTTCATCAACCATGTCTTTGGTTTTCAGCATTCTGATGGATGTGTCCGATCTCCATGCATCTTTACCATCATTGCCATTCAGTCTTAGGAGAAAGGAAAGGGGAATGAAAAAGCACAGAAATCATTACAGGAACACATTTGGAGTTGGAATTTTCTAGAGAGACTTACACTTCTAAATTGATTAAAGTAATATTACCCAGTTGGTAGATGACTTATAATTCTTTCTAAAATAAAGAGAAAACGTACTATGTTAACTTTCATTTTTTTCTTTTTTTCTTTTACTTCCTCTCTCTCTTTCTACCATTCACATAATACTCCCAGGCCATGCTGGTTTTTATTGATGGAAAAACTATGGATCTAAAAGAGCACAGGTGCTGGCTTGTCCTTAACCACTTCCTAATAATCAAAGTAGCATAGTTAACAGGCATGCCTGTGCAGAAAACAACCTATAGTGGAGTTCCCAGTTCCTTCCCATACTAGCGGGTGACAAAGGGTGATGACCTGAAGCTCTGAGCCTCAGCCTCTTAGGTATATGATGGGGATAATCGTACACTCCTCACAGGCTCTTTAGGTGAGCAGATTAAACAATCTATTGGTGGCCACAGTTGTTGCATCAATAGGAGACTGTCAAGCTAGTCCTGGGACAGTCACCATGTTATCTTGTCCTTTCCTATATAATGAAGTTTTAACCCAAGTCATGAGAGGTTTATGAGTTTGAGTTTTATTTGTATAACCCACAGTCCTAGCCTCCATCATAATCTCTAGATTTCAGGGAGCATGGCAAAGATAAGAGACAGCACATTAAAGACAGATGGTGGGGATACTATGAACTTAATTGTTGCGCTCACCTCATCCGGCAAGGAAAAACACAACAGGATCGAATTCTTCTCAACAGCTTTATTCCAGGAATGCCTCAATGCTATGGGAACCCCAGGAACCCAGGGAGGACTGCTTATATACACCCCAGCACTGGGGAGGGCTATGTGTCCTCCTGGGATTGGTCAGTCTGCCAGCACTTTAATTTGCATGCACCTGCTTGGGAGGGGTTGGCGCCAGATTTGAGCTAGCGCCTGCGCAGTGGTGTTGTTTACTGCGACGGTGTACCAGAGATAGGCGCCATCTTTTAGGCACCGGCTGCCTACATCTCTCCCTTTTTTGTTTAATAAGTTGATGCTGGACTAGGTCTGGGCAAGTCTGTCCATTGGCCATGGCTCCTGTCTTAGGTCAATCCTTTCATGTCACAGCCTTACCCATCCTAGGGTTACCCTATCACCTCCAGGCCCAATGTCTTAGGTTGGTCTGTGTATAAGGAAAGTTGCCTGTCACTGGATACCGTGGATCTGTGTGACTACAACTGCCAGACGACCTAGGACGAACTCTTAATTTTTTAAAGAGGCCAACCAAACATTGGGAGATGCACCATCTTTAATCGCCATCAATGCTTGGTACACCACTGCCTTATACTGAGCATGTTCTTGTTTGAGTTGACACAATAGCCAGATACAAAAGACACAACCCAGGAGGACTACTGCTCCCCAGACCAACATTCCCGCCCATTCCTTAAAAAATGAGAAGGCATTGGTGATCCAGGAGGTGAAGTCACCCAAGGTGACAGGGTCCAGTAGAGTGCTGTTTAGTTTGGCAATCTGGAGGAGCAGCTTTCTGGACAACTGCTCCACTTTAGCCGACCAATTTCCTACTTAGATAAGAGGCGACTCTGTTCAAGAGACTGAGAGAAATTAGCTTGTACAACTTTATACAAGGGGCACCAATGGGCATAGGTGGCAAACATTTCAAAATCTACTATAGGCACAAAGGTGGGAAGTTTCACAACCACAGCAGTATACCCTGCCAACATTCTGCTAAAAAAACCATGTTCTTCTAGAACTATTACAATCTATATCTCTGTCGGGGGGAGCAATTTTCATGTCAGCCTCTCTGGTACCCAAATCAGGTGTTCTTGACCCTGTGGAAAAACACAAACAGCTACCCTGGATCTTGAAATAATGGGATCTGGGCCATATCATTTTCCAGTTAGGACATCTTTCCATTTGACATCCTGTTTAAGGATAGGCAAGGTCATGGCATGCCTATCTGCAGCCGAATGACCATGTTCGTCCAGAATTTAAAAATTTAAAGTAAAGAGAGCTAAAGATAATTGTTCTTTGGGTGTCCAGCCATCGGCGATTCCCCTTTTTTTGTTTTTGTAAGAGTTCTTTTTAGGTTCGATGTGCTCTTTCCACAATGCCTTGGCCCTGTGGATTGTAGGGAAGGCCAGTAGAGTGACTAACCTGCATTATTTTGCAAAAGGTTTGGAATGATTTTGATGTATATGCAGGGCCATTATCAGTTTTTAAACTATCTGGCCTTCCCCAAGCTGCCTAGGCTTCTAGGCAATGGCCAACCATATTGCGGGATTTCTCACCGGACATGGGGGAGGCAAAAATGACACCTGAACAGGTGTCAATTGAAACATGAACATATTTTAATCTTCCAAATGCTGAGAGATGAGTAACATCCATTTGCCACAGTTTTAGAGGAAGCAATCCACGAGGGTTAATACCAACATGAGGAGGGTGGTGAAATTGTACACACTGTGGGCATTGTAACACCACATCTCGTGCTGAGGCTCAAGAGATATCAAATTTCTGCTGAAGTGTGGCAGCAGGAACATGATACAATTGATGAAAATCTTTTGCAAGCTCCAGTGGGGTGGCATGAAAAATAAATTCCATGCGAGTGCTAGCATCCACTAAGGCATTTCTTTCACCCATAGTGCCTGGCAAGGTAGAGTGAGCTCGAATATGTTGAATAAAGAATTTATGTGTTCTTTTCCAAATCAATTTTTGTAACTCTAATAAGATGGTGCACACAGGGCTGGTAGGTCTAATGGGTCCTGCAATTTCTAATGCATGCACTGCATTTACTACATAAGCTGAATCAGAGACTAGATTAAAAGATTCCTTAAAAGCTTTGAATACTTCCAACACAATTTTACATTCAGTAAGTTGTGGGGTGCCAGGATTGTATTGAAAAAGAATGGGTTTTTGAGAATTACATAGGCACCAATACCTGTTTTAGAACCATCTGTATAAATATCCAATGCACCCGATATGGGTTTAGATGCTGTGACTTTGGGGAAAATCACTGGATGTTCACTTAAAAATTGTAGCAAAGGATCTTTGGGATAATGATTATCTAATTCCCCATCAAAACTACAGTGCAATAGGTCCCAATCATCTATCAAAGAACTTAGGATCTGTATTTGATTAGCATTATAAGGTGTAATGATTTTCTGAGGGGGTGCTCCAAAATGTTGAATACACGATTTAATGCCCAAAATCGCTAATTGAGCTACAGCAATGGGATAATATTCAAGGGTTTTATTGGGAGACACATGAGGATAAATCCACAATAGAGGACCTGCCTGCCACAACACTCCTGTTGGTTGATGGAATGTCTTCAAAACACATAGGAGGATGTCCTCTCCTTCTTTCCATCTATACAGCTTGGCCTTTTCTAAACACTTTTCTACCTTTTCTAATGCTACTCAGGCCTCAGGGGTGAGAGCATGAGGTGACGAAAGCTGTGGATCGCCCTTCAATATATCAAAAAGAGGGATTAATTCAAAATTTGATAGCCTCATATATGGACGAATCCAATTTACATCTCCCAACAACTTCTAGAAATCATTCAATGTTTTCAAATGATCTTTACGTAATTCTATCTTTTGAGGTGTAATAAAATGTGGAGTAATTCAAGCACCCAAGAACTCTCCTAAATTTCCCATTTGAACTTTATCAGGAGCTATAAATAATTGTTTCATTTCTAATTTTTTACTAGCTTAATATAGGCTTCATCTAAACTTTCTTTATTCTTTGAGGCAAGAAGGACATCATCTATATAATGTACTATCCTTAATTTTGGGAATGCATTACGGACAGGTTGTAGGGCTTCTCCTACAAAAAGTTGACACATAGTAGGACTGTTTGTCATCCCTTAAGGTAAAACTATCCACTGAAACCGTTTATCAGGCTCTTCATTATTTACAGAAGGAAGAGTAAAGGCAAAGCGCTCACTATCACACAATGCAAGGGGAATAGAGAAAAAACAATCCTTAATATCAATGATTATAATAGGCCACTCTTTGGGCAAACTAGAAAGTAGGGGCAGACCCCTCTGTATGGGGCCCATAATCTGCATTTGATTATTAATGGCTCGAAGATCATGCAGGAGCCTCCATTTGCCTGATTTTTTCTTAATCACAAATATGGGTGTATTACAAGGTGACTGGGAAGGTTTAATATGTCCTAATTTCAATTGTTCCTCTACTAATTCTCTGGCAGCTACTAATTTTTCAGAGGAAAGAGACCATTGAGGAACCCATACAGGCTCCTCTGTTTTCCAAGTAATGGGTATACCACCCTCAACAGCCCCTAGGAAAAACCCAATCCCTTTTTATCTTGTTTGAACTTTGCAGGCACTGGCCTAGTCATGCCTTGTAATGACTTTCCTAACCCTTTTCCTGGAGTGTAGCCCATACTAGACATAATTTCTCGGGCTTGTGGAGAATACTCATTAGTTAGTCTAAGATCCATTTTGGTTAAGACATCCCTACCCCATAGGGTCACAGGAATATCCACAATAAAAGGAAAAATTTTCCCTGACTTACCTTCCTCATTTTTCCAAGTCAATTCCTTAGCACTTATAAGGGGAGCAGTTTCATAACCTAGACCATGGAGGCTTTGAGATGATGATTGTGAAGGCCATTTTGGTGGCCAATCATGAGTGGAGATGATGCTGCAATCTGCACCTGTGTCTAACAACCCCAGAAAGGATCGTCCTTCAACCTCCAAAGTTAACATGGGGCGATCTCCTAATTCCATTGATAAGAAAGTGAACCTAGAACCTGTAGAACCTAGTTCACTCTCTCCTCCTATTTTATTATTTGCTGGAAAATATTTATGCAAACTTGGCAACAGTAATAATTGAGCAATTCTATCTCCTGGGGAGATAGCTGAAATGCCACTGGGGGAGGCCACTAAGATTTTCACAACCCCCATATAATCTGGATCAATCACTCCAGGGGTAATTTGTAATCCTTTTAAAGCAGAAGATGAGCGGCCAAGCAATAGTCCTACAGTATCTTTGGGAAGGGGGCCTTTAAAATCTGTATCTATGGGCTGTACCCCCATCTGTGGGGTTAATACGAGTCTGGTGGTGGAGTGGAGGTCCAATCCTGCGGAGTCAGTAGTGGCTCTCCATGGTCTCTCGGATGACGGAGAGACGGCCAATCTTTCTTCTGGTCTTTCTGAAGAGCCCCATATATTTGAGGGCCCTGGGGATGTGGGCCCCACTCTCCGTTTTTTTGGCCTAGTGCCACCATATCCTGCTTGTAATGGCTGGCCTTCTATGTCCTTTGTTGATCTGCACCCATTAGCCCAATGTTTTCCTTTTCTACATTATGGCATATTCCTGGCTGTCTAGGTTTATCTAATGGAGTCCTTTTCTCATTTTCGGGGCATTGTCTTCTAAAATGTCCTCTCTGGTCACATTTATAACAAGTATCATTATTAGATCTACCTAATTGTACTACAGCTGCCGCCAGGCCTGCATTGGTTAACGGGCCCCCTAGTTCTCTGCAAACCTTCATCCAAACTTCTAAACCTTTATGTTTATAGGGTGTAATAGCTGCTTAGTGCATTGCTCATACATTAGCTGTTTTACCAAGGGCATAGCTGTATCAGGGTCTCCAAAAATTCTAGTGGCTGCTTCAATGAGGCATGCTACAAAATCTGAAAATGGTTCTGTGGGACCCTGCAAGACTTTCGTAAGATTGCCTGAGACTGCACCTTTGTTCTGAAATGCCTTCCAGGCTTTGGTATTGACCTCATTTATTTGGGCATAGACTGCTTCACGATAATTTGTTTGATCTAAAGCAAAACGTCCTAAACCTAGAAGCATGTCTGCATCCCAATGGCTCTGAGTATCTTGTCCTGTGGCTAAATTTGCTGCTGCCTGACTGTTTGCATATTCATAGGACAAGGACTTCCAGTCTAAATACTGTCCGGACGACAAACAAGCCTGAGTAATATTATTCCAGTCCCCCAGGGTGAGGCAATATCTAGCAAGCGCCTCGACCTGTGCAACTACAAAAGCTGCACTCACCCCATAGGTACGGACTGACTCAGCCAGTTGCTTAATAGTTTTAAAATCTATTGGCTCATGATACCATAGTCCCTGGCCATCTAAGAAGACAGGGAAAGTCAGTCCAACTTCCTTCCAAACCTCTGGGCAAAATGAGGTACCTTGTTTACCAGCTTTTGTGGATTCCTTTTTTCCTGTATACTCAGGGTTAAGAGGTGGAGCGGTCGGCACTTTCGATTTTACTCTTTTGCCAGCCGACCCCCACTTTTTTTAAGGATTGGTTTTGTATGACCAATCTGGATCATACCTATCCCTCTCACACCGAGCTGCCTCTCTTCTAGGTCAGCTTCCTCATCTTTATCAAGCTCTGAGTCACTGGAGTCAGAACTTGCTGAACTTATTGTTAAGTCTTTTAATGAGGGATATATTTTTGCTATTTCCTTTTCTTTCTCATTATTTCCTTTTCCTTTTGAATTTGCCTTTTCTCCCTTCTCCTTTTCTCTCTCTTTTTCGCCCCTTTTCTTTCTTTTGCTTATGTGTTTCCTATCTTCCTCTGACATACTTTCTTGTTGTTCCATGAGAATTTTCTGACCTGCCTTAACTGCTTCTATCAAACAAAAGCAGAGGCCAGAAATTACAAAAAATGAAACAAAAATGCTAAGAGCTACCCACACTGGGTCCACGGGCGAGAAAAACATATCCCTCCTTTTAACCGGGGATCAATTTGGGAGACTTACCGGTTACCACCATTCCTCAGCTGAAGAGTTCTGAATCCACGAGATCCTCGGGTCCCCATGCAGGCCACCAATTTGTTGCGCTCACCTCTTCTGGCAAGGAGAAACGCAACACGGTCGGATTCTTCTCAACAACTTTATTCCAGGAACGCCTCGATGCTATGGGAACCCTGGGAACCAAGGGAGGACTGCTTATATCCACCCCAGCACTGGGGAGGGCTATGTGTCCTCCTGGGATTGGTCAGTCTGCCAGCACTTTAATTTGCATGCTCCCGCTTGGGAGGGGTTGGTGCCAGATTTGGGCTAGCGCCTGCGCAGTGATGTTGTTTACAGCGATGGTGTACCGGAGACCGGTGCCATCTTTTAGGCACTGGCTGCCTACACTTAATCATGCCCTATTGTCTTACAGCAAAGAGTTTACAGCCTTTGTCATTTGTTCCTTCAAAATATTATGCTATTTGCAGTTTATGTATTTATTAGACATTTATTCAATAAACTTCCCCCTACCCTGCTGCTATGACTAGCAATGAGAAACACAGAAATTATCTGTTCCAGTCCAGTCAGGACAGGCTTCATGAAGGAGGAAGAGATTGAACTGAGCTCCAGAATTGACGGGGATGTCACCTTATTTGGAAGTGGTCCACGTCAACCCAGGGCATGAATGAACAGGGTGGTTACAGAATGTCAGAGGGAAGGTTCTGGCTACACACAAGGTGCTGACATGTTGAAAAACAGCTCTCAATGATCTCAGACACTGGTCTTCTGGAAGTCCATCTCCTCATCCCACAGACTTCTATTTGGTCTGCTGAGGACTATTGTTTCAGGAGAGATTCTGAAAGAGATTTCCATACAAATCTCATTGAAACACAGGAGTAAATGAGATGAGGAGTCTTTCCTGCCCTCTCTGAGAGGCCCATACTGGGAGAAGGCAAGGAAGATGAGAGGGGAGGTGATGAGGATTCTAACACATGAAAGAGAATGTGTGGGGACCACTGAGAAAGATGGAGACTCAAGGCCTACTCCAGTCTCACATCACTTGGAGCCTGTGGAATCTGGCCCAGGCAAGGGAATCTCGGAAGAGCACTCTTATTGTTTACAAGAGTCTTTGAAAGATGATAGCTGCCTTGGTATGGTATGATGAGAAGGCTTCTTCCACTGTGCTGATTATTTTTGTTGACATCACCATGGGTGCCCAGCTAACTCTCCCCCTGCCTTTTATTCAATCTGTGGCCAGAGCTCAGGGGATACTGTGGACCACCTCCAGGGGGTTCTTCCCTTTTCAATCCCCTCTGGATATACCTTAAGGCACACCCAGAATGAGACTGTATCTTAGGAAGAAGGAGAAAAACAAGGAAAAACTCCTAGTAGGCTGAAGAGCTGCGAGTAATAAATGGTGCTGTTTATTTTTCTGAGAAAACTTGGGTGACTTTCTGACTTCTTAGTTGGAAAGCCTTTCTGTGACTCAATATAGTAAAAGAAAAGATCAATAAGCCTGTCTAAGGCTACATGAACACCATTTTCAGTGGCAAAATATGCCACAAGCAACATCAGGAGACAAATGACCAACTGGGAGAAACATTTGCACCTTCTAGCAGGGAGGGCCTGAACTCTCTCCCAGTTAGGTAACACACTCTGAAAATAAATCAACAAGCCTGATAGGAGACGGGCAAATTGCACACAAACAAAAATAATTCACTGGGGGAAAGGAACTAGCTTTTAAGCAATTTTTTAAAAAAAAAATTCAACTAGACTTACAGTAAGAAGACTTCTGATTAAAAAATATTCTGATCTATTTTTCATTTACAGACCAGAAAACAATTAGAAGTTGAACCAGCCATACATTCTGTTTGCATAGATACTTCACATAATGGCCCCAACAGAGATGGAGTCATATAATCTCAATGCATCTATGGTAGTTTGAATGCAAAATATCCTCTATACATCATGTATTTGACATGGTCCTGAGTTAGTGCTGTTTCGGGAATCTATGGAGTCTTTTGTCAGGTGGAGTCTTGCTGGAGGAAATACGTCATTGAGGCAGGGCTTTGAGAGATTTTAGCCTTGCCTCCTTTCCTGCTCCCCCTCACCACACCTCCTTGAAGCACCACCCACTCCACTCTGCTTGTGTAGATGAAATGTGATCCCTGCTTCCTGTTCCTGACTCTGTGCCATCCCTCCCCCATCATTGATGGACTCTGTCCCTCTGGAACCATAAGTCAAAACAAAGTCTTTCTTTCACAGCTCGCCTCTGGTCGCTGTGTTTTATCACCACAACAGAAAAGTGAACTCATATATCTAACCTACAAAGAAGCAAAACATAGCTTCTTTGCCAGGAGTGACTTAAAGATGGGGGCTTGGCTCTTTCACACAGTCAGCATATTTAGCTCTACACACACACACACACACACACACACTCACACACTCACTCACATAGGGTGAGGCTACCCACAAAGGGCAGTGTGTTAAGCAGAGCAATGTCCCAGGAACATTTATTTGCCTGGGGGACCGAATGTAAACCCAGTCAACTCTGACCTATATGTCTTCTTGCTTCCTCTTCCCTGAGTTTCCCTTCCTTTGTGGGAGTCATCAGAAACTACTGGGAAGGAGTTTAGATTCCTGGCTTGTTCTCTTGTGTTTAATTTAGTTTTTGGTTTTGACTAAGAACAATGACTCTCAGTCTGCAACTTTGGAAGAAACTTGCTTGGCAATTTGCCCTGCAGGAGATTCAAGTCTTTGAGCTCACAGGGGATGTAACTCGGGTCTAGACCAAGATCCTCATGCGCTGATTTTGTCTTAGAGAAAGGCAGCGTAACAGAGTCACTTGGCCTGTGAGGGATGCATACACTTGACTCAAGTGTGGTGAGGGATGCATACAGTTAAGAGGCTGTCCTCTGGTCTTGGTTTCAAAGTCATTTCCAGGCTGATAATCAACGTATAGATCTATTTAACTTATTAAGACAAAATGAAACAAGAAACCAAATTAATCCCCGCCTCCAAATCTGGACATAACTATGAAATGTTTAAGTAAAACTCTCCTTAAGCCAGGCCATTTCTCCCCCCCCCCCCTTTACACACTCACTTATTTACACCACCAATTCTCACATGGTGAGCACACATTACACTAACCTGTGCTCCAGTCACAGAGAAAATGGGAAGTATGTCTGTAGCAGCCTTCATGCTTGAAAAACAAGTCAGAAAAGCTCCTAAGTCTCAGGGTTGTGCAGAACCTCAGAGGCCATCTTATGTCAGCCCTCAGGCTGTGGATCTAGAAAGCATAGCCCAGAGTATTCCTCCCATGAACCACAGTCAGCTACTTCATATCAGAGCCAAGGAGAAGCTCCGGTCCTGCTTCACCAAGTCCAGCACCATTTCCATCACAGACTGCAAACTTGTAGATCAGTTCTGCAACGTGTGGATGAGCAAGAAGGCTGGAAAACATGTGCTACCCAGATAAGTAAGCTGATGGCTTAGTTTTCCTATTTAAGATGCTGGAAGAAAAGCATTCTTCGAGGACAGGTGCTAAGTGGGTGAAGAAAATGTATTTAATTAATCATTTTGTGATTCACTCGCAAATATGGGCTTCTTGGGATAATATCCCCTAAGATTTTGAAGGAAGACTT
The DNA here is from genome assembly GCF_978045245.1 of Mus caroli. NCBI lineage: Eukaryota > Metazoa > Chordata > Mammalia > Rodentia > Muridae > Mus > Mus caroli. Next base: position 75,847,656 of record NW_028227270.1, on the reverse strand, counting down.
GAGCATGCTCCTCTGTGCTAATAATGCAAGATGAGTAACTTTACTGTCTTACATATTGGTCTCCTCTTCAAAATATGTCTCTGAATTAAAAGGCCTTGCTGTTGTAGCTGAACTTGGATTCACTTGGTCTCTATGGCAACTGTGAGCGAATCCCCACAAGTCACAAGAAAAGGGCACTTGACATCTTGAAGCACAAGAGACAGGCCCATTAAATCAGATCCATTCCTATCGAGGCTGCAAGGTAGAATAAGGAGGGAAGTCACCATCAAACACACATTCCAGAACCATAAGATAAAACCTCTCTGCTTGGCCTGATTCTTTGTGCTGCTGTGGAGGTCAAGAGCCATTCATAAATACTGCTGCCTACAAGTGACAACCCTCCACACTCCTTGACACTCTTCTTGCTATACTCACCCCACACCCGTGCAGAGGATGCATCAGACACTAATCTTGCTGTGCTCTGCAGGTGATGCAAATGAGCAGTGGCTTAAACATTTTGTGTAAAAGGTCCAGGGGAAGGCAGCCCGGTACATCCATGGAAGCTCACCAGAGACTCGAAGGAAACAGGATTCCTTCCAATAAAGTACTCCACCATCTTTAGGGTGGCTTTTTGCCATCAAAGCCCCATTCCATGTAACAGAAAGAATGATGCAGAGGGAATTACAGCTCTTTCAAGGAAGCTGTTGCACAGCATTTGTGTTAACAATCATTGAGCAGTACACTACCACCACCACTACCACCACCACCACCACCACCACTACCACCACCACCACCACCACCACCGTCATCATTTCTAGGACCTGATCCCAAAGTCTCCTGTATGTTAGGGTAAGCCTTCTAAACCTCTGAGCCTCACTGACTCAGCCGGTGAGCCAGCCTAGACCACCATCTAATGACTTGGTGATACTTGATGGTAGGAAAGGCAGGGAAATATAGTCCTTATGCCTGATGGCTGTGTGCACTTTCCTATATTCTTCACACTCTGGAGACTGAGACAAGAGAATTCTGAGTTTAGGGCCAGCCTGTGCTACAAAAAGTAGAAGTTTTCTTGTGAAATTTGAAGAGGGGTGTTTTTGTGGTCCACAGTCCCTGGAGTGTATGAAATCTTGCTCTTTGGGGAAGCTGAAGTTAACTTTTAATGACTCTCAGACCAGGCTATCATTTGATTTTTGCCTCCTAACCTACTGGCTGAAATGAAATATTTCCTTATAACAATAGACCAGTGATCCTGAGGCTATATTGCGTTAGTGCATTGGTGGAAAGAGAAACTTCAGGCCGAGGCAGCTGTATAATGACATCAGCCAAAGGGACCTGGAGACTCAGGCATTAGGAGTATGTACGAGCTGGGACCTATGGAAAGATGTCCCCAGATAGATGCAGTCTCCTGTATCTCAGCATGCAGCAGAGCAGGATGGAGCAGAAGCTGATACGGCATGAAGCAGAAGAACTCCCCCTCCCCCAGAACTTTGTTTGGACATACCTTACCTGCCAGAGCCACTGGGTATTAGCTTCCATGCCAGCTGCAGGCAAAGGTACTGAGGAAGCGTGAGTCAGCACCTGAGGTCCACAGTGAGCCCAAAGCCTTATCATATTCACGGTAAGTTGAATACAGGGACATCCCCTGCCCCCTCCCCCTCTTTTATAGGCCTGCTAATCTCACACTAAGATTAGAGATGGTCAGATGGTTGTATTTTTCAGGCAGTCTAGGCTTAAGGGAAGGAAAACTGTACGAGAATGACTTTAGATCAGAATATCCCTTTTAGCTTAGGAGGTTCAGAAAAGACTTTTGAACTCTGTGCGGATACAACGGGTTGTCGGAATGGGCTTCTGTGCCTTGGTGCCTGGCTTTGGGGCATTAAGAATAAATGGTTCTGCATTAAGCACAGATTTGAAGGAAGTGCTTCGTTGTAAGGTTGTAAGGAATCAATGTGTCTGGTGCTTAGATCTGTCTGAAGACAGATCCAAGAGCAGCCAGTAGAGGTGGTGACAGTGGGGTGGCCCTGCTGCCTTGGGCTCAGTGTTGATGAGAGGCAGGGTGCCATGATTTTGAAGTTGAGGACCCTGAGTGGCATCAGGGACTCTGTTTCCTGTCCTGCTGTGACCTGGGAGGAGAAAGGAGATCTGACAGTCTGGGATGCTTAGAGAGGTAGACCTCAGATGGGTTTGCATAAGCTCCCTGGAGCCCACCAGTAGAGCTGAAGGATACCAGGATGTGTCACCCCAAAACATGCTGCCCTGGAAAAATGATTCCGTTTTGCTGAAGGCGACTGAGGACCAGAAGTGAAGAGAAGGTGTCCTTGAACCAGACGCAGCGGGGAGGGCGCATGATTGGGATGGCACACGGAAGAGCTATATAAGCTAGCCTTACTGAAGTAAATTTTCGTCTTTCACCTGCCTCACCCCACCCCATGCCCAGTTTATTTGCCGTCCCATAATCTACTGCACGTGGAAACCCTATCCCTTCGTCTCATCTCATCCCCACAATACATTGATTGCTCGCTCTTACATAGGTATCTAAGCGCCCGAGTCTCACTACGATTTCCCATTTTTACTTCCTGTTCTGAGAGACACCAGTAATACTCATATAAAGTATTAAACTATGGAAGTCAAAATGTGTGTGCTCACTCCTGTTGATCTCTCTTTGGTCCATTTACTTTGCAGGGCCCCAGTCACTGAGTAAAGAGCCTACCGGATGCAATTCCTCCCATGAGACAGGACAGAGACAGTGGCATTTGCTTGGGGACTTCAGAATGGACAAAGTAAGAGGCTGAGCTGAGCGGTGGAGGGTTGGAGAGAATTCAGTAGGGATGGAGGAGCACTGCAGTCAGCAAATACAGGTGACCACAAGTCAGTGCACGTATATGAGTGTGTGCCTCTCGGTACCTTGCCTTTAAAGAAAAACCAACTTCTGCTAATTTAGCTGGCAGGCTGAAGTCTTAAGTTGGAAGCGTTTGACATTGAAGACTGAGAAAACTCTATAAACAAAGCAAGGAATTCCTGCCTCGGAAAACATTTGGCCTGAGCCAAAAGTGAGTCCTGTTAACGAAAGCACAGAGAACGTTACCAACCTGGTGGCCTTGAATTCATTCATGGCAGGAGGAATTTGAAATTTCTATAAACTACATATCAACTTATCAAAAATGTCAACAAAGGTATTGGACTTTCTATGAATGCATCCATAAGAGAGATGCCTAGGAGGCCTTATGAGCAGAGAGAATTACTTCTTGTAAATATGAATAATCTTTTATTGACAGTGGACCACACTGATCACATGCTGTTTAATCTGGTCTTATTAATATTTGCACACGAACAACCGCACAGAAACCTTTGTTAGATAAGGATCTTCCAAGAAAGAAATAATGGGCTAATCATTGTCTCTCTGGAGAAGTGATGTCTTCCCTGCATCCCTTCCCCAATCATCCCCAAACTTACTGGTGGTCTCCCATGCAGGTTCCATTGTTCTTCCTGGAGCTTCTATTGTCCAGTGTGATTCTGTTTATCCTTTACCATATCTTGAGAAAGCTTGGACGCCAGTCCAATAGGACAGTTGTGGACACAGTGTTGGATGATAGTCTTAATGACCAGGTGCTGGTTCCTCATGTTCGCACTTGTATGGCATTCTCTAGCCACACAGTGAGTGAACATTCTCACCTGGTCTTCCACGAGCTGAGGACTCTGCCCTTGGTCTTAGTTGGGAATGACTCTCCCCACTCGCTGACTGTGAAATTCAGGCCCATAACTTCTGTCTTCTCAAAGCATAAAATTGGAACATTCATACTTCTGCCCTGAATTGTCATAAGACTTGATATAAATCTTGTCACCTGGTATACAGCAGATACTTCTTAGTGGTTTTTAAAGATTATTATTCTTTGTTTATTTGGGCACACTTAGGGAGGTCAGAGAATTGCTTGCAGAAATGAGTTTTCTCCTTCCTCTATGTGAATCTCAGAGATTGGCACCAGAAACCTTTATCTGTTGAAACTTCATGCAACTTTCATTATTCTTTCTTTATCCCTTCTTTGGTACTTCTTCTGGAATAAAGTACCCTTGAGAGTCTCCTCTACTCCTAGCTCCTATTGGGATCTTCTAATAGAATTTTCTGAAGGTCAGCTATAGCCAGTGCTGCCGTAGGTCACCCGCAAACTCCTATATCCATCCACGATCTTTATTTTTAAGCAGTTTGAACATTTGACCTCTCTTTGGGAGGAATATTGGGAGGACTTGATTATCTCAAAGGGAAAAAAATGATCTGTCAGCCAGATAAGTGTGTCTAAGTTAGAGGAAATTGAATTGACACACAAGAGCCCATTGTTTCTATGGTAGGAATTGAATTATGTTAGAGAAAGATCAGAGAGCTGTTGCTGACTTCCCAGAGGATGCTAAAATTAGATAAGATGCTGCAGTTTTGTTATCTGGCACAGGGGTAAGGAGACTTTAAAGAAAGCATCTAGCTGGGGCCCATTCAAAGTCAATCAAGGTTTACTTAAGCAAAGGACAACTAAATGTAATGAGTTCATGGAAAGGCGGAGGAAAAAATAATCAAAATCATTTTCTATAGTGGCTATTAAAGTGAAAGACATGGGGCAGAGAATACCATTCAACAAATACACCAAAAAAATAAAAGCAGAGGCTGTAAAATGTTGATTATCTTGGAGCCCTTTAGAAAGGAGTTAACAGTTGACTTTATCTTTTCAAGCAAAGATCTTTTAAAAAGGATTTTAGGTGGATGGTTTCTTAAAAGATTACATTCTTTTACAAGTTCTCAGAGTATGAATAATACAATCTAACCCTTTTCTGACTTGGAGTGCCAGTGAAATTATATTACTGTTAGTTATTGTAGACTCTTTTGTTGATATATGATGCCCTCAATATCTGATTAGGTACTTGATGCTAACTGGCTTTAAAGTGGTCCCAGACTTCTGTGGGTATCAGTTTTCTCTCTCTGCCTGGGTGTTGCTTCTGATAGCTGACCATCTCTAGTGTCCTTCATCACTTGCAGTGATTGCTAAGTTCAAAACCAAATTTGTACAAAGCTACTTGTAGACTGTTACATACAATTTGAATGTTAATTTCGCCTCACGGGCTTACACATTTGATCAATTGGTCCCCAGATGATGGCACTGTTACAGGTGGCTGTGGGACCTTTGAACATGTGTCTTGGCTAGCACAAGTGGGCCTCAGGGGGTGATACCCACTCCTGGTTTCAGTCTGAGCTCTGATTCTTGTCTAGCACTACAGTGTGACTAGCTACCTCATGGTCGCATCGCCATGGATAGGAGCCAGTCCTGGTGGCATGGTGTGAGCTGAGATCAACACTCCCTTCACTGAGTTGCTTCTGTCACACATTTTGTCACAACAATAAGAAAAGGTACAGATATATAAACTAAATTCTGAATGAACATTTGAGGGTTTAGGTGGAATAGATATGGGACTTCATCTTTTTTTTTTTAAAGATATTTCAATTATTCTATCATCTTTTATTCTGAACTATGCCTAAATTAGAAAGAGTACTCCAAATATAACCAGTAGCATGAATATATACTAGAAGGGAAGATTCACTAGATTGGTTTGGGCTAGAAGGGCTGGGTAGTGTCTCATACTGGAGAGCCTGAGAGCCAGGTAGCTTCTCAGTCTACGAGGCTAGGTGTCAGCAGTCCCGGCATGACACTACAAGCTTGGAGGATTCCTGAAGAGCTTCTGGTCTTTAGCTCACACAGGACACCTGCAGAAGCTGGACTCTGAAGTCTGCAAAGAAATGCAGTGACAGCAGCAGAGTAGTTGAACTTGCCAGCAAGACCAAAGGCAAGCACACGAAAGCAAAGCTTCCTCCTTTAACCTCGTTTAACCTGCCTGACACCAGAAGGTACTGCCCATGTTTAGGTTGGTCCTTCCCACTTCAGGTAACTCAATAGGGCACATCTCTCGCAGGCGTGCTCAGTAGCTTGCCTCTTAGTTGACTCCAGGTCAAGTTGACTACTGAGATTGACCACCCCCATGCTTTAGCATCAAACAATGCCTCACATGAGAATGCTTTCCATAAATTATAATTGTTATTCAAGTATGAAGAAATGTGGTATTTTCAGGGATGGTCATCTTCAGCTGGCGCAGCCCTCCACACTCTGGTTATCTTTATTACTGAGTGAACTTAGGGAGATGGCGCTTGATACTGATGAAGATGCTGAACCTGGAACCTAGGTCTTATGCTAAGGAGTCACAGTTGCCTAATGACTATGTTTTGCAGGAGGTCTAGTAGGTCAGCTTGGCTGCTCAGCTGTCTCAGACACCAGGCTCACTTGATAGGTTGAAGTATATATCCACACAAAACTATATAACCTTCCTGGAGACCATTGGGGCTTGGGATACCTGACCCTCAGGCCAGTCTCCTGCCATGAGCAGCCTATGCGCTTTATCCCAGTCTGCTCTCCAAGTCCTGTTTCTATGTGTCACTGTGTGATAAAGAATGCTGACTAGCCCTGTGTTGGGTGACACACTGAGTCATAAAGCCATGCTTCTGGCTGTAGGCAGCTCATGCTCCCTTCAGCTGTCATTGCGTGACATGCTTGGCTGAGAGTTCCATATGACTGGGTGACAAGAAAGTTTGCTCTGATGGGGCCACTAACCTGGATCTAGCTCCTTGGTCCTAATATGAGAAATGTTTTAGAAGGTTCAACTTATGAGTTCAAGTTGTGTCACATATCTGTAAATTCAGTATTCTGGAGTAGAGGCAGAAATAGAAGGAACATGAAGTTCAAGGCCAGCCTGGGCTACATGATGAAACCCTGTTTTGTTTTGTTGTTTTTGTCATTGTTGTTTTGAACATTTTGGTTTGGTTGGTTGTTTTTTATATATTCATTCAGCGGTTCGTCATGGAGCACAGTCACTGGGATAAACTCTGAGACATCCGAATGAACAATGTGAGCAACCTGCTCCAGTGAACTGCGAAGGTACAGAGGTCATCACAGCACAAGGCTACGATGCAAGCACCACTTAGTTCTGACCTTCAAAGTGGAAAAACCTGTCTAATCCTTGATCTCTGGTTCCAAACGGGACACTAATACAACCTGGCCGAGGCCTCAGGTGCTCTCATCACTTCCTGGAGGGTGTGTGGGGGAGGGGAGAGCTCTTGTATCATCAACATTAGAGCTCACTCACTGGACATGTCCCCACGTCCTTTTGGCAACCTTCAGTGTGGGGCTCCTGAGCTGCTGTGATAGCTTACATTTACCCACAGAGCTGGAGGGCAGACTTGTGGACGGTGCCTGTCATCCCAACACTTTAGATAAGAGGATAGACACAGAGCACAGTTGTTGTGTCTCTCTGAGCCAAAACGCGTGCTTAGCAGCATTGTTTGCCTTCTACCAGGACAGTGTGCCTCCACAGAAGACTTTCCTCTCTGAAGGAAACCGAGACTGTTGTTCAGAAAGCTCGAGAACAGGAAAGATGGAGTTTTAATGTCTTTTCCCTCTGTGGGTTGTGAAACGAATACCTTCTGACCTACAGGAACAGAAGGAAGTTAAGCAGGTAAACAAAGCCATGTCTAAGGAGGCATCATGATTGCCTTGTTTTGGAAATAAAAGAACATTCTGAGCTCCCAGGGGAAATGCTTGTGTACGCACAATTTGAAGATTGCCGTTTCCTTCTTGGACGAAATGTTTGGAAACTTCATTCCAGAGAAACTTAAACAAGCTTTGTCTCCCCAATACCTGTCATCTGCAGAGTTAGTTGACTGGGGTTCAACTTCCTATCCAGTGAGAACTACAACTAATGCTGGCACATTTGTCAGGAACTGTGACAGATATCTCGATAGCTTATTAAGCCAAAATAGAGTGTGATTATTGTGAGTCAAATGTTATGTTCCTTGTGTCTTTCTCACACACATATTTTATTGCATGATAAAAGATTCGATAGATACAAAAGGAAGACAAACAAGCTATTTCCTAGTATGGAATCTGACATCGTGGGTTGTCCTGGTAATTATCCGAATGGAATGTCTGCTTTTGAAAACATGCCTATTACTCCTCTGAGCAGGCATCCTGAGAGTCCTCGTGACCCTAGAATGGAAAGCAGGTTTGTCTCTGTTCAGATCTTGCTTCCTGGGGCCCAGTATCGAGCCAGCAGTGAACTCAGGTCTCCCCATGCTGAACAGAGGGTTATTTAGCCTTGAAGCAGTTTTACAAGATGAAGATGTTTCCTCACTGTGAGAAGAGTGTCATAGTCTTGCCAGGAGAATTTTGGTGCCCGCGATATCAAATTAGAGGCCTTCTTGGATCAATGAACATGCCATCCATTCAAGGGTCCAGGGAAAGCTCAAAGATGAGAAGGTGGCTGCAGTATCCTGCCTTTTGTCTGCCAGGATAGCCAGCTTCATGCACAGTGACCCCCCTCCCCCCATGTCTGTCCTTTGAAGATCTTGCCTTGTCATTTACTTCAGTGCTTTCTCACCTGTTATAACCTCTGCCTGGAATTTCCTTTGCCTTGCCTTGCCTTGCCTTGCCTTGCCTTGCCGCCGCCACCTCCTCCTCCTCCTCCTTCTCCTTTTTAAAAAAACATAATTATTTGGTTTATTTCTTTATATGTCAGTGTGGGGTAGGGTGTGCATGTGAAGGGCAGAGGGCAGTTTCTGGCAGTCTGTCCTTTCCTCCTTCCATGTGGGGTTCAGGCAATATCTCAGGCCAGCAAGCTTCTGGACCCACTGAGCCATTTTCCAGCCCACCAGCTTTTGTTCAGCCTGCTCATTCTCATATTTTCTCTGTCTCATCAATGGCAGACTCCTCCTGGTCCAAGCATGTATTCTAATCCTGTGTGTTTACTCTCCTACTATTCTCCAACTCCATTGCCTGCATGCTATGTTCAATGACAGCAGGGAGAGTCTGTGTCCCTCTTGGCCTGCATGGTTTCCTACTTGGCACATGGTCACAGCTCATTGGATATATGTTGAATAATATGACTGAGTCATGAATGGATTAACACTAAAATTATTCGTGTTGCCTGTCTTAGTTACTTTGCTATTGCTATGACAAAACACCATGACCAAGGCAACTTGTAGAAGAAAGCATTACCGTTTCAGAGGGTGAGTCCATGGCCATCGTGGAGGAGCATGGTGGCAAGGCAGGCAGGCATAGCCCTGAGATCTTACAGATTGATCTGTATGTAGGAGGTAGGGAGGGATAGGGAGAAGGATAGAGATGGGGGAATAGAGGGAGATGGAGAGAAAGACTGGGCCTGGCATGGGTGTTCAAAACCTTCAAGCCTATTCCTAGTGATACCCCTCCTTCAACATCGCTACTCCTTCTAATCCTTCCCAAACAGTTCCAGGAAGTAGGGAAAAAAAAAAACCATTCAAATACATGAGCCTATGGGCACCATTCTCATTCAAACCCACCAAGTTAAGAAAATGAGGTAGTATATAATTATATATGGACATTATATATATAATATATATATATTATATATATATATAATATATATGATATATATATTATATATATATTATATATATATAATGTCCTCTGAGAATGCCGGATATGGTGAGCAAGTATAGAAATGAGTTAGGACATAAGCTGCAACATAAAAACCAGGTATGTGTATGGGGGGCATACCTGTAATGCCTGCCATCACTGGCAAAAACAGGAGGGTTGTAAGTTTGAGGCCAACCAGCTTGGGCTACATAGAAGACTCAATCTCAAAAGATAAATGAATCAATAAGTAAGTAAATAAATAAAAAGCAGAAGAAACACTATGGTGATAGTACGTTTACCTTTGAAACGGGATAAGGAAGTGGGCCTTCAGTTATCTTTAAGACTTAAAAATATTTCATCTACTAAAATCTTGTCACTCTTCAGTTGTTCCCTAAGTCAGTCTTATCGAGAGAAAATAGAAATGTCCACCCACATTCCTGATGGCCTCATGTTTCCCATAAAATTAAGGCTGGAGAGACTGAGAGTGGATGTGGGGAGAAGGTATTTAAAGTTTCTTTCAAAAATTGTTTTCGGGGCGTGGGGAACATTCCTGTCCCCAGCCACAGACTTCTGAGTCTCCAGCGATGTGCAGCAGCTTCCAGGAAATGAAGCCATGACAATAATTCTGACTTGGATGGGGTTAGGGGGTTGGCTTCAGAGCTGCCATTGGGCTGATGAGATTTTGCCAGACTACAGAAGAATCTAGAAGAGGGGAAATGGCATGAGCCTGGAAGAAAATCCCCCTGGGATTCTGAAGTTGAGCAGAAGAAAGGGGTGCGGGCTACACTGTTCTTGGAGCTTCCTTTCTTGGACCCCCCAAGTTGTAGCTAGCCTTTGGAATTCTCCAGAGCTTGAAGGTAAGAGGTGTGAGTAAGAAGTGGCCTCAACTGTGCAGAGAGGAAAATGCTGGTGGTGTGGAAGGTTCTTGTCTCCACCTAGATATGGTGGCATATGACTCTCTGCTACCATGCCTGCCTTCTTGGAATGTTGGAGTTCCCCAACTCACTGACATTATTCATTTCCAAATTCTTGATGGTCTCTTCCCCCAGGACCTACGTATCGCTCGAGAGGCACCATTTGTGCAGATATGGACCAGAGAGAGCACACTTCCTTTTGAAGGTCAGGAAAACACAAGAAACCTGGCTCCGACGACGTGTGAGCTGGCTCAGAAGGAATTGTGGGAGTAGCTAGAAACACAGAGGGAAGAAGATGAATAGGAACCTGTTGCCTTGGCTGTGGAGAGAGGAAATAAGGAGGTGATTGGGAATGGGTGGAGTGAAAAATGTTCTCACAAGAAAGCAGAGTTGCAAACCAAGGTGGGGCACAAAAATAGACAGTAAGAAAACACCATAAGACTGGCTCTATCTTCCTCCAAGCAGGGCAAGGAGGGGCATGTTAAGTCTGAAATGCCCGTCAGTTCATGTTTTGAGTATTTACTCTATGGCTGCTTGGGAGGCTTAGGAACTCTTAGGACTGGGCACAACACTCGGGGTGCACCTTTGAAAAGTAAACTCAGTATTTGGTTCTGGTTCCACCTGATGTGAGGAGCCTCCTTCCCAAGCAGCTGCCACCATGAACTGAGCCAGGTCATGATAGTTCTGTCAGGGAAGGAGATAAGAAGAGGAAGCTGGGTTAAAATTCTCCAAAACAGCCAAAATAAACCTATTAAGTTGCGTCTGTCAGGTACTTTGGTCATAGCAATGTGAAAGACTTAACGAAAATGATTTCTTATGGTTTCACTCATTCTCCTACTCATATTTCCCTCCTTCCCTCTCCCTCCCTCCTCCCCTTACTCCCTCTCTCTTTCCTGTCTTCCTTCCCACCCCTCTCTGTGTGTGTAGTCATACATAGAACATAACTATAAATGAGAAGAACAAAATCCATCCCCCAGTTAACGGGTAACATAGTAAGCAAGGACCAGATAGTATGATTATAAGCCATGATACTGGCAACGGAGAAAAGGAGAAACTGGCATGAGTCTTGAGGGCTCCAGAGAAAGAAGAGCAAGGACCAACACCCCGAGGGAGAAAGCTTATGGATATATTGTGGATCCCACATCCTCTTCCTCCTGTCCCTTCCTCCTCTTCTCCCCTCTCCTGTCCCTTCCTCTCCCCCTTTCTACAAGGTTAGAACCTACGGCTTTGCACATACTAGGTTTCTTATTCTACCACTGTGATACCTCCTCAGTCCTTTTGCATATTTTAATTTCGAGACAGTATCTCACTGACTGGCCTAGGCTGGCTTTGCATCCACTCCGTAGCCCAGACAGGCCAGAACGTGCCATCAGCTTTCCTCAGCCTCCCAAGTGGCTGGGATCTCAGATCTGTGCCATCAGGTTCAGCTCTCGTCTCTCCTTTTAAATGGCTATACCTCTCAGTGGGGGACTCCTGTAGACTCAGGCAGCCTCGCAACCAAAAGTGGAAAGGAAGCAGAGTAGTAGAGGCCATTGCAGTCAAACTAGACAGATGGTTTCCCTCCTCTTACCTCCAAATGGGGGCTAGGCCATATGGCCAGCCTTCTTCTCATTCATTGGCCCTCCACCTGATGGTGGACGGCACTGGCTTACAAACTCCAACAGAGAATGGGAAGGTAAGTATCTCTCTCCTCCCTGGCTGCTTTCTTTCACACACGCCTCTCCCTTCCAGTTCTGTGCCTGATATGGAGGGAAAAACAAAACAAAACAAAACAAAACAAAACAAAACAAAACAAAAACCAACCCCAAACCAAAAGCCAGCCCTACATTCAGCACCCCACAGCTTTTGCAATAGAGCCAGAAGCTTTGGTGGCGTGCATGTTGGTGGCCAATGAGAGCAGTGTGGACTCTTGCTTGACGGATTGGCCAGCAAGTGTTCTAACCCAGGAGCCTGCTCAGCAGGTAGGTGCATGTGGCCATCTCCAGCCTCACTGTGATGCTTTGCTGATGAAGAGACTGAACTCTAGGCGATGGAGGCATTGCCTACAGATGCACAGTAATGGAACAAGGATTTGAGGTCAACCGGACCAACATAGAGGGGAATCTGGAAGGAAGATTTGAGCTGAACAAGCCAGGATCTAGGCAGCATGACCTTCACCTTTGCACAGTTGAATCACCCGGGGAGACTTTTAAATTCTCAGGGTCTGAATCTTCCCCAAGCCAATTAAAATGGCATCTCTACAGGTGAGACCCAGATACCAGGTGTCAGATGATGTACCCAGGCACAGCTTCCTAGGTGAAGCCAGTATGTAACCATAGACTAAAGGCAAGCTCAGTTGTAGTTATAAAAAATAAAAACGTAGACTCTCTCTGTCTCTCTCTCCAGTACCGATAATTTGCTATTTATTTCTTCCTTCTCTGACCACTTGAGAACGGTCATTTTTTTCAAGATAAGAAGTAGGGTTAAATGAGTATAAAATCACAAATAAAATTGAAAGTAAATTGCCAAGTGAGAAATAAAAGCTACGAATAATGTAAAGGAGGGGGGGAGGTGAAGATTTGGAACAAGTAGGGCAGAAAGCAAGTCCACGAGAACATCATAAGCAGAGGGCCACTTGGGGAAGGCACTATGGGGTTGGAATACAGATGCGGGAAGGAAAACTGACGGGCAAACCCTGCCTCTTTCGAAACGCAGGAGCAGTTAAGTACCTTGGGCACCTGGGGGATTTCAGTTCTTACAGATGATTGACAAGCTCTGGCCACAGGCAGCCAGCACCTCCCCAGGACAGTCAGCCTAGGTCTGCCTAGCGTGTTCAGAACGGAGAGGCGATGTCGTGAGCGCAAGAGGACTCTAGTGTCACAGTCCTTTGCTGAGCTGGGAGGTGTGGTGGGAGGCGAAAGTAACCAAAATCCAGAGCGGGTTAGAGGAGCCCCTTGCCAATTTGGAGAAACGGTGCTGGTTTGTCAGGCTTCTTAATCTCGCTTTCACTTCTGGTCCTCGGCTGCTAGGATAAGAATCACTGTCCTTAGATGACACCCCCCCACACACACACCCTGTGGGACGGATCGGTTTCTCTGTAGATCACAAGCCACCGGAAGTCATGTGAGCAGCATCTTCCTTGCACTGTCTAGGCAGTTATCTGAGTGAAGACTGCCCCTAGACTTGATGGTTGGTAAAGGTGGCAAATCTCTGTCACTCCATGACTGTCGCTGATCTCCATTACAGTTACTAACCAAACCTTCCAGAGAGAGCGATCCCTGTGTCTTTTGATTGACACATACCTTATTCCCTAAGATTAACCTTGAACCAAATTCTCACCAGTCTCAGGTTGTGAATGTTTTGTTTTTTTTAAACTCAAACTATTTCATCTAACAGTCACCGTGGTTTTGTATAATGGTTTCAGGATAATGCATTTTCTCTTAGGCACAGCTTACTGGAGGGAGACGCGCTCTGGCAAGTTTTTCTGACGTGATTATAGGCTGCAGGTTGAAGAGGGGCATGCACCTGCGGGTGTTTGTTGGTGGGGCAGCTGGCAGGCACTGAATGACATCTGTGAGACTACGCTTGAGCAGGGCCAAGGCACGTGACCCTTTGGCTGCATTGTTTGCTTGCTGATTTTGTAAAGGCTGAGAGTGTGGGCTTGCCCATCTTCATGTATTTCCCCTGCCATATCCTTCTTGAGAACAAGGGAGTTCTGATGTACCAGCACTAACAAAAGCCCCCGTCTGCAGATTCCAGCTTCATTTCTGTTGTGGTGATGAAACTAAATGCTACTTAGGAGAGGATGTGTAATTTCAGGTCAGACTTCATCACTGAGGGAAGCTAAGGCAAGGGGCTTGAAGGCAGGTCTGCTGGCTATTTCTCACAACATCATTTCCAACCAAGGGACTCCCTTCACAACCAAAGAACTACAGCAGGAGACATAGAGGTGGTTGTTTGCTTGTTGACTTGTGTGTGGTTTATTCTCAGTTAGCTTTTGTTAGGACCATCTGCCTAGGGATAGTACCACCCACAGTGGGCTGGATCATTCTAATTAACAATGGAGACATCCCCCACAGACAATCCCACAGGCCAATCTAATCTAGGCAATTCCTCAACTGAAGCTCTCCTCTCAGAAGAGTCTAGGCTATGTCAAGTTGACAGTGAAATCTAACCAGGGCTTTTAATTATAGAATAAATATCTATTATATAAATATGTCTCAAAAGGAAACATCTGCATGGAAGATTCTCTCTTTACTACTTTTCCATTCAACCTTAGGTACCACCTTTCTATGCTTTATGAAATAGAATATTCTAGAATGTTCTCAAAGCAGTGACTAGAAAAGCAGACATCATTATCAGGGTGTCTAAATAGATATCCACCCTCTCATTGACTCATGATGTTACTATGGCTTCCTGAAAGGAGAAAAAAAGTCCTAAATTTGAAGATTGGCAGGTATCATGCATAATGAGGTAACTTTTTGCTCACCCAGGATAACAAGCTTGCGATGTGATATGAAATGCCTTTCTGAGTGCCTTCATACCCATGAGTAAGTGTGAGAAGCAATGTCGTGGTTCCAGGTACAATAGAAATTGCCATAGGCACAAAACTCCCAAATCACCCTACCAAGCTGGACATAGTCTTACATGGGCTTTCTGTGCCTACACAGAATTAGTTAAATTCTACTTCTGAAGGATTACATCTCTGCTAGAGCTGCCTCCAGAACGAGCCTACTTCCTCAAGTATCGCTGATTCTGTGTATTCACTGATGGGAAAGGACACCTTGAATCTCTTTAAAACATGACCAGGTTGGAAAAGGGAGAAACAGAAAAAAAAAAAAGAGTTGATTGCCAGACAGATAAAGAACAAGTCAGAGAGTGAATAGTCTAAGGATTTGCCCACACCCTGGAATATACATAATTCCATAGCAAGAAAAGTCAGACAGTTGGAGAAATGGATCAGCTGCTAAGAGCATTTAGCTCTTCTGAAAGACCCAAGTCCATTTGCCTAAACCCACATCGAATGGCTCACAACTACCTAGAATGCCAATTCCTGGTGTTTACAGGCATCCCAAGAGAGGCTCAAATGTGTGAACACACCCAAACACACACCACACACACATGTACATGCATACACTACACATGAACATACACACACTACACACCACACACACACACACACTTACATACACACTTAATGAGTGAATGAAAACACGTTTTGCAAATTCCTCTGAAAGATGTTAGACAGATTCGAGCTGGGAAAGATCAAACTTTAAAAAACAAACAAACAAAAAACCACTGAGTCAGCATTTTTTGTTTGTTTGATTTTTGTTTTGTTTTGTTTTGAGACAAGGTCTCTCTACATAGACTGGGCTATTCTTAAACTCACAGAGACGCACCTGCCTCTACCTCTGAGTTCTGAGATTAAAGACATGCACCACCACACCTTGTAAGAAAGCAATAATTTTTAAAGGAGCCACATAGTAAACCTTTGTTTAACCTTTGTAGACCTATGATGCCTATTACAACAACTCAGCTCTGTTACCAGGTCACAAAGATGGCCACAGGCTATATGGAGACAATGGGAACTAGCCCTGTTCTAATAAAACTTTATAAAAATGAGGTGAATGCTAGGTTTGCCAAGGGCTGTAATTGTCAAAAACCTCCCTCTATTTATATAACTAAGAGTGACGTGTGCACAGAAACAGGTAACGAAATTGCAAAGCATGACTCTTAGGGCCTGTCTTAGTTAGGGTTTTACTGCTGTGAACAGAGACCATGGCCAAGGCAACTCTTATAAGGACAACATTTAATTGGTGCTGGTTTACATGTTCAGAGATTCAGTCCATTGTCATCAAGGTGGGAGCATGGCAGCATCCAGGCAGGCATGGTGCGGGAGGAGCTGAGAGTTCTCCATCTTCATCTGAAGGCTGCTTGGAGAAGACTGACTCCCATGTGGCTAGGAGGAGGGTCTCAAAGCCTATCCCCACAGTGACACACTTTCTCCAACAAGGCTACACCTACTCAAACAAAGGCACACCTATTCTAACAAGGCCATGCCTCCGAATAGTGCCACTCCCTGGACCAAGTGTGTACAAACCACCACAGGGCCCTTTTAGAATGTGAAGAAACAGATTCCAAACTCAGATTCTGACATTGCCGCTTGATACCTGGGTGAGCTTGGGTATTTGTTAAACATTATTTATATTCCTCTGTAAAACCTTGTTTTGCTTAGCTATACAACGAAGATACCAGTATAACTCAATGCAATGGGTTGAGGACGTTACAAAGAACCCCTGAGGAAAAGACTTCTGTGCAAATGGTTTCTTCGAGATGAGATCCCAACATTTATTACTGTAAAGGTCACGTTAGTTGACATTTAAACACATTTCACTCTGGCATGGTTTGACACAGTAAGTAGGCACAAAAAAAATATCCTACTGACATAAATGATTTTGTATACTTAGAGGGAAGGAGGGAAATGTTGAATGGGTGAAATTCTGAGGGAGTGTGTTTTGGTTAATATGAGCTGACCATGCCAAGGAACATGCCAAGGATCAAGGAATCTGAACCATGGGAAATGGGCAAAGCCTTCCCCTCCAGCTCAAGTTCAGAAAGGTGAAACCCTCCTCTACTCAAGTAGAGTGAATGAGTGGTCAGTGTGTGGGGAAATTAGCAACTGCAGCTTCCTGCTCTCCAGTGTTTACAGCCTGAGACTGCTCACCCACAGAGGCCTTCCACAGGGAATCCCTAAGTCCCCTCCCTGAGCTGTACCTAATAAAAACGCTGAGATTCTAGGTTGGTGTGGCTGCATCTGAGTGTACATAACCCACCTGACGCCAGATTTTCCATACTTGTGTCTATGTGTCTGACCTCTCCTCATTCCCTTAACCCCCACTTCAGGGTTCCAGGTCCAAGCCTGTTTGGGTTGGGACGAACTATCAAATGTTTCTTCTTCCCACCTGTGCCTGCTCCACGGTGCTGATCTGGGAAGAAATGGATCACTTTCCTCAAAAGGCTGCTATATCCCTTGAAGTCCAACCTTTCCTATTTACAACTTACCTGACACTAATGTCCATCATTCCTACCTGATCGGGTGTCTACCACCACGGTTCTACTATCACATCTGCATGTACTTTTAAAGCACATGTGCACATTTCTTTTTTCTAAGGCGCATCCTTAGCACTGTATTGTGGCAGGCTGTAGAGCATGATCCCTGATCCCAGGCAATCCAGACAATGTAGGAACATAGTAAATCTGAGGACTGGGTCTTCAATGTCTAAAAGTTGCAGGTGGTAGATGAACCAAATGATTTACCAGGGCACAGGGCAGTGAAACAATAATGTCCAAGCAGGTTGCTTTTTGTTTCAAGGGCTCTTTGTGAAAACTCCCACAATGATCTTAGGCCTGGATCAGTTGCAGTAAGAATATACCTACTAACCTTTTCTGATGGATTAAGGGAGTTATCCCAAAGGGTAAGAGGACACACTGTGCCTCCTATCTAACCCTACCGCATATCATGTCACTTAAGTAGAACAGTAACGTGTGTCTCACGCAAGATGAATTTTAGCTTAAAAAAAAAAGAAGAAACAAAATTAATTGAAAGTAACTGAAAATAGAAGCAAATTCAATATATCATAGAAGAAAACATCAAAGACTGCTAAATCTACTGGCTCAAAAGATCCAGGATCTAGACTCCCTTTATTCTACCAACCTTCATGTATCACTCTTGTCTCCAACTGCCAGAATCCCCCTTGGCTGAGGTCAGCTGCTGCCTCTTTCTTCACCACCAGACTCAGCCACACCAGAGGAGGAAGAAACCATGTCTTATATGGGGGGGGGTCTCTTTCAGGGGTGGGGACCTTTCCCAAAGTCCTTCTCGAGTTCTCATCATGATTCCTTGGTTGCTAAAGATGGCAAGTTTAGTCCAACACTGACCCCAGGCAAGAGGGAATAAGAAGGACCATCATGTTGGCTAGAATTGAGCCTAGAGTTTAGATGGAAGTAATGTGGACCTCTATGCGTCATCCGAGGGAGGAGTAGACACCCAGCAAAATCTGGAGCTGTGCTAACAAGGAAGACAATACATTAGATGTTGATTGACAACCAACATCAGGATTTTGGAGATACATTTAAAACTCACTTGATGCTCTTAACCTTCCCCTCCCCCACCACCTTTCCTACCAATCTCTGATAGGCAGATGCCTAAAACTCATTTGCAAGGAGAGGCATCATATTCCCATTTCAACTGCAAATCACAAAGATTAAAAAATGAAAAGTGATTGAGCTTCTCTTAACTTGGGGAGCTCTAGCATATAGTCTTCTTGGTAGAAAGGAACGGGATAAGGATCAGAACAGGATGTGGGACCCAGACATGGTGCTATAGACTTTTTGTACATAAATACGCTATAGTAATTACCTTGCACCATCTATCTTTAAGTATATGACTCTCCCCTACCTTAATCAGAGCCTGCTGTGGGCAGAAGACTCTTACTATTCCTCATAGTATTCCAGCAACCAGGGTAGGGTAGGCGGTATCTATTTCCTGTCTTGCTGTACAACCATTATACTCACTTTGGTAGAAACTACAACAAAACCACTGAGCCCAATTCTGTCTGGCTCATGATGGTCCAATGGTGCCCAAGCAGATTAAGGACCCATTCTTGGTTCTGATCTTTGAAAATATTCTCTTGAGAGGATTTGTCAGTTCTGGTGACCCTTTCTACGCAGATGCCTGACCCTGAAGCCTTCAGTTGTTTCTCTCCAGCACTGTCATAGTCTCTCACTTTAAATCTCCACCCAGCTTGAAGCTTGGAAGCCATTTCTCTGCTTTGTCTTTGATCAAAGGGCGGCCTACAGATGCTTTTGACACAGAACCACTCTCATAATACCAACGTGGAGTTTGCTTGGAAAGGTGTTTGTCATTTCTTCTTAACACCTTTCCATTGCCTTTTCCTCACCCCTCCGGACCTCAGATCTCCCTTGTCCTATTTCCACCAGTTGTCCCCTTACAGAGAAGCAGCCATCAAACTCCAGTTCCCATCAACATGCAAAAGATGGTTTATGTATCCATGAGAAGGGGAACAAACACAAAAGCGCCTGTTCTAGACTTGCAAATGCTTCCTACAAATGGCCAGTTTTACACTACCCCTCTTCGCCCACTACCCCTGTCAGCATAGAAACTGGGAGGCTACAAATTGCATAAATTCAATGAATGCTTGCAGAGGCCTGCCAAGTGGAAGCCTAATGTTCTTTTCCCTTCTACAGCTGATCCTAGTTTGTACCCATGCAAATGGATGCTGGTATTTATATAACTTTAAAAGACTTTAGAAAGTCCACAAAAGACTCTGACACTCGAATTAAAGCGGTATCCTTAGATCACCTCACTGTGCAAAAAAAGGTTGGAAAATATTTGGTGAAGTTAATCCCCATTTGGCCACATCCACAGTCGCTAACCATAGCAGGAGAAAATGAGAATCATAAATTCCAGGCGTGCCTTATGATTTATTTGATATATGCGTTTTAAGCTAAAGCCTAAGCGCGCGATATATATTTGATTTTCAAAATAGGCTGTGGAAGAACAAACTGAATGTAGGAGTTCCATTGCTGTCTCTGGGGCTTCACTATCCTCTGATTCTTCTGCTTTTTTTGTAGCTGCATGAGGTTAGATTATATATTTTTAAAATGATCTTTAATAGTGCATTTATGTGGTAGGTATTTTTGACCTCTTTTCAAGGACTGTGATACAGGCCGTGATGTCTACTCCCAGTGGTTCCTTTGGGACCTGACAGATAGCGTGGTGAACAGAGATGGGGTGCTGGCACACTTTTAGGGTCTAAAACCTGATAGCGAGAACATGGGCTTACAGGAATACTTAGTAGCGCTCCCTGTGGGAGTCATTATGGTTAACCATAGATGCTGCTTTATAACCTGCAGGACTGCAGATTTTTAGAACCACCTCAGTCATGACAGATGTGCCTAATGCTATCCTGGGTTTACAAAAGACCCATGACCAGCATTTGTTACATTGCTTTGAAGATCAAGAAGGGCAGGAGCTCTCTACACTTTGTAGAGGAGACAAACCTACTCGTTCCTTAGAAATGAAGGGAGCCTGTCCTCTTTGAAACCTGACTTTGAGCTTTTTGTTTCCCCTTAGATGGGATTTCTCTGTGTATCCCTGGCTGTTCTGGAACTCTCACTGTAGACCAGGCTGTTCTTGAACTCAGAGATCCGCCTGCGCCTGCCTCCTGAATGCTGGGATCAAAGGCGTGCACCACCACTGCCTAGCTGAAGTTGACCTTCTTAAGGTCAGTGCTTAGAGGAGAAAGCATGGACTGGGGAAGCCGATCGAGCAGTCACAAAGCAGATGACTAGGGTGAAATGGGAACTAGCTACAGGGTAATGGAGTGATGCCTAGCCAAGACAGCAGGGGAATAAAAGGGAACTGTGGACGCATGGGCATGAAACAGACTCTGCTCTTTAATTGAAAAAAATGAATTTCTAATGAGTCTTCACGCTATTCCAGTATCCCTGGCATTCTACAATAAAGCAGGGTTATTTTAAGTTTGCCTTTACACTGTAAATCTTTCGGGGAAGAACTCTGGAAGGGTTTTCGGGATGGCGGTGTACTGATGCTGTCTGGATATTCAGCAATGTCAGGTCTTAGACACCAGAGGCAATAGTCTCAAAAGTAACATATCTTGGTTAGACTGCCTGTCTAACCAAGTGTGGTTTGGGTAGGAGAGGAGGGCTTGCCCACTCATGTATTCCTTCAACAAAAATCCATGGGCTTTGCCAAGTGGTATGTGCTATGCTCATATTTGGAGGAGACAACTGGTTTTGATCGTCAAATGTTTCCCATAGGCTCCCGAGTTTGACCACTTAACAACATAGTAGAATTGTCTTGGGAAGCGATAGAACCTTTATGAGGTAGGATCTATAGATGGAGGAAGTGGGTCATTGTGGCATGGGTTCTGTGGCTTGTAGCCCAGCCTCTGTTCCACACTGCCTTTGTTAGGATTTTACTGCTGTGAACAGACACCATAACCAAGGCAACTCTTATAAGGACAACATTTAATTGGGACTGGCTTACAGGTTCAGATGTTCAGTTCATTATCATCAAGGCATGAGCATGGCAGCATCCAGACAGGCATGGTGCAGGCTGAGCTGAGAGTTCTACGCCTTCATCTGAAGGCTTCTAGTGGAAGATTGCCTTCCGGCAGCTAGGATGAGGGTCTTCAAGCCCATGCCCACAGTGACATGCCTATTCCAACAGGGCCACACCTTCTAAAAGTGCTATCCCCTGGGCTGAGCATATACAAACCATCACACAGTCCAGGCTCCCTTTGCTTAACACGCTACTTAACTTATTTCCATCATGTTTCCCATCATGCTGTTAAGACAAGCAATGCAGCACTGAATAAAATTATCCTAAGGATATAGTCCAGCTGGTTGAATGCTTGCCCACTATGCACTTGGACAAGGCCTGGGATTCAACGTCTAGAACTTCAACAAACAAGCAGGTTCAATTCCCTACTCCTATGGGGCTTAGCGTCTGGCAGGGAGGTGGATAGGTAAGTAAGACATGCCAACAGAATGTGAAAGTTTACAAGCAGGCAAGTCCAATGTGTAAGGACCATATGGAGGGATCATCTAATTCAACCTTCGGATAGTGCTAAAGCAAAGGACTGAAGGATGAGGAGCCGGAAGCAGTCGTCAGGGGTGGAATGCATGCCTCAAGGATGTGGCTGCAGACAGGGAGGAATAAGAACACGAACGGGAGTCTCACTGTGAACTGGGATGTTGATCTGGGCATTCGGGTCATATCCCTAGGGCAATCAGACAATAACCATTATTCTGAGTGGTATAAATAATTGAAAAGGCCGCCAAAAGAACGAGGGCACTGAGTGCATGGCATGTGTCTCCTGTGGTTTGGGTTATTCATCTCATTACCTTAGGCACTCCATTTGCACTTGGGCCTGGTTTACTGCCTGAAGCAAATGGAACGTATGTAATGATATGTGCCAGTGACCGTAAGCATACGCCTAGTTTACTACTGAACTATTTGGCAACTGAGCTTAAATAACGATAATCCACAGTGCTTTCACAGAGTTAAGCCATTTTTTTTTAATTCTCTTTGTTGGCGCCTAAATATCTATTATGGTTGAAATACCACCTGTCCCTCACCTTATTATGATAAGGTGATTTCAAGCAAATCAGAAGACAAAAGCTCGCTGCCCTCTTCAGAGGGTGGAAGACTCCTCATAACCCTCTATAGGAGATATCTGTGCCGGACTGATGTACACATGAATGGCTCCACTATGAGATGCGAGCATCATGTGGCTCAGTATCAATAGCTCAAGACAGTGGCAAGCAGACAGTAACCACAAGTGCTTTGAAGGAGTCATGTTTGTGCTAGGCAGTGTAAAAACAGCCAAAGAAAGGGATTCCAAGGAAAAGGTGACCCAATGACCGACAATGAGCAATTTGGGGAGGCAAAGAGTTCTTTTGGCTCACGACTCGAGGAGCTACAGTCTACAGTGGCCAGAAGGCGTGGTGGCCGGTGAGTCTATGGCAGCAGGAGCTTGCAGTAGCTCGTTCACATCTTGGCAGATATCAGGAAGCATAGAAAATACAGTTGGGGCTTGCCCTTAGGCAGCTCACCATCTCCAGCTACTGGTCACCTCCTGAAGAGTTTGCTATCTCCTGAAACAGCATGGTGAGCCAAGGACCAAGGATTCTAGCACATGAACCTGTGGAGGGTATCCTTCATTCAAAGCATCACAGCATCCCGATGAAAACAGGAGGATTTACATTCCGAGGAGCCTTGTAACCATTCTATCGGGCACAGCTTCCCTGTGTGTGGTCACTTTCACACAAAAAGAGTTGTGTGAAGCCTTGGCTGCCTGAACTCATGGAGCTCTGCCTGCTTCTCTGAGTATTGAGGTCACGTGTGTGTGTGTGTGTGTGTGTGTGTGTGTGTGTGTGTCACCATGCCTGGTACCCCTGGTGATCATGGACATCATGGAAAGAAAAATATTGGAAATGTAGACTTTGGGGTCCTGCCCTTGATCGGCTAACGCAAGCCTGCATTTTAACAAGATCCACCCACCACAGGTTCCTATCCTGTGGAGAAACCACTCTTAAGAATCTGAAGTATCTATGTGACTCAAAGAAGTGCCAGTCACCTTCCAGGATGGAACCAGGAATGAGTTCTCCCGGACTTCATGACACTGAGCACCATTAAAGTGCCCCCATGACCTTTGTCTAGGGCATACATCCAGAAGGCCACAGGATGGTATTTAAGTGAGTTTAAAGAAACTGGAAGGGCAGGCATGAAGTCCCTGGTCTTTGCATTTAAGGATGGCTGCTTAGCTTCATTTCTCCTTTCTACATTAGGAAGAGTTATAACTCAACTAACATTTTAATTTCAATTGAGTTAGTGATCCTGTTCTCAACCTTCTATGCAGAAACCTGAATAATGAGGGGTTAGTTTAGCCTTGAATAGAGCCATTTGCCATAGCCATAACTAACATTATAGTCTAAGGGGAAAAGCAATAAAAGCTAAAAAGAATGTAAGGTCTATGTGTAGGGACAAAGACAAAATTAGAATGCAACATTGTTCTGTGGGATGTGATATATATATATATATATATATGTGTGTGTGTGTGTGTGTGTGTGTGTGTGTGTGTATACATACACATATGTTTTCATTCATTCATATATTTCCTGCCTGGAAAAGTGAGTTTGAGTGCAGGCATTCAGGGCCTCACTTCCAGTGGACTTGAGTTTCACTAGTCTGAGCATAGATGTCTCTTGTCTTCACCATTGTTTCCATCCAATTACCACCCCTCCAAACTTACCACATTGCATGAAATCCATCTATTCCATTTGACACTGTTCTATATTCTCTAGTATTTGGATCTCACAGTGTTGGTGAAAGCACTTTTGATGATTCTTCCAAGTCTTTAAAAGGATACTGCACATTTATCTGGGTGTGGCGGCACAGTCCTGGAATCTCAGAACTTCGAAAGCTGAGCTAAAAGGATTATGAGTTCAAAGTTAGTCTGGGCTGCTTCAAGGTCAGCTTGGGCTATATAACATGACCCTTGCTCAAACAGTAAAAATGAGACAAAGAAAAAAACAAACAAAGAAAACCTCAGAAAACATGGAAATTTTTCCTGAAATAAGAAACAATTGGAAGCTGCATGTTTTAAATGATCATAATAAATAAAATGTCATGCACACACACACACACACACTGGAATTTTCAAGAACAAAATTATGTCACTTGTGAAATGGATTAGACTAGAGACCATCACGTAATGTGAAATAAGCCAAACTCTGAAAGAAAAATCTCTCTAGTTTCTCTTGTATATGTAATAATGTATATGCATATGTAATAATGTATATGTAATAATGTATATGTATATACATGGTATCATGTATGAAAATGTCATAGTGAAGTCCATCCTTTTGGACAATTTTGAGATAGTTTAAAGTATTAACTGTGCAATAAGGATGCTGTTTTTATCCTGTTGAAGGGAGACAGAAGATTGGTAGAAACACAGTGTGGGGGTTCTTGGAGACCTCGGGGACCATCTTAACCACACAATTGTGAAACTGAGGCCAGTAAAGTAGATTTTAACTGTCATAATTACAACTTTGACCCCAGATCAATGGGTGATTCAGCAATAGAATGCACCGTTATCATACCATGTAATGACTGATCTGTGACTATTATTTTAACAAATCTAAATGTATTGGCTGTAAGTAGCAATTAGTAAATGACATGAGTTACCTTATATGCTTTGAGAAGACTAGAAGCTCAAAACCCGCATTATTACATACACGAAAGCTTCCCTCTGCTCTGGTGTCAGACTGGGCTGGATGGACGTTCAGCTGTTGGCTTCTTTTCATGGTCAAAGCAAGTAGAAATGTCCAACTGCTTAAAATAGCACACCATCCTTTTTGTTTTGCAAATAAATAAATAAATAAATAAATAAATAAATATTGTTTAATGAAGTAACTAACCAGAAGAACAGAATAAAGATCCCCCACCCCGACCCCAACAAATCTGGAGATAAAATTTCATTTGTCCCTTTCATGAAAGCTCTAAGTATTTTAGTTTGTTTTTTTTTTGTTTGTTTGGTTGGTTTTGGGTTTGTTTTTGTTTTTTTTTTCCCCCGAGAAAAGGTTTCTCTGTGTAGCCCTGGCTGTCCTGGAACTCACTCTGTAGACCAGGCTGTCCTTGAACTCAGAAATCTGCTTGCCTCTGCCTCCCAAGTGCTGGGATTAAAGGCGTGCGCCACCACAGCCCGGCTCTAAAGTCTTTTTTTTTTTTTTTTTTTTTTTTTTTTTTTTTTTTTTTGGTTTTTCGAGACAGGGTTTCTCTTTATAGCTCTGGCTGTCCTGGAGCTCACTTTGTAGACCAGGCTGGCCTCGAACTCAGAAATCTGCCTGCCTCTGCCTCCCGAGTGCTGGGATTAAAGGCATGCGCCACCACGCCCGGCGTTCTAAAGTCTTTTAAAGGTTTGATTCTCTCTGATGAGGAGATGAGGTGGTCCATAGAGGATAAGTGATGGGTGACACCTGGGAGTGTAGGGGAAGAACAGAGGGATAGAACAAGGAGCCAACCAGCAACAGCTCCAGGGCTCACATCGTGGTCCCTTAGAGGAAGCAGGGTTGGGGTGTGGCTGAGAAACAAGCAGCAACACGGATTCTTCAGAGCTCCGTTCCAGCTCCTGTTGCACCAGCTACCTCGGGCAAAGCCTCCAGTCACAGGCTCTAATTGCACGGCAGGGTGGACTGGATGCTCTATCACACCCCTCTAACCTCTCAAACTACAGCTCCTGGTCTTTGTTGTCTGCTTTCCTTCAAGAGTGGAACTAGGAGTTTGAGGCAGCTGGTAGATTAGGAGGTAGAGCTAAGGTATGGCTAAGCGTTTCATTTAAAAATTATAACAGAGGCAGCCATGATGTCAGACTTTGTGACGATGCTGTCTGAGTCCCTGTTGAAGTCTGTCTAGTTTTAGGGCCCTCTTTTTAAAAATAGGGATCTATGCTAAACATTCATTCTTCTCTCTCCTCCCCTTCTCCCCTTTCTCCGGCTCCTCACCCCCACCTCCCTGACTCTTTCTATTGGCTGTGCTTTCAAGCAGAGAAGGCACCAAGGGAAGGAAGTGGCCGCTCACTATTTTTAGAGCAGATGAGATGTGAGAATTTTATGCTCTGTCCTCTGTGATGTAAAGATTAGTTAGCTCCCGAATTAGAGTTCAGAGAATAATTCAGTGATTTTTCCTCTAAGCTCAGTGTCACTATTGCTGGTTCAGGGCACTTTTCTTCCATGTTAAATCATGTCTCCACTGACCACTAACTCCTGGGTGTCTGGAACATGTGTGGGCGGGCTCTGGAAGAAACCGATCTTTCCCATTATTTATTCTCATCTTAATGTTGAGTTGTTCCAGAGCTTGAGGAGATTCTGAGCCATCAATAAGGAGTCTCGAGGCCCAGATGTACTGCCATGAGAGTTGTCGTAACTGCCGACACTCGGAGCTGGAAAGAATGTGACAGAAATGGACACAGAGTCTCAGCTTCCACTCTCTCCAGAGACCATCAAAGGAAGTGAAGTCAGGTGTTAGACCTTCAAGCTGTCAATTACAGATATATAAGAAAGCTTGTTACTTGTCCCTTGAGAGCTTGTTTGGAGGTTCTAGCAGGGGAGCGCACCCCTTGCCTGAAGGTCGCTCCTCCTCTATTTGGAGAAGGTCATCCTCTTCAACTGAGGGCGTGTCTTCGGGAGGGACACACATGGAGTGGGGAGGGCGTGGCTTCGGGAGAGATGCATCCCACCTAGCCAGCTAACCAGCCTAATCAACCCTGGCGAGGAACGGGTTGATAGATGCTGCACCCAGATTGCTCTCACCCCGAAAGCTTGACATTGTAAGATGTCAGTTCCTTTCAAATTCATCTCTAGTCGTCCCAATCAAAATCCCAACAAGGTCTTTTGTTGTGTTTTTAGAAGAAAAGAAACATACTGACTCTCGAGTTTGTTAGCAGATGATGAAGGACATGGGCAGCTAAGGAAAACTTAAAAAAAAATATTAGAGTGGATGGGCACGAGCTATCAAAGCTGAATGCTAACAGAAAGGATGCGATGGGAGTGAGTGTCAAACCAACCAACGGGACAGGGCGGAGCCGGGAGAGTTCACAGGTAAATAAATGGCCACTTGAGTTGTAACAAAACTAACCCTGCAAAACAGGGCTACACAGAGAAATCCTGTCTCGAAAAACCAAAAAAAAAAAAAAAAAAAGAGTAGAAAAAGACTGGTCATTTCGATAAATTATGTTGGATCAATTGATACTCATTTTAGGTAGTAATAAAAACCGCTAGGTAAAAATTTTCAGCCACTGACTGTATCTGAGATCCTGAAACCAACCTCCAACAGAAATCAGACCACAGTGGAGTCCCTTGAATTGAAGCTCCTTATCACCAAACCAACCCGAGGCTGTTTATTTGACCGCTTGAGAAACCAGGAAAGATAAAAACTCAACCACCATGATAAATCCTCTCTACTCAAAGACAAGTGAAACCAAAGAAGCGCAGTTCTAGCAGACCCAAGTTTTGTTTCCCAAATCTACTTTTGTTGGCCTTTATTTCTAAAAGTATTTCTTTATTGCATGTGTCTGTGTATGTGTGTCTGAGTGTCTGTGCGTGCAAAAGCCTGTGGAGTTCAGAAGAGGGCATCAGAAGAGGGAGGGAACTGGAGTTAAAGGTGTTGTGAGCTGCTACCTGGTTGCTGGGGACTGAACCTGGGTCCTCCGAGCAGCAGGTGCTCCTCACCACTGAGCCACCTCGTCAACCCCCTTTCCTGGGTTTGAAACCAACTTTCTCTGTTGAGCTCAGGGGAGAGTCTCTTTTGCATTTTTTAGAGGAGATTCTGTGATTCATGAATTGCAAATAAAATCCAATTAGATGATTTCACCAAATTTGTTGCTGCTCGATTTTGCCTCTCGTTGACAAAAGCAAAAATAAAGACAACAGGCCTTTCAGGTTCCTCCAACAGAATGCAAAATAAATAAATAAATAAATAAATAAAGCAAACAGGAGGGAGGCTGAACTGAAGGAGCAGGCTAGTGTAAGCAGGAACCCACCTTCATCAAAGGATGCCACTGAGGGGAAGGAAGGGACAACGTCAAGGTCTATGTGAGGAATCCTGACATAGATACTGTATCTTCCCCTCCATAAAAGAAGACAGGACAACTAGCTGTCCAATACATAGGGGGCCAGACATATTTCACTCTGGTGGCTAACTGACCTCCTCCTCCCGGATCTGCTCACTCATGAATTTAAGCAGTATGTTTGAAACAAAGAATCTGAGCTCTCACCTATAATTCCAGCACCGCAGAAGTAAGGAGTATGAGGGTCAGGAGTTCAAGACTGGCCTGGGCTCCGTGAAACCTGGTCTCAAGGATAGAAAGAGAATTTGAACGTGGAGAGAAAACAAAGAGAAAAAAAAAGAAAAACCACATCAAACCCTCAGATTACTTTAATTCCACCCTCCCATGTTACCACCTAGAGCTTTATTTCTGTTGGAAATTTGAAACAATGAAACTGAATGCTAACTGCAAGGTGTAATTTTGTTTGGTAAGTGCCAATTTGACTTCATGCATGGACTATTTTTATTGTTATAATAGCATTTTAGCTGAAATTTATAATTTTAAAACAAAGCACCTATAAGGAAAATGATGTAATTACTTTTCAAGTCAGCCAGGTCACATAGACAAAGTGCCATAAGGACGTCTAGAGAGAGGGAAGACCTTTAGTCAAATCACCTCTACCCAAAATATTATAAATTTTATTGAGAGACATTAAAGACTAGAGTAGGTAGAGCGACATTGTGTTAAAGGATTGAAAAATGGTTATTATAAAGCTAATTCTTCTCAACTTAACTCAGTCACAAGAACAAATCAAAATCTTAAATTCTTCTTGATTGATTGATTAATTAATTGATTTAGATAGGGTTTCTCTGTGAATCTCTGGGTGGCCCAGAACCTGCTATGTAGGCCACACAAACCTCATGACCTGAGTTCAGTCTTCAAAATCTATGGTAGAAAGAGAGAACTAATAGGTTATTTTTTGACAGTGAAATGAGCCAATTCAAGCCAGATTAGATTATATTAAATGCAGGGCTCTTGGGCGAATTCACTGGCCGCAAGGACTGAGGCCAGGGAAAAGTCTGGATTGTATAGGGAAGATCTCTGGGTGAAGGACAGCTCAGCCCCTAGGCTGGAAAGTTCAGGTGGGGCAGGGGCAGGGTATGCCAGGTAGGGACTGAGTGATGATGCTGGGAGAACCTGGAGGCCTGGTCTGCTTTGATATGTAAAATATGCACCTCAGTCCCTTGTCCCCCAGACCAAACAAGAACCAACTCATGAAACCTGTCCTCTGACTTCTACATGTTTGCTATGGAACACATCCACCCTGACACGTGCACATACAAACACATACACACGGTAATAACAATACACGAAATCAAGATGTGTTTACCAAAGATCAATAATAAAAGAGTAGAAGAAAAAAAAAAAAAACCTATGCCATGATAGAAATATTTGAAATGTATAGTTGACCAGGAACTCACATTCAGCATATAATAAATTGAGACACAGAATACTGAGTGAAAGATTCCAGACACAAATTCATGTTTGGCTTAGGACTCCATAGATAATAAAGTTTAAAAAGCAAGGTAAAATTTAAAGGGTTGCCATCTTAAGTGGCACAGATAAAAGGGAAAGGAAGGAAGCAGTTGCCTTGAAAGTTAGGGGCATGGGTGTCTTTGCTGGGTTGGGGGGAGCTGCATGCTTGTGGGGTTGAAAACTATCAAGAGCACGTGCCTCCTTTTGAGGCTTCTGATTCACGCATGCGCGCTCCTACAGACACACACACACACACTAGCAGTGGAAAATGATGAGGTAAGCCAATGAGTGTGTTCAAGCCTTTTTCTCAAGAATCTTTCTTCACGAAGCTGAGAACGGTGGCGCATGCCTGGAACTCCAGCCCTGGATGGACTGAAGCAAGAGGGTGGCAAATCCAAGGCCAGAGTGGGCTGCGTAGGGACACTCCAAAAGTATTTGAAGACTCTGTCCATGATCTTTTAGTGAACTAGCCTTGGCATGCCACAGATACTCAATCTGGTGGCCAATCATAGACAGTTTGGCCCCAGGCAGTGTTTGCTTTACATCTGTAACACAATCACAAAGCATCAAGCCCTGTTCTGATTTGGTGTTTTCGAGGAATTCGTTGATCATATAACAAAGTCTTTCCAGAACGTTCTCCAGGGTCTCCCCCTCCCCCCAGAGAAGCTTGTTATTCTCTATGTATCGTTCCGCAGTGTTCTTTCTGTTCACGGTTTCTCTCTGGCTGTGCTGACCTCACGCGTGATCTGTTTATGAGTTTTCTCTTCCTCAGATCCCCTTAGTCAGTGCTTACTGCTGCTGTGCTACTGAGTGGGATGTTTGTACTGCCCACTAAAGGCGAGTGCAGAGGCAGTCACAGGATTGGGTTTTGCAACAGTGGAGAGGCTTTGAATGAAGTTCCCAGCATCTTATGTGGATGATGCATTGGATAGATGTCGTCTGGTCTACTAGGTTGCATAGTCTGATTTCAACCAGATGTCCCTTAAGACTATTAGCTCATGAAACCAAACAAAGCAAAACTATCCAAGTCACTTTGCAGGAACATTTTGAAGATGAATTTCCATTTTTAGCAGTTGAGTGTATGAACAGATTTTATTTAGTGTTCATTAAGTTTATGGACTAATATTATTTATGTTTGGGAAGAGGTAGTATAGGCAATTATTGCGTCTAAAAATGTGTGTGTCATAATAAAAGCCCATATAAATCACCATGTACACCTCCCATTAGTTTTTGGTCTGTTTTCTTAGAAAGCTTTGTATTTTCCTATAAATAAAAACTTATCTCTTTTTTCTTTTTCTTTTTCCACATCAAAATCTACTTCTTCTGCATAGATGGAATGACCTAGTTTGGGCACTTTAAAAATCTTGAATTTTTTTGTATTGATTTTGTGTTGATTTTTATAAATGACAAATGACTACAGTGTTCAGGACACACACAACTCATTGTTGGATGCTTTGTTTTAATCCAGTTTTCAGTTGACATGAGCTTTTTTTTTTTTTTTTTTTTTTTTAGCAGAATATAAGGGGGAGGGAATGTGAAGGACTCTGGTTAAATATTTCAGTCAGCTCTAAAAAGTATGTGTGTGAACAGCACAGCAATAATAATGAATGATAAGGGCCATTCTCCAAGGACTTAGTGTAGTGGGCCATTTTTCATCTTTATTAATTTTTTTGTCATTTCTTTTTAAAAAAAGAGTACACATACATGGTGCCTTTTCATGTTATTTTATTTGAAATGTTTTTCCCTTAAGATTTCTGGGCTGTTGCTATAGCAAAAATAATGATGAAATGAAACTTTGCCTAATTTTCTCTTGCTCCTGAATTTCAGATGAGAAACGGTGGGGCTCATGCTAACCGCAGCCCAGTGTTCATGGGAGAGAAGAGGGTCTATTTATTCCAGGCACCACTAATTTTACCAGTGAACTCCCACTTCAACATTCCTCCTATCCATTTCCACTGAAGAGTAAAGACTGGAACTGAATTTAGATAGTGCTGGTTAGGTATCATTCCCCTAAATCTGGCCCACGCCATCTGCAGAGTGCTTAGGGATGCCATTACAGAGTGGGC
Source organism: Mus caroli (assembly GCF_978045245.1). Lineage (NCBI taxonomy): Eukaryota > Metazoa > Chordata > Mammalia > Rodentia > Muridae > Mus > Mus caroli. The sequence continues at coordinate 75,815,545 of NW_028227270.1, read as the reverse complement.
GAGGAGAGGTAGCGAGGGTGTTTCTCATGCATCCAGCCACACATTCCACACCTATTTCTTGTTGCTGTGGTTTGCTAGGTTAAGGGTACAGTGTAGAGAGAGAGAGAGAGAGAGAGAGAGAGAGAGAGATGGTGGGCAAAGACAGGGGTTCCTGTCGACACAGAAAAAATTACATCAACATGTTACAAAGGAGCAGAGCCAGGTACTTGGGAGTTGCTTTGGGTTACAGGAATCGTAGAAGGCTTCCTTTTTTAAAATAAATAAATAAATAAATAAATAAATAAATAAATAAATAAATAAATTAATTAAAAAAAAGGGTGGCTAAACACTCTGTTCCAAGTCCCAGAACCCAGGAGAGAGGATGCAATGCCTCCTCTGGAGAGTGGATATCAGGGAAAATATGATGCACTGTGCAGGATGGGACCAGAAACATGGACAGGAGTCAAGGGCTGGATTCTGAAGGAATCGATGATCTGGATGATAGGAAGCCCTTGCAGTGTTTTCTAAATGTGCACCTGAATTTACTGGGTCTAGAAGTTGGTCCTGAGATACAGAGTTCTGCTGGGTAAAAGTGACCATTTCATTCTGATCCAGGTGGAATCCATACATCTACCACTCAAAAGCTTTCGAATGTACGTTACTGATTGTGTGTGTGTGTGTGTGTGTGTGTGTGTGTGTGTGTGTGTGCTTAAGGGGAGGGAGTTGTATATGTGTGTACATGTGCCTAGATATGTGTGTGTGGGGGGTGTCACAGGTTAACCTCATCTGTCATCCTTCAGGCTCTACAGAACTTGTTTTTGTTTTTGTTGTTTGTTGTTTTGTTTTGTTTTGTTTTGTTTTTGAGATATGGTGTCTCAGTAGCTCCAGGGCTTGCGAATCAGTCTAGGCCAGCTGGCTAGAGAACCTCACATACACATCTATGTGTCTCTTTCACTACAGTGCTAGGATTACTGTTGTACATACCACATCCACTGTAGTGATCGGACTCTGGTCCTGATGCACGCATGGCAAACACTTTGTTCTCTGGACTGTGTCCCAAGTCCCTTCTTGGTGGATTCAGTTGGTGGAAGACACCGTGACACCCTTAGCTGACGGCTGGCATCAGGAAAGGACTGGGAAGTGCCCAACAGGACTTTGGCATCTGTCTTTGCTCGGCTGGAGGTGACCTTTGTATCGCTCATCTCGAAAGTGAACTTGGAAGACGGAAACAAATTGTTTGGCTCTGTACTAGAAAGCTCAGTACACTGGACAAGTTGTTCTTCTTGAAGCATCACCAGAAGCTGCTGAAAATAAGACCAGCATTGCTAAGAAGGAAAAAAAGATCATTCGTACAGCTTGCTTTCCTTCAGTCTCCTGATGCCAAGTGGGCAAATGGTATGAACAATGAAACAGCATGACCAGGAGATGTGTCCTTGTCTATTTTCCCGTGGATTTGACTATAGTGAGATCCTGACACAGTAAATGAACCCTGCCAATGATGGCCTCTGCTTTTAAAATTATGTAGTATTACCATTAGAACTGAATTGAATGAAGAACTTAGTCCTTCTCTGCTTGGATAACTCTTCTCTCTGAACTCCAAAGAGACAAACTCTTCCTGTCAGACCATTTGATAGGAAGCCCTGCTTCTAGGAAGCTTGTTTGACTCCCCAGGCATGACAGATCCAGAGCGTGCTCCTCCCCATGGTTGGGAAGAAATGCTGCAGTTTAGGGCAATGGCTGCCATCCCAGGGACCGTGGAGCACTGTGATGATCCAGGAATGAGTGGGTTTTTGCTCTCTCTGAACACTCAGCAGCTGCGATTATACCAGAAGATTGGGTCCATTAATGCTCATCATTGGAACAGTCTCCAAGGACATGTAAATAGTTAACAGTCTCTAGGGTGGAAGAAACTTTTATTTTCAGAAGTGCAACTCTCTGTAAATTGTCTGTGTTCCTATAAATAACCTCCCACCCATACTCTGTGAACGACTCCATGAACTAATTGGCTCACCAGTTGGCTGTGCTGCTTAGCTTTCTGTCAACTTGACAAACAAGCTAAAATCACCTGGGAAAAAGACACTGCCAGTGGCTCTTAGGCAAGGCTGTGGAAGCATTTTCTTGATTAATAATTGATGTGGGCCAGTCCAACCCAGTGTGAGCAGTGTCATCCTGGCCAGGTAGTTCCAGAGTGTGGAGTAAAACAAACTGAGCAAGCCATGAAGGTAAGGCCGTAAACAGTCTTCCTCCATGACCCTTGCTCCAGTTCCTGCCTTTAGGTTCCTGCTTGGGTTCTTGCCCTGCCCTCCCTTGTTGATGGGTTGCATGATGTCTGAGGAAATCGAGTCCCCTCACCCCCATGTTGCTTTTGGTTATCGCGTTTATCACAACAGAAAGCAAACGAGGACCCTAGCTTTGGTGGAATTCTGTTCTATTGTTGGTGCCTATATTGAGTATGCTGATATTATTTCCTTCCATCTAGGAAAAAGTTAACATGTGTGCTAATGGGGCAGAGTAGCTTAGATAGGAAGGAAAAGGGGAGTATTGGGGAGATGGCTCAGTTGATAAAGAGCTTGCTTTGTAAGAATGATGATGAGACTTCAGTGCCACATCAATGCCATGAGGGCATGGTAGCCAACACAGGTTGGAAAGACAAAGACAGGCTAGCCAGACTAGCCAAATCGGCAAGGTCTGGGTTCAATTAAGAGGGTCTGCCCTAATGAATTGAGTAAAGAGCAATGGAGAAAGACTGTGTTAAGCTTGGACCTCTCTGTACACACTAAATGGCACACGTGCCTCCCCCCAACACACACACACACGTGGAAAAAGAAGAAATTTGACAGTGATGAAGGTTAATGACACCAGCAATGGAAAGACAAGATTGTTGTACTTTAGAATCTGGGTCCTCTCGACACCACTAAGATGTGTGCAATTTTAATGGCGGGTGTAGGGACGAGCATGGTGGGGGCAGGGAAGGAGCTGTACAAGGGACGTGGCCCCTGAGAGTGAAGAAGTGAGTGTGAAAGATGCAGGACATCACATATTATGAAGATTCACAGCTCTTTGCAAGCTCTGTACTAAAAGTGTCCAGACACCATTATCTAGCTTGTTTTAGTTTTTTGGTTTTTTTTTTTTTTTTTCTTTTCTTTACTTAAATCTTTCTCCAAATCCCCTGTCCTCTGTTTCCAGGGGCTGGGGCAGACAGTTCTTCCTGAGGCTGACATTTTCATCACAGGGAAAGCCCACAGTTCCTAGTAATAGCTGATCACAGGCATTTGGGATATCCAGCCTCGGTGTCTACCCTTGGTCTCTCTCTAATTAGGTGATCATAGCCCTCTCTCTTGACATGTCTGTGAGGGGCTGGAGCTACTTGGCAACAAACCCGTCAGTCACAACGGGAGCACAAATGGGCTGGGTCAAAGGCAAACCTCGCCTTTATTCCACATGACTTACCCAGAAATTGGTTCACAGACTGGAAAGGGAGTACACAAAAATGTCATCAATATATAACGCACGGGAAGCTTCCTGTTAAGAAACTTGAAATAAGAGTCCTTCTGTAGTAATAAAAATGACAATGTTCACAAGTACCAAGAGACGATATAAGTAATAAATTCACAAGGTCAATAGTATTTCAATGTGCTAGAATAACTCATGATTTAAAAAAAAAAATCTGAAGTTTATTCCTGTACTGTGAGAAACTGAGACATTTCTCTTCGTTTTAAGTTGTTTAACCATCTGGATTTTCCCAGAAATTACGCACACTGACCATGCCATTATATAAAAGCTGTTGTGGTTTGGGCAGTGGGTGTTGCTCTCATCTGTCTTCCCCGGGTCATTTAAGCCGCCACAACAAAACAGAATGAACACATAGTAGGGAACACAGTGGGGAACACGTATCGGGGAACACATCGGGGGAACATATAGCAGGGAACAAATAGTAAGGAACACATGGGGGAACATATAGTGGGGAACACATAGCTGGGAACACGCAGCAGGGAACACATAGCAGAGACTTAGGTGTCTCCGGCTAGGACTCCATTATGCCACAATAGTTCCATCCTTAGGCAAGTCACGCACAACAATCAGAGATGGTCTGTATCCAGGGCTTCCGGATGCAGAAGGCAGTGAGGCCTCTAGGCCAGGCAGGCATCGGCCGCTGGCGACTTCTTCCCACGAGTAAAGTGTTATTTTTACAAGACAGAGCATCTACGAATGCTTCCTTCCTGGGAGCACTGCTGGGGAGAGGATAGTTCTTGATAGCGAAGATATTTTAGGCTCTAAACCATCCTAGAACAAACTCAACTCCTTTCAGAAATTCAGAAACAGGAAACACAAATGCAAGCCCAAATCCTAGACAGCTTTGAGTTTCAAAGAAAACAAGGAACAATGTCATAGAGGGCTTATGCCACGGTAGGATGCAGCTCAAGTCGCACCCCTGCACCTACCTAGCCGTGCTATGGTGGGTGTTCTTACAAACAGGGAAACTGGAGGTAAACTATTGCCCACAATCATAAAGATCCCCAAAGGCTTGCTTAAAAAAAAAAAGTAAGTGTGTGTGTGTGTGTGTGTCTGTGTGTGTGTATGTGTTCATTGCTTTTTTTCACTCTCCTAGAATACATGGTAGCGATTGCTGCTCCGCTCATAGCCTATTTGCGGTCCCCTGGTTTTAAAGAGTATTCTTAGTCCTGATGGAGTTGTCATTTTCATCTGTCTGGGGGCAAGGAGATGAGGAAGGGACCCCCCCCCCCCGCCCGATGCCTGCCATCATCATTATCTCTTGCTAGTTTCTCAGATCTCTAAGTCAGCCTTTAAGAAGAGCAAAGGAATTCCAGGTACATATAAGGAATTCTCCTTCTGATTGCATTTTTTTTTTTTTTAAGCCAAACAACTGTGTAGTACCAAAGCATACTAAAATGCGTTCTTAAAATGTATCATTAATGTTTGATGCTTCCTTGAGTATCGTTATGGTGCACAATGCTGCCAGGTGAATACAATCCCAGTCTTCTGGAAAACACACAAGTGGTCTCAGAATGCTGCTTATGCTCGAGCCCCTAGGGACGCAAAGATGGATGAGAGATGGACCTTCACAGCATCAGAGAGAAATTAGGAGCCACTCAACTAGCTAACAGTGCAACAGAGATACTTTTACTATTATTATTTTAATCTGGTAATTGTTCCATGTTTATCCTTCCCGGGATTTGCCTTATCTTATTTTGTCAGGCACACCTCACCTTTTCTTGCACCCTGTGTGCTCACCCTGGGAGTGGCCACAGCCTTTCCCGGCCTCCCATCACTTCCCATGAAGACCTTGATTGTTCTACAGCATCGAAGTTACTGACCTTTCCAAGCATCTATGTCCTCCAAGGAGCGGGTCTTTTCCAAAGCAGCTCATTGCTAACTGTGTTAGTTATGGTTCTGTCGCTGCGACAAAATACGTGACAGAGAGAACTTAGGAATGAAGGTTTGGTTGGGCTCACTGTGCCATTGGATTCTCCATCGTGTAAGGGATGACGGCAAGGCAGAGCAGTTAAGTTTATATTGTGGCCTGGTGGTGGTGGTGCACACCTTTAATCCCAGCACTTGAGAGGCAGAGGCAGGAAGATTTCTGAGTTCGAGGCCAGCCTGGTCTACAGAGTGAGTTCCATGACAGCCAGGGCTACACAGAGAAACCCTGTCTTGGGCAAAAAAAAAAAAAGTTTATATTGTGGTGGGCCAGAAAGCAGAGGATAATCTTGACGCTCACCTTGGCTTTCTCCTTCTCTTCCCTTGTGTCAGTCTCCAGCTGTAGTTAGGGTAGATCCTCCCTCTCCGTTCATCATGCCTGAAAATGCCTTCAGAAAAGCCCAGAGCTGTGCCTCTATCTGCTAAGTGATTCTAATTCCGGACAAGTGGGTAGTGGAGGTTAACTACCACATTAACACACATTTAACAATCACTTGTTAGCAATAACCCATATCAGCTAGTATCTCACTGGCAAGACTCTGAACTCCTGCTGGAAAAGACAAAACATTTAAGGGACATGGACACATGGGTAAGAAGCTGATATCTGCAAAACCATTTCTGCGTGGGCTTTGTAGCACAGGGCTTTCAATCATACCATGGTTTCTAATTTGAAATGGCCACCATCTATCTGGGCCTTCTGGAGTTTTCTTCACTCTGTGTATAGTTCAGTGAGGAATTCTATTTTCCTCCATAAAGATTGATGTTGTTAGTCAAAAACAGCAGCCGCTCCTGTACATTTGCATTTTAAATTTAGGATGATTCATTTTCAATGAAAAATCCACGGCTGGCTGCCACAACAGTTAGCCCAGCTCTGACTGAGAAATTACAGATTGATATTGAAAGATTATCAAAAATGTGGGCTTCCCTGAAGAGTGAAGAACGGTATGTTTGACTTCATAGTTTAAAAGCTGCGTATGGTAAAAGATCACCATCAACAAAATGACGTAGTAAAAACAGATGTCAAAAACAAAACAAAATAATTGCAACACACATAATTAAAGATGTGTTATGCAATGCTAGCATCAGGCCCCCACAGCTCCTAAAACTTACAGAGCACAAAGAAAACCACCTGATGCACATGGACAGACAAAAGAACCGGTTCCTCTTAAGTCTAGCTTGGTGAAGCAGTGAGTTTAATTAGAGTTACTCAGGAACACAAGTAAGGGCTTGTTCACATAGCCGTGGGCAACTTACAAGTAGCTACAACAGTGAAGAAGGTGTTTCCCTTTTGCCCAACAAGGGTTAGAGGCTCATATATCCTCAGGGAGGGGTGGGGCTCCTGAGTACCTCCCCACTTTCTTGATAAAATGTTAATTTGCTCTTGTGCATGTCTCCTGCAGGCAAGCACAGCTGCTGAGTGTTCAAGAGAACAACAAATGTGTCATGCCCTTAGGACAGCATTCCAAGACAGTGCTCAGAGACACAAGGCTAGCATCAGTTACCGAACCTGGATGCTCCCAATGGGGTCAGGAAGCGAAATGTTTATATCAGATGTTCTAAATTGTAACCTTATATTTTACATTATTTTGCCTATCTTAAGTGAGTTTTGCGGTATATTAGTTGGCTTTAGAAATACCATATACAGGGGCTGGGGATTTAGCTCAGTGGTTGAGTGTTTGCCTAGCAAGTGCAAGGCCCTAGGTTTGGTCCTCAGCTCTGGGTGGTGGTCGTGGTGGTGGGAGACAAAATAACCAAAATACCATATACAGTTCAGTATCTTATGTGAGAATAGAATGAAGTGTTATAGTTTAGATATGAAGTTTCCCCACAAAGGCCCATATGTTAAAGGCTTGGTCCTCAGCTAGTGGAGCTAGTCACTGAGAACAATTGGTCATGAAGGCTCTAACATAACCAGTAGATTAATCCTTAGGTAGATTAATGATATAATAGTTGGGAGGTAGAAGTCAGTAGGAAGTGGGCCTCGCTGGAGGAGGAGGGTCACTGGTAGTGGCCCTGGTAGAGTGTGGGGATGGCAGTTGTATGAAAGTTGTCTTTTTCCAGACTGTCTTAGAGTTTTACTGCTGTGAACAGATATCATGACCAAGACAACTCTTATAAGGACAACATTTAATTGAGGCTGGCTTACAGGTTTTGAGGTTCAGTCCATTATCATCAAAGTGGGAGCATGGCAGCATCCAGGCAGGCATGGTGCAGGAGGAGCTGAGAGTTCTACATCTTCATCTGAAGGCTGCTAGCAGAATACTGGCTTCCAGGAAGCTAGGATGAGGGTCTTAAAACCCACACCCACAGTGACACGCCTACTTCAACAAGGCTTTATCAATTCCAGCAGGGCCACACCTTTTAATAGTGCCACTCCCTGGGCTGAGCATGTACAACCATCACAGTGATCCTTATTTGTCTCACTCTCTGCTTCTTGGCCACAATGAAGTAAACAGAGGTGGCCTCCTGTCACCATAGCAACGGGTCAAGGTAATCAGGCACTAAAACCTCTGAGCTCATGAGCAAAAGCAAATACCCCAAACTCTTTATTCTTGGAAGTTGAGCCACTCATGAGAACTCTAGCATATATTGATAAAAAGAATAAAAAGTGCAGGAGAGGATTGAGTCACCAAATCTAGGATGTGCGAGCTGACTGGAAAAGATTAGCATTTGGTGTTAATTTTGACAAATAGCCCTGCCAGGATAGAACAAAAGCCTTAACTGGCCTGGTTCTGTAGAACAACTCAATATTTATCAGAAATATGTAAACTTATGTACTTCTATAAATATATAGTTATACATAAATATGTCATCATATAAATTATACAACTGTATTATATAAATTTCTTGTGACTCAATAGATTTCCCAGGGATCTAGAAAACATAAATATTTGAACAGTTTGGACAAATGTATATTCAAAAATCTTGAAGGCAGTGTTGTCACAAAGACATTTGGGGATCCATCGCATGATTCCCCACTGTGATGAGAAACATCCATGTTGTAGACAACACCTGAAAAGTGAGCACAAGAATTTACACGGAAAAGCTGGCATCTTCCTTATCTTTAAAGCTCTAGCACATGATCAATAAGCACACTATTTACATTTTATTACTTTTATTCTTTTACAGTCCAGTCTTTGCCCCCTTCACAGTCTGCCCTCCCACAGTTCCTCATCCCATTCCTCCCTATCTCCTCTGCCCCAGACACCCACCCACCTACCCATCCACCCAGCTCCAAGCCAGGCCTCCCCACTTCCTGGGGCCTCTTTTCCCACTGAGGTCAGATCAGGCAGTCCTCTGCTGTATATGTGTCAGGGGCCTCGAACCAGCTCATGTATGCTGCCTGGTTGGTGACTCAGTGTCTGAAAGATCTCAGGGGTCTGGGGTAGTTGAAATTGCTGGTCTTCCTATGGGGTCTCCCTCTTCCTCAGTTTCTTCCAGCCTTTTCCTAATTCAACCACAGGGTTTCTGACTTCGGTCCAGTGGTTGGGTGTAAGTATCTGCATCTGTCTCAGTCAACTGCTTGTTGGGGCTCTCAGAGGACAGCCATGCTAGACTCCTGTCTGTAATCACACCATAGTATCAGTAATAGTGTCAGGCCCTGGAGCCTCCCCATTAATCCACAAAACCAAAAGCTGGCTCTTTGAGAAAATCAACAAAATAGATAATCCCCTAGCTAAACTAACTAAAGGGTACAGAGATAGTATCTAAATTAACAAAATCAGAAATGAAAAGGGAGACATAACAGAAACTGTGGAAAAACAAAAAAGTCAGATCCAGATACAAAAGCCTATATGCAACAAAACTGGAAAATCTAGGTGAAATGGATGATTTACTATTTACATTTAAAAATAATAGGAAATACCATAAATACATATGTGGATATAGTTGTTGAGTGAAAATAAATTGATGATTCAAAGTAAGTAGTTTGGGAGGTGTTTCCATTCTCAATTTTTGTTAATTTCTAAGTTATATTTTAAGACTCATTCTCATTATTAACATACTAATTTTCTCAGTTTCATTTCCTATTACTGTGACAAAATATGTTGATGAAAACATTCAGCTGGTAACTTCAGGTTACAGACACTCTTTATGTGGAAGTCTAGGCACCAGGTACCTGAAGTACCTAGTTACATCACATCCACAGTCAAGAGCCAAGAGCAGTAAATTAACATATACATGCTAGCTCTCTTTCTCCACTCACCTAAAGTTCAAGATCCTCTGCCTAGGGAATGATGCCACTCACAGTGGGCAGATCTTCCCACTTCAGCTGACTTAATCAAGATGACCCCAATAGACACAATCTCAGGATAACCTGATCTTTGTAATCCTTCACTGATAAATCATTCATTTCTTCCCAAGTGAGGTTCTACATTATGTCAAGTTGACAACTAAGACTGTCATACCAAAAATGACAAGAAACGGTTGAAATTATTTTTTATTAAACTATGTGCCAAATAGCCACATTCCATTATGATATCATTGTTTTCTGAAAAAACGTATCTATTCAAATGTTCATAGTGGACAGTTACTCGAACTTTCCACTGACTACTTAAAAGTCCAGGAGGAGCACCATCTTAAATGTTGGGGGTATATGAGAGCATTTGAAAGGAGGAAATGGAAGAGGAAACTGTTGGAATTATAATCTCAAAGTTTTTAAAAAGGGGGGGATGAAAATTCTAGTTCCAACTGTGTATATTCTTAATGTCTGTCTGAAAACCATAGTTTTACTTCTTTCTGTTCACATCTAGAAAGTGGAAATTGGCAAGATTGGTGGTTTTCTAATTCTTCTTCCTGAAGATGCAATGACTTGTGTTCAAAACCCCCAGACAGCCACACTCTCTGCTTCTCAGTCACACCAGCTCTGTGTCTATGCTTTGACTATCTAGCCAACCAGTGGTTGATTTCTGGAACAAGTGTCAGGTAAACACATCGAGTCAATTTATTGGAAGGTTCTTGACAGACCTTCAAATGCTTGAATCTGTAAGATCTAGGCCTCGGTTAGAGAGTAAAGACTTTTCTGTTAACTCTAGCTGGAAGCTGAAGTCACCCGTTCATTAACCAGAAGCACAGAGTTTTATTTTCCCCAAGGCGTACAGTTGTGTTGTGTAAGCCACCATGAAGACGAGTGAGAGGAACCGAGGGTACACAAGCCAGAGAGAAGGCGAACTGCTGGAGAAGAGGGAATCCTTGATCATCACATCTTCAATGGCTGCTGAGCCAGGTGGCACTTTTTACGATGGGTTTGTTAGAGGGTGACGGCTTCTGTGTGGTTTGTGTCTCCTTGAAGGGAAGAATTTAACTGAGTGAAACAGAGTTTAAGCAGAAGTTTATTTGGGAAAGCAAAGGATAATGTGGGGTGGTGAGGATGGTTAGAGAGGTGGAGGAAGGGACGACGGGAGAGAGAGAGACAGAGAGACAGAGAGAGAGAGAGAGAGAGAGAGACAGAGAGAGAGACAGAGACACAGAGGCACAGAGAGACACAAAGAGAGAGAGGGAGGAGCAGGCAGCTGACCCCTGGACAAGTAGCAGCTTATTGGGTTCTCTATCATTAGCTTTATGTTTTTATTAATATTTATAAGGTGGTTGTCATTCATGGGGATAAGGTGGCTTTTGTTCTCCTTAGAAAGTCACTATGAATTGGATCTACTCATGATCTCCGTGAAAAGTTCACAAAGGGTGGGACTCAAACCATAACATGAATGATATTTTCATTATATTTTAAAAAGTTGTGTGTGTGTGTGTGTGTGTGTGTGTGTGTGTGTGTGTAAATCGATGTGTGGGGATTTGTGTGTCACAGCCCATGTGTGGAAGTCATAGGAAAACACGTATGAGTGATTTGTCTCCTTCCACCATGTGCACTCAAAGATAGAACTCAGGTCATCAGGCTTGGCGACAAGAGCTTCCTTTCACCTACTATGTCACTTCCCAGGCCCACACAAATTACAACGTAATGAAGACACAGTCACTGGCACCTGCAGCCCTTCCGTTGCTGCATACATTTGGACATTGGAAAGGTGTGCTGGTATGTGGGTTTCTGATAGAGTGTGACAAACCTACCTCAGCTTCTGTCACTAATGGACATTCAGACCATCAGGATACACAGCTATCAAGATACAGTGGTGGTTTCTTTGGCTCCCTCACGTCTAAATTCTCTGTGTGATTGGGAGACAAAGATGCCAAATTTTTGAGCATAGTTTTCCTTGGTTACCTCCTATCTAACCAATTCATTGACTACCAGATCTCAATGCTGGTTTTGCTTATAAACAAACATATTCTTTTGAGAAGTAACAGCTGACAGAACGGTGCTGAGAATACTTCCACCAGGAACTGCAACCCATTCCAATCTGTAGAAGCTCAGACTAGAAAACCACCCCAGAACTTAAGCTAACAGCTCCATTGACAAACAAAGCAAAACAAAAACAACAGACAAGGACTGACCTCCTCTCGGCCTCAGTCCAATGGAAAGCTTATATTCTGCGTCTACTGCTGGGTACAAACCAACAGTATGGCTTTTTCTTTGATTTAAGTAGAAAAGTAAAAGAGAGCCTTCTAGAGAGCTGGGCGTGACTGTGTTGTTTCCAGCTATCCCAACCTTCCAGTGTACAGCATCATAAGTACTTTCTATAACACTCCTGCTGCCTCCCAAGTGACCATGAAACTGTTTGCCACACTAGGAAGAGAAGCATCATGATGCAAGTCATTCTGGGTCACCCTTCCCTTTCATAACCTAACCACAGCTGAGGAGAGAAACATATCAACCAGGCATTTTGTCTATAATTACATTTTATCCCATATGAAACTCTTAATACCATATTCAAACATCACAGACCAAAAGCTATGTGACTCCAACTCTCTGAATCCCCCAGTCACCTCTTACCTGTCTGCTACAGGTCCTTGAAGCGAATTCTTATCACTTAGGTATGGGTATCAGAGAGAGAACTCTGTCTCCTATTTCTTTCATATCTCCTCTGAGACCCAAGTAAAATGCTAAAAGGAGGCTAAGTGTGGCTGATATTCTTTTCTATTAAGGAAACTAGAAACAGTATGATTCAGTTGCCATTTGAAATGCGGCAAATTGAAAACTACACACATTCATTTAATACCTATATTAGACACCTCCAAGTAAAAAAGAAAGGGAAGAATTGATAAATGGGCAAACTGTCTCTTATTTAAATAAAAACCAATTTGGATCATCAAATGCCCGCAGTAAACAATTTCCAAATGTCTCCTATGTGGCAAGTTCTGTATAAGTTACTGATGTGATAATGCTGGAGCTTTCTCCTCCATAACTCAGTCACCTAAGTAAAACATTGACATTTGGTGTAGTGGTCTGACGATTAGTGATGATTCATATGGGTTCCTTTATGCCTGGCCCAGCCTTCAGTCCGGAGGTTCACTGTTTGTCAGCTCTCTGCTGGGGTGGTCACGGTTAACTGAGCTCTACATTTTCATCTTTCAGCCAGCTAGTGTGGGCACATTTTCATGGTGTGCAGAAGGCAGAAGGCCAGTGTTAGTTGCTTTGCAATCCTGTCTCAAAGTAAGTTCCCTGGATGGACTCAGAAGTAGAGAGTATGAGAGAGCATTGCAAACCTAAAAAGAACATGAATATATGAAGAAATAAAAATTTGAGGCTGTAAATGCTCTCTTCTCACAGATTCTGTGCCAATTCAATAAGGGCTACCTCATCCTCATTGAACTTCATGCTATCATAGAAGTCATTACTGTTGTACCTATTCAATAGTAGGGACTATTATCAGAGAAAATTATTAATGAGCTGGTAATTAGCAGAATTAATAGTTCCTATATTATAATGGTCTTCCATGTCCAAATGGTTTTGTGGGATTTTTTAAAAGTGTGTGTGTGTGTGTGTGTGTGTATTGGATTCCTAAAAAGACCAAAAAAGGGTATTAGATACCCTGAAGATAGAGATACAGATAGCTGTAAGCCTCCAGATATGGGATCTAAGCCTGAATCCTCAGGAAGACCCATAAGTGCTCTTAACCACTAAACTGTGTAACCATGTCTCCAGCCCACATTCACTTGTTTATAAAAATATGGAAGTTTTGAGAGGGTTTGGAAAGAATGTATGGGATATAAGAAGAAAATAATTTGTTCTTATTCTACTTGACTCAGTTCATAATTCTTTTCCAAAAGAAATGGGCCTATCATATTTGAGTTATGCCCAAATAAAAATCAAAATAAAAGAAAGGAAATGAAAAAATTTCTTCCTGACTCAAATACACACACACACTCACACACACACACACTCACACAGCTGCTTTGGGGATTTGGATGGGGAACAGCCAAGATGTTCCATAAAGGTAAAGTAATTAAAAGAATCCAGCAGTGTCACCTGAATAGACACATCAGCAGAAAATTAGACAGTAGAGAAGTAGGTTAGAGTCCATCCAAGAATGCATCCTCTCATTACAGTGACAAGTCAGATCAGTAAAGAAGCAATAAAGTCACTTAACAAATGATGTCAATCTAGTCAAATAGCCACCTGATAAGTTACTATATCCTTGCAGTAGCCTACACTACAAAATTCCACATCTGTCAAAGATGTGAAATCATAATTTTATGAGAATAAAACATGAAAATACTTTAAAAACTAATTATATAAAACGGGGGAAGATTTCTGGTCTTGCACAAAAAGCCATGTCTCATCTGGAGCCAGGTGAGAGACAGGAATGTGACTCATAGCTGTCCCGTTGAGGGGTGGTAAGGCTGCAGGATGAAGTTTTTCCTGAGAACAACTCTGGCTGGAGGCTCCTCCCCAGAGCAACAATTCACAGCTCTTTTGACTTTATGAATTCCTTCCCATCAAGCTGAGAGACCAGGACAGCACTGGGGTATTTGATGATTATGAAAGCAAAATCTTTACGTTTCATTGGGTGAGACGGTGAGAGGCCACTCTCGTTCACACTTGTCTCTGTATTTATGAAATACAGCTACAGGAGAAACAGTACCACACACTGGTTACTTTCTTAAATTCTAGGGGACATCTTTTAAAATAATCCCCCAAATTAAAGAAGCTGTAGACTGTCATCCAAAGCTATCTTACCATGTTTTATGGTTTCCTTCCCTAGGTGATAGATTTGAGGCAAAGCCGGTCAAAAGCAGTGTTGGAGAAAACCTTCAGATTTTTTGAATCATGAGGGCCAGAGAAGAGAGTTGCTTGAATTTCTTTTTAGATAACATTTATCATATTTGTGTCTGTCTGTCTGTCTGTCTGTGTGAGCGAAAAGACAAGTTATGGGAATTGGTCCTCCCCTTCAACCATGTAATGCTCTGGGCTCCAACTCATGTCATCAAGGTTAGTGTCAGGATCTGCTGAGTCATCTCGCTGGGGCTCCTTGAATTTCAACTTTGCTCGCACTCAACACCTTCTCTATGTAGGCCTCAGCTGCACTCATGACCAGTAGCCTGAGGGTTATATGGCCATAGGTTGAAGCATTATGCTTCTTTCTTAACGGAAAATGCACAGAGAAGCAAATCGATTTTCACTTTGAAGAGGATACCTTGAACATGGCAGGTGTCAAAACCCCCAAAAATCTTCATTCTGGTCCACCAGAATTTTCATAAGAACTATCTTATGATGCAGACATAGTTTCCACAGATGTCTGTGCTGCTGGCTACTCTTTGGTTTGGTTTGGTCAGCACAGTGTAATCAACGTAATGGAGCTGAATGATGACCCGTGGGGTGATGAACTGGTCAAGTCTCTACAGACTAGTTTTTTGTAAACAAACAACCAAACAACCAGGAAGGGTGCCTGGACTTGAACCCAGGGCTTGATGCATGCTAGGCAAGAACTCTACCAACTGAGCTACACACTCAGCCTCACATTCCATGTGCTCTTGCTACTGCCACACCTTGGCCATGGCGAAGGGGAGAAGCAACCTGGGGCACTGTGGGAAGCTAAATGTCCCTTAGAAAGCATGGCTGCATCTTTGCAATGTCTGTTCTTGCTAGGGTTTTAATGGGGCCCTAGACTTTCTGAAAATGGGAATCTTCTAGAGAGTTGTCGACAGTTAAGGCAGAGCCATTAGGAGAATGTGAGTCAGAGTAGACAGTGGGAACAGGAAGAAAGAGTGTGTGGGAGTGTCATCCTTTAGATGGCCAATCACCCTCATGCTCAGTCCATTCTCCTAGATGAACGGTTGCCATGGCATTCTTACCTCTATCTGTCAGTCAAGTCTGCCTGGTCAGGGACTTCACCTCCTCCTCTGGTGTTACAGCTTTCTGAACCTTAATGCATCAGTAATTCATCTCTAATATTGGAAGGATGTAATTTATGTTAGGTGACCGAAAATGAAATATTTTACTTTCTGTCCCCAGTGACAGGGAGAAGTGAATGGAGAAACTGCTGGAGGAAAGAGTTCTCTTGGAAAGAGAACACAAAAGCATTTTTAGCAAAAAAAGATCTATGTGGGGTGCTGAAAGTGTGTGAATTAGGAAATTCTGGGTGTTGTGTGCAGTGTGTCCCTTCATACCACAATTTCATTGAAATTTCAGCAGAATCCATACAGCACAAATAGGCATGGACTCATAAATATAGAATAATTTCCAACTTTGTCTGTATGCTGCAGTCACCCAAAGAGATTCTAATAAATGGCCACTGCGCTGGCTTAGATCCCAAATCTTCTGTGTTTTAAGTGGGGCTTTAGCTGTGTTAAAAGTTCTCCATGTGGTCTGAGAATTTGAAGTCACTGGTCCAAGGTCTAGAAGAGTGAGTTTCAATCACCTGGATTATTACCATCACCCAGGGAGCTCTTAATGACTTCAAATGGACGCACTCCCATGTCGGACCAATTTGTTTAGAATCTCTGGTGGTTGGCAGCTTCTAAAAACTTTCCTGGGTGATTCTGATGTGAGCTCAATTTAAAAAAAAAATCACCATTTCTAGAGGAGACTGATACCAACACCATATTTACACCTTAAGAGACAAGGGCGGGGGGGGGGGGGGGGGCGTGTCTTGAGAAATGGCTCAGCAGCTAAGAGCACTGACTGCTCTTCCAGACATCCTGAGTTCAATTCCCAGCAACCACATGGTGGCTCACAACCATCTGTGATGGGATCCGATGTTCTGGTGTGTCTGAAGACAGCTACGGTGCACTCATATAAATAAAATAAAATAAAATAAAATAAAATAAAATAAAATCTTTCTTTAAAAAAAAGAGAGGGTGAGAAACATGAAAACCATTTCTTAATAGCAGCCAATAACTAATTTCCCATAAAAATCTCACTCTCAGAATATACTTACCAAATTTCACTTCTGTGCTAAAGTCAACAACAACAACTAGAGCTGCCCAAGGCTAAACACCACTTTCTGAATAAAAAAGTAATAAGGGCTGGAAAGATGTTCCAGTGGGTAAAGATGTTTGCCATCAGGTCTGATGACCTAGGTTCTTTCTATCCCTGGGACTTGCATGGTAGAAGGAGAGAAATTATTCCCAGAAGTTGTCTTCTAGCCTCCACAAGAACACAAGCCCCCAGACACACACACACACACTAACAACAACAACAACAACACCATAGTAAATAGTTTAAATTTTCAAGAGGGAGTGAGATGTTTGGATAAAAACATTCAGTACAACCTTTACTTCTGGCATTCATTGGTTTAAATTTAGATTTGCTAATTAAAAGCATTTCAAAGTGGGAAATCCTAGGAACCCTGATTTAGAGTCATGTTACATAAAAGGAAGAAATTGTCTAATCAAAAATCACAAAAACTATCACTCTTCAGCAAGAAGTCTTTTCTCATCACGCGAGTGTGGGGCACTATTCACTACCAGAGTATTGCAGGCTAGAGTTTATATACATAGAAATGTATACCTACATGCACTCACAATCCTAAAAGCATATAGATACACACCTGCACATATACAACAGTGCACACACATACAAAAACAAGTTCTTGGCTATATGCATATGTGATTGAACACATGCAAATGCTCACACATGTAATTTCTTTCAGCTGATCCTGCATATCGTCATGTTCCTAATATAAGAGAGCAGCTGACCATAGCTGCAGAGACTCTTCCAGTGATTAGGGCAGTGGCATCAGTTGCCTACAAACCATAAAGGCTCATTAGCTCAAATGCCACCACTTTGGATTTGGGTGATATTAGTTTCTTACTTTGCTTTGCAAGCATCCCAACCTAAGTGTGAATTCAGAGCCCATAGGAAAAGCTGCCTGTAGTGCTGTGTGCCTGTAATCCCAGAGCTGAGCAATGAAGACAGGAGGATCTGGGGGGCTCACAGACCAGCCAGTCTGCACAAAGACAAGCTCTACCATCAGTAAGAGGTCCAGTCTCAGAGAGTAAAGGTTAGAGAGCAATAGAGAAAGATACTTGAGGTCAATATTTGTCTGGCACGCACACGTACACACACACACACACACACACACACATGTGGGCACGTGCGCACGCGCAGGTGGTGGTGGTGGGAAACACTATCTTTAAAACCCCAGAATTGGAAGGGAGGATTGGTTCCAAACTTTCCCATGCTCTCTGTACTGGCTAGTTTTGTGTCAACTTGACACAGACTGGAGTTATCACAGAGAAAGGAGCTTCAGTTGGGGAAGTGCATCCACGAGATCCAGCTGTAAGGCATTTTCTCAATTAGTGATCAAGGGGGGAGGTCCCCTTGTGGGTGGTGCCATCTCTGGGCTGGTAGTTTTGGTTCTATAAGAGAGCAAGCTGAGCAAGTCAAGGGAAGCAAGCCAGTAAGAAACATCCCTCCATGGCCTCTGCATCAGCTCCTGCTTCTTGGACTGCTTGAGTTCCAGTCCTGACTTCTTTCAGTGATGAACAGCAATGTGGAAATGTAAGCTGAATAAACCTTTTCCTCTTCAACTGCTTCTTGGTCATGATGTTTGTGCAGGAATAGAAACCCTGACTAAGACACTCTCTTTTTCAGTGTGAGAAACAAAGCAGACATTAAATCAAGAACAAGAAAAAACAAAACAGTTAAATAAAAGAAGTTAAATCCAGAGTCTAACTTTGAGAGCTGAACAGAGTGGGAGCCTTATGGGCCTAGAGCCAGAGCAACGGAAGCCAATTCCATCATCCTGGCGAATCCTGGGCCCAACCCAAAGACCAATCCCCCTGAGTTATAATGGTGCTATCAAATGACTGGAATCTGAAAAAGATGCCTTTCCAATTGACACATGGAGGATAATTCAGGCAGCATTTGTTTTGTTTTGTTTTATTACAGTATAACTAAATAAAATGAAAACCTTCATTACGATACCAACTGCCATTATAGACTTTTTAATTGGTTAGGAATATAATGGTGGCGTTTTATGCTATATTTTCCCCAAACACTGCCC
The DNA here is from genome assembly GCF_978045245.1 of Mus caroli. Lineage (NCBI taxonomy): Eukaryota > Metazoa > Chordata > Mammalia > Rodentia > Muridae > Mus > Mus caroli. Next base: position 75,796,790 of record NW_028227270.1, on the reverse strand, counting down.
ATATTGACTCAGTGATTAGGGTGGATCTGTTTCCAGCGCTGCTGTGCTCTCCCTTTGCTTCTGTGAGTCAGAAACAGACTGCAATGATATCAGCATCAACATATTCAATATTTATTGACTGGGCATCAGGGAGAGGGAACTGGCTTAGAGATAGGGATGAGAACATGCATGTGGAATGCAACCTGACAGAGCACCCTAGAGAGACCTGAGGTCTCCTGCCAGAGATGCAACCCTGGAGAAGTGACTGGGTTTGTATCTACCAGGGTAGGCGTTAGAAGGACCAAATGAGTTAGCGCATGTGAAGTGCTTAGCACAGCCCTCGATAGACGCTATTTTCTCTTAGTTATCTTTCATCTGCTTCCTGCATCTGGCTCCTTGCCAAATCCTATGGATTCCATCTGAACAAGATCTCATCCATTGATTACCCTCCCCTCCCTACCCCCTACCCCCGTTCTCCATTTCTGCTGCTATCCTGGGTCAGGCAGGTCCCTGTACTGTAGAAACTGTAGAAACTCTCACACTGGCCTCCTCACAAAGAGACAAAATTAAGACTAAATTCATCTTCTGGAACTGCACTTCGGGCCACATCCCTGTGCAAAGCCCTGTGAGGGCCTAGTTATTGCCAAATAAAGTTTTAGATACAATGGGCTTCCTAGGCTGACTCCCTTGATGCCCCAAATGGCCCAGATACATCTATTCCAAGCATGTGTGTGTGTGCGCGTGCGCGCTTTGTGGGAAATATTAAAAAATGCCATTCACGTTACACTGGCAGCCCCAATGGGCTGGCCAGCCAGGCATTGGCGGGCATTGGCTGGCCTGTTCTCATCTTGTGGAGACTCTCTGACTCAGAGCTCTGAAATCTCTCTACTTAGCTTGCTAAGTTCCCACAGGTGGGTCGTTACTACGCCAACCCCATGCTTCAAAATTCCTATGGCCTCTTGGGGTGCACTTCTTGCAAACCTATGCTTTGCCACCCTTACCTTTCTCTCTGGAATTCAGTTGAGCTGCCACACGAAGGAAAACACCGCACAAACTTAGTTCAGAATCAATGGTAACTCAGTCACTAGACACAACAACTGGAATGGTAATCTTGTAGGCCATATTAAATCTAAATCCTCTGGTGGCAAATTCTGGCGGGCCCACCATGTAAACTGGGGACCATTTGTAGCTACATCTTGTCCTCCCTCTCCTGCCTTTTCTCTTTCTCACTGACCTGGAAGTCCCGCCTACTCGCTCAATGATTGGTTTCTTTATTCATTCTGAAGGGTCACATGAAGTCCTGAATACAGGATTCACTCCTCTTCTTGGACTACCTCTCTTAGAGAAGCTGAATTAACATCAAAATACAAACAGCACCAAGCCTATCCACAAGAGGGGGAGGGTACAATGGTAGATAGCTTAATGCCATCCCTAACTTTGGCATTGGCTAACTCCCAAATCCTGCTCCTTTCCTCTCTCTCTGCCCCACTTCATCCCTATGACCTCACCCAAATGTTTCTGCTGTTTAGATCAAAGCCATTCTTTATGTTTGAACTTAAATGCCACCTCTGTAAACCAGCCTCTCTCCATCAGTGATATCCCCTGCAGAAGTAGTGTGACCCCTGTGTCTTAGTTTGTGCATCTGAAAAATGAGGATGCATATAGCACCTACTCAGGGAGAGGTTCAGGAGAGAGAATTAAGAGGAACAAAGGAGTTGGGGAACATAAAGTGATTGGGCTCTGAGAAGATTCTGCACTTAATCTTGGGGACCCTTGCAACCCTCTTCTCCCTGTGACATAGCCATGTTTATCTGTATAATCCTTTTGCCACTGAAAGCTTTTGGAGAGCTTGACCTGAGTCTTATATAATTTGTATTCACTGCAGTACCTAACTATACTGAAACATCTAACCCCCCAGAGAGAACTCTGTGCACATCTTTCAAATGAATGATGTTCATTGGGGTTAAAATATGTAGACAAATAAAAAGGAGGTTTTCATATCCTGCCCTGCTTCTCTGCCGGGGCTGCCTGGAGTGCTGTCAGCACACAGATGGGAAAAGGCGGGGCAAAGTCCAAAGCAGGGAGTCCACAGTGGTTTCCAGCCTCCTCTCTGAGTACCCCCAGTGACGTTGGTACAGCGCTGAGAGTGGGAGTTGGGAACTGAGGTCCATGGGTCTAGCTTTCCCTCTGGGCATCCATGTGCTAGGCAGAGAGGGAAAAGGCAGAGCCTGAGGCAGGCGGAACCCATTCTGATTCTGAATGTGTACCAGAGAGGCTGGAAGAGGAGAAGGCCTTCCCCAACCCTATCCTTAATGAAGAGAGGGCCCTTGCTTGTTCATACTGGTTTATTTGATGGTGGATGTGAATGCATACACTTTATTAGGGGTGAACCAGGGATTAAATACCTTCTGAGGAAAGGATTGCCCAAGAAGGGCAGCTCATTGGTTAGATACTTGGGACTACCTAGATGCCTCATTAGCATGTTGAGCTCCAGGCGTTTGTGCTATGTGGCCCAGTGCCTGAGGTCCTCAGTAGGGTGGTGTGGTTATGGGTTCCAGAGCAAGCAGAGGCAGGTAGGGAATGGCTCCACTCCTGGCCACTCTCAGTTCTGAGATTCCCAGGATTTGATCTCATGCAACCTTACCATTCTTATTGCCTGTCTGGTAACAGGGTCCCACCTGCCCTACAAGGTGTGCTTGAAATGAAGTCTTAAAACACAGGAGTCGAAGACTTAGACTTTGAGAATGAGAGGGATAAAAGAATGTAGATGTCATCAAAGCCCATTATATGTGTGTGAACTTGTGAAATAATAAATCATTTGAGAACTCACTTTGAGCACTGACAGTGCCTTTTGGCACGGGTATCATTATTTTGTAGGCAGTGTGTGTGTGCTCTCTCAAAGCATATGGAAAGTATCCCTTAAGGAACTCTCTGTCCTTTGTCCTAATTGGCAATGAGGTTTCCTGGGCATGTGTGTTCTTACTAGAGAGTAGACTGTTCATTAGCAAACACCGAGGTCTTCAAAAAATGCACACTGGTGTTTTCTTTTCTGAGGCTTGTTAAGATCTCCTGTAATCCAGGCTGTCCTAGAATTAGTCAAGGATGACTTTGAACTCCTTATTTCCCTACCTCTGCCACCAAGGTGCTAGGTTACAGGCACCTACTACCATGTCCAGCAATACAGTAATACATTAATAACTAGATGTTTGACCTGGAAATCAATAGGATGTAGAATCCTCTTTAAGGTTCTGCACCTTGCTGGCAAAGTGTCAACGGCTTCTAAGGATGCAGATGGCTGAGACAGGGCTCTGTACCTAGGTCTCCTCTTTAGGCCATAGAAGGAAAACTGAGAGACCTGAACAAGCCAACAGGTGGGACAGACACTTTTCCAGGGCCCAGCTGTCCTTGTTTTCAAACAGGTCCAACTCCTTCCTTGTGATTTCCTGACTCATTCCTCTCCTTTTGGTGTCATCTCTCCAGCCTCCTGCACACTACTCAGGGTTTGGTCTAAAGCTGGAGGAAAGGGCATGAAAGTGAACGCCTATTTCTGCAGGTTATAAAAAGCAAAATCTAATGAGTACCTTCTTCCCCCTGGGCCTCCTATCTTTCTCTTAAGAACTTATGGCTTCCCCCGCTTTCCTCCTTGCTCTGATAGAAACCTCCCCACTCTCCCCCCAAGCTTGGTTTTCTCCTGTTAGAGCCTGAATGTCAGCCGTGTGTATCTCCACGCATTTGTCTCTGCTAAACTCCGATGCTGTTAAAGTTGTATATATCAATATGCAAATTTATGCGACAACTAATGTGTAACTTAGCATTTTTTACTTTTGAGCCAAATAATGAAGCAGGATCACTCCTAACCATTTGGTTCCCTCCCCTCCTCCCCAGGAAGTTTTGGTGGTATAAACATACATATTGACAGCATGTCTTCCCAGCCACTGTCTTGGTGGCTCTTGGAGCCACTAGAAGCTTGGGGGATGTAACCACAAGGGTGGAATATCTTGGAACTAGTTTTAAAAAGAAAAGGAAAAAAAAAAAAAAACAAAGCAAAAAGAGAGGTGTGCAAAGTGCTAGCATATGGAAGCCAAGACGAGAAACTCGAAGCTGAAGACAGTGAACATAATCACTTGGAAATGGCACGGTATGAGCCAGGGGATGTTCCGCTAACCAGTCCTTAGAGAATTGCACTCCACACGAGAAAAAGGGAAATCAATAATCTTCAACGACCTGAGAAGCAAGCAAACACGTGGAAACACTCATACACACCATAAAATTAATGAGGAAAAGCAAGCTCCATTTTGCTATATGGGTCTATGTACTTAGAAGAATAGATTTTTCATGAAAGTAAGGTTATAGTATTTTCTATTTATTTTACTATACAATAAATCAAGAGACATAAAGGTGCTAGATATTTGGGAGGGGGTATATTATTTAAGAGATACCAAGAGGGTTCTTGTTTTTTCTATTTTCTGCCCTTGCTTTTCGAAGATGGTTAAGGTCACCTCTCACTGCTAGGACAGTCTCACGCTGAGTGGCCAGGCGTGTAGGTTAACAACTCAAAGGTTATCATTTCCTGTCAATCAGCTTCATCTCATGCTTTAACCTGTTCTCAGAAGTCTTACTATTTGAGCAAGACGTTTAGAGTCCCCAAGGAAATTGAGCAGAGGCCCAGACATACTTGAATATGGGGCTTGGGGGAGCTTCAGACTGCCTGGCTGTGTTCCTATGGATAAACAGTAAGAGAGAAAGGGACCTGAAAGAGGACTTCTACCCTGTGTTTATATACAGAGCCATCTCATTGTGCAGGCATCTCTGCCTCCTCTTCAGTCCTTTGTTCTTGCTAGGGTACCAGGTTTGTGTTGGGCCACAGTGTGTTGCATAAGATGACTATGGGTCACATATGACAAAAAGTCATGTATAGAGGCTTTAGCCACCCTAGGCTTTAACCCTGTTGTCTGAATAAAAAATCCAGGTGCTGCCAGAGCAGAGAAGAGAGGGAGATGGCGCCAAGGCTCTTCACCCAATAGTCTTCCAAATTCTTACTCTGTGGTTCTACTTAGGTACTCAGCCATTGTGGTTATAAGAGGAATCTTGTGGGTACTACCTATAGTCTATCCTCCTAGCAGGAAAGGAGGCTGAAAGAAGTGGCATGGGCACAGAGTCTGCTCTTTTATGAAAGAAGTGTCATGGGCACACAGTCTGCTCTTTTATGCGATGCACAGGAACTTTCCTAGAATTCCCTTCCCACAGTCCACAATCACGTTGTCGGTCTGGTCACAGTGTGGTCACTCCTGCCTGCACAGAGCATCTTAACCTGAACAAATTCACTTTCCCTTTGTTAAGAGAAGGATTGAAGGGTTGGGGGACTTGTAGGAGAAGGGGATGAAGGAAAGATGGAGGAAAAACATTAAAATATTGACTTATGGACTCAGAAGATGGCTCAGCTGGTAAAATGTCTGCTACACAATCATGAAGACCCGAGTTTGAATTCCCAAACTCAGTGGGAAAGCTCATAGTGATGGTGCCCATATAATCCCAGAGGTGGAAGATGGAGACAGGCCCCAGAGCACACTGGCCAGCCTACCTAATGGATCTTCAAGTGCTAGGTAAAAAGTGACAGACCATAGTGCTAGCACAGGAACCAGAGTTTGGATTTCCAGAGCCAATGTAAAAGGCAGGCAGGTGTGACAGCTCTGGGTACAGCTCAGCACTCAGGAGGTGGGAAGGCACTTTAGAGCTAAACCAACTAAACTGCTGAGTTCCACATTCAGGGAGAGAAGCTGCCCCTTTAAGGTGTGATCAGGAAAAGTTCCTAATGTTTACTTCCAGCCTGAATTCACACACACACACACACACACACACACACACACGCACACGCACACGCACATGCACACGTACATGCACACATATACACACATACTACACATGTATCCACACACTTGGAAATATGCATACATTTGTGCATATCACACATACACACAAGCACATACTACACACACACACACACACATATCCACACACTTGGGAATGTGCATACATATGTGCATATCACACACATAAACATGTGCAAAAGAAATTGAGGGAATTTGTCTCAAAAATATGGAGTATAGCTGAAGAAGATATCTGAGGTTGCCCTCTGGCCTCCAAACCTACGTGCACACACACTCACAGCTCAACATCCACGTGCATCTGCATACACAAACATGCCCAGTTTCCCCTCCCCCACAAAACCCCAGTGACTTAGGATCTGTATAGTGTGTTGCTTGTAGCTGTCATCAGGGAGCCTCCAACTTTGAGATAAAATAGACACAGCTTGGTAAATCGCCTTGAGTCCTTTAAGATGTGACGTCTGGAGCAGAATCTTATGGACTTTGATTTTGTATCTTTTACCAAACAAAAGTAAAGGAAACCAGTAACAGTGTGATTTAACATCCTATGGCAAATTATGATTGGCATATGGCATAATTACACATTCACAGGAGAAATCTCAACCTAGCATGGTTATTCATACTCTGCAGTAAGATCTGTTATTTACGCCCCACTAATTCAAAGGGTAGCTGAGCCTGTACCTTCAATGAGAGATTAAGTACAAATGAGGCTTGGCGTGGGCCTTCTTAAGAAGCCACCATTTTTTTTTAGAATTTTCATTCTCCTTTCATAGGCTAATTACAGTAAAACTTGAAAACAGCATTCTCTAAAACTGCTCATTTTATTCTTATATTTCTATTAAGAGCGTGGCGGGGCATTCTCATGTGGGACTCGTGTGAAGAAAGGTCAGAAGATAACAGAAGCATGCAAGAGTTGGTTCTTTCCTTCTAGGTTTTGGATTGTAGGGATCAAATCCAAGTTATCAGGCTCGTCAGCAAACGCCATTAACTGTTAGGCCATGGTTTCTCAACCTGTGGGTCTCGACCACTCTGTGATTAGATGACCTTTCCACAGGGGTCGCCTAAAAAAAGCAGAAAGCACAGACATCCACGTTATGATTCATAACAGTAGCAAAATGACAGCTGTAAAGTAGCAACAGAGGCTAAGAACCAGTGCTCTAGGCCATCTCACCTGCCAGTCATGGCTCAGTATAACACACGGTGTGCGATGATTCGGATCTCACTGCTCCATTTGAGATTCGTGAACTTGGTACTTTATGCGGATCTAGTTTGACCTCACGGTTTTGACTTTGCCTTTCTCTGGAGACTAGGGGTTCCCTCCGTGCTGTCGTTCCTGTGACTTGTTTGCAAAGTGGCTTATGAAATTCTCCACTTCCCGCACATCTTTGAAGACAACTTCTAAGAGCCAAGCTCACAGCAACCGTCAAGCTCCCACCTGAAGTCTGGCTCCCTGGGCAGCTGTGACTGTTTTTAAGCAGCTTTGTGGATTCCTCACTCCCAGTGCCTGCTGTGCCAGAGCTTGTGGGTTCTCCTGAGCACAGCCCACAGGCAGGCATTTGCTCTCGTTGTAAATCTGCTGCCCCATTTGGTCCCATCTATCAGACACGGTCTTCAACATGGAGCATGTACACTCTGCACAGTGATGGGGCCAATCTAAGAGGAACTCTGGGGCTAATTGCCCAACCGGGCCTCAGAAGCTGGTCAGTCAGCTCTTTTTAGATGTCTTTGATGAGGGCAGAATTATCCAACACCTGCTGTCATAGTGGGGCTCAAAGAGAAAGAACAAAGGCGTATTACATTGTCCTGTGAGTACTGGGTAAGAACTAAGGAGCTCATAAAAACCAAAGGCCATCCCTGGGAAGTGAGCCCCTTCCCATGAGAGCACACAGGAACAGCATCCTGCAGGGAATGCCTAGATCCCAGAGAAAGGCAAATCAAAACCACAATGAAATACCTCCCCACAGGGAGGGAGCGGGACGGGAGGGTATGGTGCATGAGAGGAAGGGATGGGGAAGGTTATCCAACACTAACCGTATCTGGACAAGCCATATGGAAGCCAACTATTCTATAAGCCTCCTATGTACAGATACAGAGAGAAAGAGAGGGAGAACCAGAAGGGGTATTAATTGGAGTTATCCAACACAGGAGATGACATTCCTCCAAAAAACAAAACAAAACAAAACCAAAAGCTTAGGGCCACTTGTGGGGTACCACTCCTTAGTCTGTGGGTCAGGTTTGTTCACCAGAACTTGATGGTAAAATCAGGTTGCCCAAGACACCACACACTTTTGGTTACAGAACATGAGGAGATTGCAGCTAACCAGGAAGCTGCCTCCCTGTCGGCTAGCTTTTATAGCGCTGGATTCTGTTGACTAGAAGGTCTAGGCAGATTGCTGGAGGAGAAAAGTCATGACCAGCTTTACCCAGCTATGAACCCTGGCAAAGTGTGCCCGTGACTTCGGTCATGGCATGTGTGCCAGCCGGGTAGCCATCTGCTTTCTGGTTGCATTTAAGGTCCACTCCCCAGGTGGAAATGCATTTCTGGTGCTGCAAATTTGATCAAGAAAACCATGACTTTGGAGCTCCCTAGGGCTGAACTTACTACTACTGTTCTGCTACAAAGACATAGCAGCAAACTGTACTTCAAATTATTATCTCTATGCCCATGGAGTAGTAAAGGCTTGCAGCTTTGGGTAAAAGCTTCCTCATTGGAGCCCGTTTCTTTGTGCAGTAAGCAGTGCTTAACAGAGACGCGTAACTGGTGACGCCTCAGAGAAGAATCTAGGGAGTTCTCAGCCATATGTAGAGAGTCTCTATCACAGTGTTCCCTCACCCCACTGCCCAGGCTCAAGGCACATTGTGGAAGAGAGGACAGTTACATTATCGGAGATGGAGGTCTGGGAGGACCAGGATGTTTAGAACTGCTACTACACTCATGAATTTACAATGGCTGTGATCATCTGCTCAAGGCCTAAGCAAGGTCAAGGCAGTCAACATTTTAGCATGGCAGGGCAGGGTCTCAACCCCCACCTCTAACCAAAGAGCGACCAACAGGTGAAGACTGCCGGGGAAGAGAGAGTTACATTAAGAGTATACCCCCAATTAGGTCACATAGGCTCCAGAGGGTGGCCCACACCCACGGGTATGTAGAAAGCACTAATTGAACCCAGAGGGTTATATGAAAAAATATAGGAGATGAAATTGAAAGAGGTGGGGGGTTGGGGTGGATCAGAGAGGAATTAGGGGTGAATGTGATCAAATATATTGTATATGCATATGCACATACGCACAGGTATATACATGTATATGTGTGTGTGTGTATGTATGTATGTATATGCATAGAAAGAGCATTGTGGCACATATCTTTAATTCCAACATTCTGCTGTGAGGTATATAACAAAACACATGCCTGTCCCTGCACACACACTAAAGAAAGAATGAAAGGAAAGAAGGAAGAAAAGAAAGAAAACAAAGGAAGGAAAGAAGGAGAGGAGAAAAAGGAAGAAAGTGGGGGAGAGAGAGAGAGAGAGAGAGAGAGAGAGAGAGAGAAAGAAAGAACCCCTTTAACCCCAGCAGTTGGGAGGCAGAGGCAGGTGAATCTCTGAGCGTTCAAGGCCTACCTGGTCTACATAGTAAGCCCCAAGACAGCCAGGGCTACATAGAGAGACCCTGTCTCTAAAACCAAAAAAAAAATTTTTTTAAAGCAAAAAATAAAAGAGCTAGTCAGTTAACATTGTAGCGTGGGGTAGGACGAGGTTCACAGCCTCCACCTTAACTGAAGAACTAGACCAGTTGGCAGCTTCTGAGGGAGAAGCCAAGAGTCAGTGTTCTTGAAGGGTGGGGCTCCCGGGGATGCCCCACACTCAGAGGTATATGGGCAGGGCAAAGAGGGATCAATGGTTATTTTTTTAAAAAGGGGAATGTAAGGGGACAGGGAGGTGGGGGTGGATCTCAGAGGAGTTAGGAGAAGGAATGGGAATCAAGATGATCAAAATACATCGTATTACATTCTCAGAGAATTGATTAAAAAAATTTAAGATAGAGAGAATAAAAAGAGATATCATTTTATACTCTTTAGGAGCTATCCTGAAAAAGAAAAGAAAAAGAAAAGAAAACTATAGCTGGTTAGATGGCTTATTGAGTAAAGGAGTCTGCTGGCAAGCCTGAGGAGCTGAGTTCAATTCCTGGCACTCGTGTGGTAGAACTGACTCCATATTGCTCTCTGACATTCGCATATGCACTGTGGCAGGCATGTGCTCATACATGTACACACTAAGCAAGTAAACAAATAGATGTAATTTTTTAAAATGACAGTAATTAGAGTTAGCTAGGATGTAGACAAACTGGATCTACAAGCACTGCTGTTGGGCGTGTAAAACAGTGCTGCCATTGGAAAAAGAATTCAGAATAGTGATTCCTCAAAAATTAAATGCATGATCCAGCAATCCAACCCCTGGGTACATACTCCCCTAAATTGTACATTAATTTCAAAAGCCATGTTATGCGCAGTAGCCAAAAGGCAGAAACAACCAAATGGGTGGATGGGCAGAACAGAACATATGCTGGCTATAGGATATTGTCCAACACTATATAGAAACAAAATTCTGGCCCACGCTTCACCGTAGATGAACTTTGGCGATACTGACTGAGAAATGCTGTCTGATTCCATGGCTGGAGGTACCTCGGTGGTCAGATTCAGCAAGATAGGGAGTAGAGCGGTGGTTACAAGGTGTGTAGGGAAGAACAGAGCTGCACAGTTTAGTGTGTACAGAGTCGCAGTGTGAACTGATAAAATGTTCTCAGCATCGATAGACGGTGGTCGTGAAGGAATCTTAATGTACTTTATGTACCATTAAAAATAGCTAACAAGCCGGGTGGTGGTGGCGCACGCCTTTAATCCTAGCAGGCAGAGGCAGGCGGATTTCTGATTTCGAGGCCAGCCTGGTCTACAGAGTGAGTTCCAGGACAGCCAGGGCTGCACAGAGAAACCCTGTCTCGAAAAACAAAAAACAAAACAAAATAAAACAACAACAACAAAAAAAGGCTAACAAGGTCAAATTGATAATATGGATATTTTACCACAATTCAAAAGAATACAGGGTCAGTGGGCTAGCTCAGGGCTAATGGGCTAGCTCAGAGAACAAAGGTACCTGCTGCCAAGCCTGATCACCTGAGTTTGATGCCAGGAACCCATACAGTGGTAGGAGAGAACTGACTGCCACAAGTTGTCCCCTGGCCTCTACCCATGCTGTGGGATGTTTAACAAGAGAGAGAGGTAGGAGAGGAAGAAGGAGAGGGAGGGAGAGGGAGAAGGAGAAGAGAAGGGAAAGGAAGCCGGAGAGGGGGGAAGAAGGAAAGAGGAAAAAAAGAAGAAAGAACCCCTTTAGTCCCAGTCCCTGGGGACAGAGGCAGGTGGATTTCTGTGTACAAGTCCAGCCTGGTCAACAGAACAAATTCCCAGACAGTCAGGGCTACACAGTGAAACCCTGACTCAAAACAAACAAACAAATAAAACAAAACAACCAACAAGCAAAAGAAACTATAGATAAGGATTCAACGGGATTTACTCCCTTTGTACAAAGGAAGCCCAGAGGCTGAAATGGTTCTTATCTATTCCTTAAAGAAGTAAGAAGCTAATCTTCAATTTACCTCATAAAAAAAAAAAAACCCCACATGTATATTGAATTACATGTTATAAAGTCAAGTGGAACTATCTAGAACTTCCAAACAGTGAAGTACATTGCACCATATCACGACAGAACAAGTTTGAACATCAGCTGTTTACCGTGAGGACTGTGCTGACTCTGCCGGATGGTGGGAGCCTGCTCTCAGGGGAGCAGAGTCACTTCCAGGGGAAGAAGAGACAACACCAAGCCAGGAGACCATGGCTGTGCCAAGCTGGCCGTGGTATTCCTGGGCCAAGCTCCAGACTTGTGTGGAGTACTGGAAGAAAACAGAGGCGGACCGGGTACCCAGAGTAGGGCCATAATGAGGGACACTGTGTAAATCCAAGGTGCCCCTGGACTTCTCTCTCAGGAAAGGCAGACCAGGAACAAACTTCAAGGGCAAATGCTGCCTCCAGCTTGGCCAAGTCTCTCTGCGAAGGGAAGAAAATTATAGTCGAAAGCTGACTTTTGTCGAATTCCTGCCAAAAACCCCTCTCCTTTGCTATCTTTAACCTTCAAACTAATTAGTTTTAAAGTGCTATGAAGTGGTCATGCTTCCAGGAGCCTAGAAGCCAGCACATTAGCTTCAATTCTCAGTATCACAGAAAAAGGGGGTGGGGTGCACACACTTTCTAGAAAACCCAGAAAGAATTACCCATCGCTCCAAAAAAGAATTACTACTACTGACAACCAATTTGAGTCACAAGCCACCACCCTCAAGTACCAGGAGCAATAAGGCCTAGAAACATCAAACCCAACTATGCTTAAATATCGGTGAGACACACACACACACACACAAATCAGGTAAGGTTTAATTCTTTGAGGCTATAAAAGAGAGATTTAATATCTGAATAAAAGAATAAAAGTAATAGACAAAGGCAAGAGATATCTCAAGTCCTAAAAATATCATAAAACGTGAAGGCATTCCAAACTGCAGCTTAAGCCCCAATTTAAAACGGAAACTAGTGAGCTGAAAAATTGATTTGAAGAAATGGCTCCAAATACAGAGCTGAGAGACAAAGAGATGAAAACTGAGAGGTTAATAAGTGTCCCGGAGACTGGGTGAGGGGTCCCCTCTGTGTCGCATTGCAGATTATTCATAGAGAAGAGAGAATAAAAAATGGGAGAGTTAAAGAGTTAAATAATTACCCTTCAAAATTATTGCAAGGTACTTCTCCAATCAGACACCCAAAGGCAGGGTGGCACACACACCTGAGATCCAGTTTGTCCTCGCCTGCAGCGTGAACGCGATGTGCCAGGCTTTGTAATTGTAGTTTATAGAAGGCAACTTGAATGGTGAGAGAGGCAAGTGCGTGTAAGAGTTTTACACCTTTGTAAAACTCAAGGTGATGCCCTTCCTCTGTGCCCCATTCTGATGCAAAGCCTTCGTCCTGCTGTCCTGCTGTTCTGGTAAGGACTCAGTTCTTTTGAGTGACTTGTGAGTCCATTGTGTTTATGATTTGGGTCACTTTCAGGTTGAAATTTCTGTCTTTTTTTTTTTTTTTTCCTGCAGCCTTTCTCCTCAGAAGTGTCTCGGGGAGGGAGCCGTCGGCTGGATATTTATCAGCAAATGCCTAGGCACTGGCATTTTCCAAAACAACCTGTCTATGGAATCTGCCATGGTGGTTTGGAAGCTGCCCAAGGCCAGGCTTCTCATATATACATATATTGCATGTGTATGTATACGGGATAGATAAGAGTCCAGACATCTGGTTTTCATTGTGGCTGTGGTTACATCGTACGTAATTACTTGGCATTCCATATTCTTCTAGATTTTATAGTCCCATGAGAGTATCAATCTCTAGCCCACAATTCAGATGTGAAACAAAGATCTTTCCAGCAAAGCATGGTGGTAACGTGTCTGTGTTGGGAAGCAACTGGGAGACGGAGGCAAGGACCAGGAGCAGCAGGCCAGCCTTGGCTACATGAGAACTTGACCTTTGTTACAGTGATATTTCCTAAATCATGGTCTTTGGTTTGCTTGAGACAAGGAATGATACTGGATCATTTCAGCTGTCTGTGAAGGCTTGTGTTTGAGGGTGGATGACATAGTAGGCTGAGGAGAGGTGGGGGAGAGGGAAAGGTTTTTCATATTTCAGAATCTGGAATATATGATAAAATACAATATGAACATCCTGCAAAGAGAAAATTCATCTCTTCCTGAAGATCCCCAGGAGTCAAAATCCTAGCCTTCAAAGTGAGAGTTCTGGAGTGCGTCTTTTCGGGGGGGGGGGGGAGTCACGTCAGTTGGAGGGTGCTTTGTCATGTTCATTTCTTGCTCAGCCTTGGGAGGACAAGCAGCCTGGTGATGAAGCTGAGTTCCGGTTGGGACTCACATGTAATAGCAGCAGAAAGCAGAGCTTGCCTAGCTCATGAAAGTTGCTGCACAGCAATCGAGATGGCTTTTAATACAACTCTTTGTGACATCAGAGAAATAATTTGGTCACAACCTTCTCCTTACTATAATGTACTGTTTTATTAATTTTTACATTTCCTTTATTTTATGCATAGGAGTATCTTGCTTGACTGTATGTCTGCACACTACATGTATGTCTGTTGCATGCAGAGTTCAGAAGAGGGCATCAGTTCCCCTGGAAATGAAGTTAATGTTGATTGTGAGCCATCACGTAGGTTCTGGGACTCGAACCCAAGTGCTCTGCCAAAACAACAAAGGTTTCTAACCACTGAGCCACCTCTCCAGACCACAGTAAATGGGTTTTTGAAACGCTTAAGGTGAATAATTAATGTAGAACATTGCATTGTGATCACGGTTGGGTCCCCTCTGTGGTTATGGACTGGGTGGTTCACATATGATGTCACATGTCACTCATATATGTTGCAATCAAGAATGATAACTGAGAGCCAGCAAAGAGACGCATCCTCCACCCTTACCGGACGACGCAGGAGTTCTTGGTGCTTTTCTTCCATGTTTGTACAACTTTGTTTAACGTGTATTTCATGCTTAAGAGATTTCCTTAGGAAGAATTAAAGAATTTCCAAGTGAAATGAAAATAAGCAATGTTAGTGTCATGGGCACCGATTGTCATTTAGAGTCTGAATTAGTTTCTTAGTGCTGCGACAGGATCTCTGGGGAGAGCATCTAAAGGGAGTAAGGTTTCCCTTGGCTCTCAGTGAGGAAGGCATGGTGACATTCATAGGAGAAGCCGCTGGCCACACTGTGTCAGCAGCCATGGAAAAGAGAAAGGTAAACGCCCTTTCTCTGTGGGATTGCTCCATTTGCATATAGTCTGGGGCCTTGAGTCATTCAGGTTGGGTTTTCCCTGCCTCGGTCCAATGTCTCTGAAAACATTCTCACAGACATGCCCAGGGGTTGTCTTCTAGCTGGTTCTAAACCTTGTTGAGTTCACCATCTGGGTGACTCAGGAGAGGTGACAAAAGATGGTTGGGGAACAAGCTACGTATAATGGGACACTGAGACAGTGATAGGCTTCTGCCCTTTTCCTCCACTAAAAGCCAGAAGGAAACACAGACGGACTGTTGGTATGGTAGGTGAACACTTCCCAGGCAGCACCCAGAGAAGAATAAATGATTCACAGCTAGATAGAAGAACCAAGCACACCTGGCCTCCATCATTATAAAACCTATTGCTTAATCGTGACAGCTCCATCATAGCTGCCACACTTTCACATACGTCCTCTACCTACACTTACTGCAATGAATTGATGTTGTCTGTTTCCACTTCCACCTCTTCTAGAATGTAAGCTCAGGTGTTCCTGTGGTGCTGTACTCTCAAGAGTTAGAACTAACTCCTGTGTGTGCATAACAGGGGCTGGAACAAGGCTGGCTTAATAAAGGAACGAGAAAAGTATTTTTTTTTCATAACGGATGTCTAAAATGGGATGGATTATCCCTTAAGATGCTCTCAGCGTCCTATTAAAAAGCTGACCTTCAGGAAGCTCCCACGTTGATCAACCGAGAATGCCCTCATGACGTAAAATCTCACTCTACCCCGTTGTGGCGCTGAAGGCAGCCTTTTCAAGGTTGCAGGGGGAACTTCCCTGGAGAAAGATGGCTGTGTGGTTCCCAGCTTGACTTTAGAGAGAGGAAAAGTATGTCAAGAGTTTCGTTCAGCGTGACTGGGCCTAGCCAGGAAGCACACGCCCAACCCTTGACCACTTTTAGAAAACTTGGGCCTTCCTTCCTAAAGCAACTGCAAACCAGATAGTAGAATTGTGCACGGGGCAAATTTGTAACTAAAGATCTGGTGCAGGGCTGGCAGGCCCACTAGCTCTTCTTAGTCCACATCCTTTCTCGTACAAAGTCCTTCACTCCGGGGGTGGGGGGTGGGGGGTGGGGGGTGGGGAATGTAGGATCAAATTCTGGGAAGCAGCTAAAAAGATTTCAATTTTATTTATTTTTAAGAGCTGGATCTTACTCTACTGTGCAGGCTGCTCCCCAAACTGGGTTCAAGAAATCCTCCTGCCTCAGCCTCCTGATGGGAACAACTCAAGTACACTGTGACTTTTCTAAGGGGAAAAAAAAATGTTAAATTTCTCCAACCCCAGAAAATATTTGATTTTTTAATTTATTGTCTCATATTTTACACCCTGACTGTTGCTTCCCCTCCCTCCTGCCCTCCCTGCTCCACTCCCTCCCTTTTTCCCACTGGTCCCCACCTCCTCCACCCACCTCCACTCCTTTCTTACCGGGAAATGCCATCAACCAAACAAGGCACATCAAGTTACAATAACGTTAGGCTCCTCCCCTCAGATTAAGGCTAAAAGAGGCAATGCAATAGGAGGACAAGGATCCTAAAAGCAGACAAAGTAGTGTCAGAAACAGCTCTCTTGACTGTGGGTCTCTCCATCTGTGTCCATTAGTGACAGAAGCCACTCTGAGGACAACTGGGCTAGGCAGCAATCTATGAGAAGAGCAAAATACCATTAGCAATTATTTCACTGGCTTTTTCCCCCCTCGTTGTGTTTTGTTCTATTCTAGGTCTCTGGTCTGTCCAGCCTCTGGTTCATGGCCCTCCAGGCTGTGTCAGTGGTAGGCTCCCTCTCATGGCATGGGTCTCAAGATGGACCCATGGTGGTTGGTTGGCCACACCCACAATTTTTGCATCACCTTTACCCCAGCACAACTTGTAGACAGGACAAGTTGAAGGCTGGTGGTTTTGTGGCTGGGTTGGTGCCCCACTCCCTCAACTGTTCTTGCCTGGTTACAGGAGATGGCTGGTTCAGACTTCTTATCCCTAACTGCTAGGAGCCTTAGCTAGGGTTACCCTCATAGATTCCTGGGAGTTCCCATTGCAAGGTTTCTATCTTGCTGCCAAATTGCCCCACCCCAACCCCCAATTCCAGTTGTTTCCCCCAGCACACTCTCTCTCTGTCATCTCTTCTAAGGGGAATCTTTATATATATACATATATATATATGTATATATATATATATTACAGGAAACTTACAGCATGCAAAGTAGACAGAGAAAGAATACTAAACATGAAGACAAGTCGTGCAAGAAAATTGGTTTTTAATCTGTGTTTTGTAAGGCTGCCACCGTGATCGAAGGCTATCAAGCACCCCTGAAACCAGTGGACCAGAAGCTGAGGAATATTGAGTCCCCTCAGCTATCTTCCATCCCACACCAAGAACTGTCTCTCTCCCTCCTTCCGCTCTCCCCTCCCTTCCTCCCTTCCTTTCCTCTTCCTTCTCCCCTTTCTCTGTCTCCTCTCCTCCTCCTCTTCCTTCTTTGCTCTCTCTCCAAACCATGAGCAACTGATCTATTTTCTGAAATTCATGCCTCTTAATCTTTCCTTTGTGTTTTCTAGTTTGGTGCTTCAGAAAATAAAGTCTCAGAAAAGGACAGATTTCTTTGTTGTTGTTGTTGTCAAATAAAGAAAAGTCTTCTTCCAATAAAAGCTTTTCGCTTTTATTTGCCTTTCATGGTGCCCCTCACCCTTATGTGCCTTGTCCTAAAATCTTATAAGCCAAGATTGGGCTCTTTTATAACTCATGGCATGAGATGCTTTGAGCCTTCAGTTTTCTTTAGAAGATGAACGAACAGCCACACCACTCATTTCTCCGGCATGGGGCAAGGCATCCAGTGCTATTTTTTTCTATGAAAGCTGGATATTTGGGCTTTTTATTTTTTTCTTTTGGATCAAGTCTGATGTCTGTGTACTGACTGCTGTTTCAGAGCAGAGCCCAGCAGAGAAATATAATCAAGTGTCACTTTTATAAGAACTCACTGGGTGTGAAGTCCAACTAAATCAATAAAAAGTTTCGAGTTATGGACTCCACTTCAAAGAAATCCAATTTTTACCTCTTTCCAGTGTACAGGAACTCAAGGTAGGCCAATCGGGTGTTGCGTGATAAAGGCCCTTTGAGAATTTTCTTTAGCAAATAAACAAAAATAATTATCCCGGTTGGCTGACCAATCAATAGCCTTTGATTGCATTGATTTGTGAGCTCACCAGTACCACTGAGTTTATTTGGGTGTGGATGTGGGGGGCACTGTGCACCCCCATGTCTGTACATTCATCTGGAAAGCTGAGGTAACCCTCAGGTGTCTTCCTCAGTGGCAGGCCACACAGGCTGCTTTTAATTGGACCTCACAGATGAGGTGACACTGGCTGCCCCCGAGCCCTGGGCATCCACCCACCTCTGCTTCTCCAGTCCTAGGATTGCATTGCTTACCACCCACCACACTAGCCTGTTTTCCCATCTGCTTTCTGGGGATGGAGCTTGGGTCCTCATGCTATGTGTCAAGCAAACTGGCCAGGTGTGATGGCGCACACCTTTATCTCCAGCGTTCAGGTGGATTTCCATGAGTTCAAGGCCAGCCCAGTCCACTTAGTGAGTTCCAGGCCAGCCTGTCACAGTGTGAGACCCTTCTTAAACTAAGCAACCTGAGCCATCTCTTTCTGCCCCGGTTTCTTATCACTTCACAAATGATGCTCTTACATCAGACTTCCCAGGTTTATTCACTTAACCAACTTAAAACCCACAATTGCATCTTCTTTACGTTTTTCAACTTGCTTAATAAAGTTTAGTTTCAAGCATATTATCTCAGAGCAAAAGTTTGGAGAAAATCCAGGACGAGCAAGGTCTGCAGCTAGGTGGTTCCTCACTGTCCCAACGATCCCTTGCCATCAGCTCTGGGATTCCTAACTGTCCCAGCGATCCCTTGCCATCAGCTCTGGGATTCCTAACTGTCCCGGTGACCCCTTGCCATCAGCTCTGATTTGGTGAAGAAATAAAATGAAAAGAGGACCCAGATCTGGCCTGAATGACTTCCCTTCTGAGATAGTTCCTGTTGGTTCTCAATTTGATTAAATTCAGAAGTGCCTGGGGCCTGTGAGATGGTTCCGTGGTAACAGCACTTGTCACCAAGCCTGATGACATATGCCCATGTCGTGAAGGAGAGACCTGACTCTTGGAAGTTGCCCTCTGACTTCCATACTTCTTAAATGGGCACATAATACAATATCATATATGTAATTAATATATATATTACGTACTTATGTGGGCACATAATACAATATCATTATATATATGTATGTATATATATGTGTATATGTATGTATACACACACACACACACACACACACACATATATATATATATATATATATATATATGTATATATATATATATATATGTAGCTGAGGAGTTATTTCCAGAAAACCTTCATTGAACCAGGAAGACAAACCCTGATAGTGGACAGCACCATCCTGGTGGGCTACAGTTCTAGACCAGATAAAAAGAAAGAGAAGAAAAAGCCAGCAGTATGTCAGCCCTCCACTTCCTCTATTTCCTGGTCCACCAAGATGTGAATGGGCAGCTCCGTGATCCTCCTACCTGAGAGTCACCTGCACCATGGCTTCCTCACCAAGACAAGTCTACACTCCAGCCCTGGGACAGAACAAATCTCGTTGCTTCTTGTCAGGTATTTGTTCATAGGGATGAGAAGTAACTACCACATCCTTCCCTTTTCTTCAGATTGGCATTGGTCTGTACCTGAAAAGCTTGTAACACAGAACAGGTTTTGCATAATGTGAGCTACTAAGTTCTTTGTGGACAGCACCAACGTTCTTGCTTATGTGGGGGGTATGGATATTTACGACTCTGGAGTAATGAAGCCAATGTTAATGAGATGACTTTTTCAAAATATATTAAAGGAATTTTGTTCAGTCAGATTTTCTCTGAAAGCAATCCTGCTTTGTGAATGAGGAAGGTCACAGGAAGCCCCTAGAGTGTTGGTCTGTTTGCACAGTACAATATTTACTAAAGAGAATATTACCTCTACCTGGGGATCCCAATTGAGATGTGCCTCTTCCCGAAGGGCCTGCTATGATTCATCCCAGTGGTTTCCCTGTCTCTTCTCATTGACTGGAGCCTGGCCCTGGATCCAATTTGCCAAGTCAGCACTGAAAATGCTCCAAGGTGAAGATGTTGTATTGGGATGCGCTGGGATGGAGTGGGAGGGGACAGGACCCAAGGTGAGGAGAGCACCAAGGACAAAAACCTACTTTGAAAATGCTTTTGCAGCTGAGTGGTGGTGGCGCACGCCTTTAATCCCAGCACTCAGGAGGCAGAGGCAGGCAGATTTCTGAGTTCGAGGCCAGCCTGGTCTGCAAAGTGAGTTCCAGGACAGCCAGGGCTATACAGAGAAACCCTATATCGAAAAAAAGTGCTTTTGCTAAAAATCATTACCTCTACACACACACACACACACACACACACACACACACACACACACACACTTTTATGTGTATAAGAGGAGTTGTCTCAAGACAACCAGAAGCAGGAATGGAAATTTGGTGTCTGTGCCTTCCTTTAGTGGCTATCTCTTTTACTTCAGCTGATGTCATAGAGGTAGGGAATTGTCCTTAACCTCTCCTCTTCAGTCACCTTGGCTTCTCAGAGCACCTGAACCTCAAAGGATTGGCCCTTCACTTTCCCAGAGGAGACCAATTATCCATGAGGGAGAAGGTTGCATCCTGGAGCAGAAATGTCTAAGAATCAGCTTGTCTCCTCTGGCATGGACTTCTTTCGACCACCTTGAATGCCTGGAGCTGAGATGGTGATCATTAGACTCCACCTTGGCCAGGACTGCTAACTGTGCACTGTCCCAGTTCTTTCTCTACTTAAAGTTCATAGAGATACCCTAAAGACAAACTTGGGGTCAAGGCACCTGTCCATCTGTTCTTCTTCCCAATGAGGCCACATTGGATTATCTCCATTCTCTGCTTCTGACCAGAGTTTACTCTAATTTGCATATCAGGACAGGTATTCTGCTTAGGGCTGCCAGAGTCCAGGCTTTTGCCATAAAATCTCCAGCTATAGACAAGGGACGTATGTTGGACATCACGGTAGAGGAGATAAATAGTACTGACTGCAGCATAGAGATCAAGACTGGGTATATGGAAGTGGGAGATTGTTCTGATCTGGAGCAGCAAGGCAGGCTTCTAGGATGAGAAGAGATTACTGTACGCTGTCTCAGGTTTGAGGAACAAGACTAGGTGTGTAGTTGAATCAAAACCAGAGTGATCTGAGCTGGCTTTGGACAACACAGGGCCCATCAAGGAAATCTTGATCGTGAGATATACAGAGGATGCCATGCTGAACCGGATAGAATTCTGTATCCCTAAACTGAAGTATAGCTAAAACAAAAACAAAACAAAACAAAAACCCAAACACTATTCCAAGCTCGGTATGGTGGCACATGCATATAATCCAAAGAATTTGGGAAGTGAAGGCAGAAAGATCAGGAGTCCAGGCCATCCTCAGCCACATGCCAAATCTGAGGTCAGCCTGAACAAATGAGACCCTATCTTGAAAAACAAACAAACAAACATGTTGTTCTTTATTTAAAACAACTTAATCCAAATTCCAAGATTCTAAACCCACTAAGAAGTTGGAATATTCCATCTGGCCCATGAACAGCTAGTTCTCCATCTCTAGTAATGCAGGATGCTGTAGCAACCACAGAAAATGGAGCCAAAGCCTTTGTGTGTCAGTCAGTCACAGTCCCCAATGAACCCCATGGCTTGTATGCCTGAGTTGTCATATGATGGCTTTGTATTTCCTAGTCAAGAGTAAAGACCTGGTCTTGTTTCCTTGGCTGGGCACACCAGGGTCAGTGGTCAGCCTTTATGCCATCTCTCACCTTCATGCAGTCATTTCTCCTGAGCCCCAGAGATTACCTGGGATATAGGCAGTCTTTTGTATGTAGGTCATCTATCTCCTTTCCATGTTGGGAAAACCACCCTTCCACCCTTTGATGCTATAACCCTTCACCCTCTGCTGCCTCAGGGATTCTTCTATCCATTAGACTGCTGCAATAGAGTGGCTTAAAAAAGAGATATTGCATTCCCACAGTTCTGAAATCAGCAGGCACCACATAAGGTACCAGCACTCTCATTCTCCAGGGGGAACATCTTGCTTTCCAGCTTCTAGGTAGCCATCTCCTTGCTGCATGCTCACATGGCCTTTCCTGATTGAGCCACACTTGGAAAGGAAGAAAGCACCACCATAGTAAAACCAATTGTTTCTTCATGTTCTCAGAGAAGGTCCTAACCTCATAATCTCATTTCAACCTAATTGTCTCTCAAAGGCTTTGTTTCCGAAGACCATCATAGGAAGGTTAAAGATGCAATGCAGATGTCATGGGAGGAGAGAGCTCTTCAGTCCCCAACAGTGATATATGCGATAAGCATGAGATTTTGTAATGGCAAGAATGCCCTTGGCCTTGCAATGAGTAGTGAGAGGCTTGGCTCTCTGTTTGAAATATGTGGAAAGAAAGGTAGAAATAGAAATCGAAACTCAAGGATAATAGCATGTTATGGCTTTTTGCAGATGACTGTCTCTGATATCTCTTTATCTGGGTCTGTTTTTTCAACCTATCATCTCTATTGTGGGTATCTTGAGACCAACCAGCAGGCATGGTTTTACATCATGTTGTCTTTTGTAACACTTAGGCAAATTGGATGATCAGAGAAAGCACTCAGAAACACTTGGTGAATGGCAAGAAATGAGTGTTCTCTAAGACCATGTAGCTCACTTCCCTGTGAGGAAAGGACTCCATGGCTTCTTGTGAATAAAATAGTCCCAATCATTGGAACAACATAGGCACATGTAAATATGCACATGCAAACATGAAGAACACATTCGAACACAAACACACACACACACACACACACACACATATATATATATATATATATATATATATATATATATATATATATACCACACTTACTTCAAGGACTACATAAGACCTCACGGTCCCAGGAGACTTTTGTGTAGAAACTGTTTTTCTTTGTGCTATTGTGTGATGGAGAACTGGGCAGGCCTTCACACTGCAGGAAGTTGCAGTTTTCTGGGTGACCTTCTTACAGTAAATAACTTACCCAGTAAATAAGACACTGGATATGGAGGGAAGGTAGCTTCTCATAAGCCACACTTCTATAGGTTGCTGTGGTTGAGAGGCACGAGGAACAGCAAGATGGGAATGTCTTCGTCCAAGCCAAATGGGCTGGGAATGCAGCTCTCCTCTAGATTGCTTGCCTGGTGTGTGTAAGACTCTCAGTCCAATCTCTGGCACAGGAAAGGGAGAGAGGGAGGGAAGGAGGGAGGTGTGGGGGTGGGGCAAAGCTTCAATGGTGCTATGGTGGCTTGAATAAGAATGCCTCCCCATAGGCCTTTATATTTAAATGCTTGCCCCTGCCACCTGGCAGAACTGTTTTGGAAGGGTTAGGAGGTGTGGCCTTGTTGGAGGAGGTATGTCACTGAGGACAAGCTTTGACATTTCAAAAGCCCAAGCTATTCCCAGTTAATGATCTGTCTTAGGGTTTTACTGCTGTGAACAGACACCATGACCAAGGCAACTCTTATAAGAACATTTAAATGGGGCTGGCTTACAGGTTCAGAGGTTCAGTCCATTATCATCAAGGCAGGAGCATAGCAGAGTCCAGGCAGGAGTGGTGCTGGAGGAGCTGAGAGTTCTACCTCTGATTCCAAAGGCAGCTTGGAGAAGACTGGCTTCCAGGCAGCTAGGATGAGGGTCTTAAAGCACACACACACAGTGACACTCCTGCTCTAACAAAACCATACCTAATCCAACAGGGCCACACCTTCTAATATTGCCACTCCCTGGGCCAAGCATATACAAACCATAACATGATCCTCACCCTGCCCTGCTGCCTGGTACTTATGGGTCAGATGCAAACTCTCAGACACTGCTCCAGTGCCATGGCTGCCTGCCTGCAGCCATGCTCATCACCATGATGGTCATGAACTCTAATCCTCAGGAACTGTGAGCACCTGTTAGATGCTTTTTAAAAATAGGTTGCTTTGCCCACAGTGCTGTCACAGCAGTAGAAAAGTAATCAAGACAAGTTCCATAAGTAGAAACACATGTATATACACACAGAGAGAGGCTACAATCCACAGAATTGTATCCACTCAGTTCTGAACTCCAGAGGCCTGAAATCGGTTATCACTGAGTCAAATCAAGGTACCACGAGGGGAAGGTTCCTTCGGCTCTAGGGAAGAGCCCTCCGTTCTTATTTAGCTGTAGCTTCAGCATGCCTGGGCCTTCTGCTTCCTCATGTGAGGCATGGCCAGCATCTTCAGATTTCCCTCTGCTGTGTCCTCCTGCTTACATCTCCCCTTGAGTCAACGCTCCTGCCTCCCTCATTAAAAAAAAAAAAAAAAAAAAGTACAGATAAGTACACATATAGGTCACTTAGATACTCTAAGGCATCGTCTATCTTAAGATCCTCAGCTTCACTTGCAAAGACCCCCCAACCCCACCCCACCCGCCTTGCTCCACACTTACAATCCTGGGTCAGGGCCTGGGTAAGGGCTGGTCTTGGTTGTCAGCTTGGGAAGATGGGAACACAGCTCTACACATGGCTGCAAAGGTGTTTTCAGAGAACTTCAGCTGAGGAGGGAATGTGGACAGCACCATCCCATAGGCTAGGGCCCTAGACTGGATTTAAAGAGAAGTAATCTGAGCGTTAGCATCCACCTCTCTCTCTCTCTGCTTCTTGGCTGTGGACACAATATGGCCAGCCATGTGATCTCCTGCCACCATGACTCCCCCACTGTAGTGAGCTGCACACTCAAACCGTGAACCCAGAGAAACCTTTCCTTCCTTGACTTTCGATGTTGTTGGGTTTTGGTCCAGTATTTTTTGTCACAGCAATGGGAAAGTGACCTAACTTGGCTATTTGGGAGGACCACTTTTCAGCCTACCGCAGAGCTGATTTTATTAACCACCCTGGAAGCCCTCTGAGTGCGAGTGGAATGGTTGTCTGCCACATAGACTACCCCGGCTTTCATTTTCCTTCTCTGATTTTTCTCTGGCCTATTTTTGACCTCATTATCCTAGGAGTTGAGAAATGAACTCGAAGAAATCAATTTAACAATTACCAGCTCTGGCAAAAGCTGATGAGGAATTAATTAATTGACTAAAAGGAAAATAATATTACCTGGGATTTGTTTATTCCTTGCCCAATTTAACTCAGATAATCAAGAATCAATAATATATGGAGAGCTAAGAACCCGGGGGAAGATCAAATAAATTCATTTTCTTTGGGCTTTTCTATCGCTAATTTAACAAAGTACAGATGAATGAGCCGTGCAGAAGTAGATTATGAAATCCGACCTGACAGGCAGGGGGGTCTCTGCTGTTTCTCATTATATACACAGAATTCTTCTGCCAAGTCACTTAATTTCACTGTGGAGAGACTGAGACGTGGGAAGAATGATGACTTCATTTTGTGCTAGGATTCTTTAAAGATAATGTGTCTACAGACGTACTCTGGAAAAGGTGCACAAAGCGCCTTTTCTCTTGTTTTCTTTTTCCAATGAAAAATTTAATACCACAATTCTGTTTCCAAGGTCACCCAGTCCCTTATCTGTTCATTTGTCAACTATTTATCATTTACTTGGTGCCAGCCATCTGTGTGGGGCTGTTAGGGTTGCAGGGCCACCCGAGGCGAGGGTCTGCATCACACAGCGCTTTTAGGACACAACGTAAACGCCTCAGAATCTAATCTAATTATAGTAACTTGATTGGACTCCTGATGCCCTAAGAGGGAGGGTGTTAGAGAAATGAGGTTGACCCTCACTGATCCTCACAGTCTCTTCTGAGTCACGGGTAGTGCTGGCTATGCTGTGGTGTGGGTGCAAGTGCCTTTTTGCAATTCCTCTTTAGCCTGACATATCAAAGAAACGAAGGCTTTGGGTCTGCCCTCGTGGTGGCTTGCATAGGAATGGTCCCCATAGACTCATGTGTTTGAACACTTGGCCCCATAGGGAGTGGCACTATTAGGAGGTGTGGCCTTGTTGGAGGAAGAGTGTCACTGTGGAGGCGGGCCTTGAGGTCTTCTATGCTTAAGCTACATCTAGTATGATCATCTCTTTCCTGCTGCCTGCCGATCCCGGTGTAGGACTCTCAGCCCCGTCTCCAGCACCATGACTGCTTGCATGCTATCATGATAATAGTGGACTAATCCTCTGAAACTGTAAGCCAGCCCTGGTTAAACTAAACATTTTCTGTTATAAGATTTTCTGTGGTCCTGGAGTCTCTTCACAGCAATAAAACCCTAAGACAGCCCTATTCCCAACTAAAGCATAGACTAAAGACACTCTCTCCCTCTGATATGGAAATACAGGAAATAAGGATCTGACCAATTAGCCAGCTGATCACACTGATGAGATTGTTTATTTAAAAATCCCTCATTGTAGAAAGAAATTCTTCATTATTTATTATTCTTTGACACTCTCTGATGTGTATATAATGTATTTGACATTTTCACCTCTATATATTTCTCTCACTCCCCCCACATCCACTCCGGTTGAACCCCTTCTTTTCATCAACCCCCTCCCCCATTTTCATATTTTTGTTTGTGAGCCACTTAGTTTAATTGGGGTTGCTTGCGTTTTCCACTGGAGCATGGATCCAAGAGAAAATGCCAAGACTTTTAGGTTCAGGCAGAGTTGAGTGGGAGGGTGTTTCCACCTGTTGCTATTACATAAAGAAAGCTACAATATTTCATCTCGCCCATTGTGGCTTGCCAGTTTCTCCTTTGAGAACGGCAGAGGGGGTGGGGGAGGGGAGTACCTTGTCCCAGCACAGCTGCGGAGGCTCTGCTGGGATTACCTCCTTGGCATTCCTCAGGCTCAGTGAGTGGTTACTTAAAGAGTATTTTAGGGATATTTCTCACTTTTGTGCCGGAATGCTCCGCAGAAGCAAGTTAACGGAGGAGGTCTGGGCTCATCGTTCCCAGGAAATGTTTCATCATGGTGTGGTAAGCACCACGATTTGGTTTATGGCCTTGGCACAGCGTGAGGCAGTTGGTTAAATCATGCGGGGGGGCGGGGGGGGGGGGGACCAAGAAGCAGGGAACTCAGGCTTTGGAAGTAAGGCTGTAACATTCTAGGCCTCGAGTGACCTCCTTTAGGCAGTGAGGACTCATATCCTGAACGTTCCAAAGCCTCTCAAAACAGCCTCACCAGATGGGGTCCCCGTGTTCAAGCGCGTGACCCTGCTGCAGTCATTACATATTCAAACTACGACAGGTGGCATCTTTTTTGTGTTCTCCTCTTTCAGCCCCTGCGTCTGTGTCTGAAAAGTACAAAGCAGAGGTGAGCCATGCGTTTTATGGAAATCGTTTCTCTAGTAAATCTACCCTTTCCCTAGTAACCCCACCCTTCTCTAGCAGCCCCACCCCTTCTCTAGAAACCCCACCCCATTTCTAGCAGCTCCACCCCTTCCCTAGTAACCCCACCCTTCTCTAATAGCCCCACCCCTTCACTAGCAGCCACACCCCTTCACTAGCAGCCACACCCCTTTTCTAGCAGCCCCAACTTTTGTGCCATTAGCTCCCATCAGTGAATTCAGCACAGGCTCTCCATTTTCCTTCTAACAACTCCATAAAAGCACACACTTTGCCACGCTCCTCTTTATAGTGTTACTATCTTACCTAACACCTGGCAATTTATAGTTGCTGTATATGAGTATGTAAAAATAAAAGGAAATAAAAAGAATGAGATACACGCCAGACGGCTATTTCTCTTTTAAATACAAATATAGTTGAAGTTACTCTTTCGTGCATGTATCAATTTTATATTGAGAACTTTTTATATGAAAGGATCCACCCCTTTCTCCTAAATTTCAAAAACATAAAACCGTCTGTGGAGCTGATGAGGAAAAATAAAATTGAATTTTTACGTGACCTGTCTATGGTAAATAAGCATTTTAAATGCCCCTTGCTGCAGACCGTCTCTTTGTCTGTCTGTGTACAATCCTGCACAGATTTGCAGGTGTTATGGTGGCTTCCTAGCTTCAGTGCTATAACCAGCAGATACTCAGTGAACGCCCTCAAAGTAGGAAACGTTCTTAAATGGGAAAGGTGGATGACAGCACCCTTGTGACTATCGCCAGTCCATCTCCCTTTGATAAAATAAAAGGTTACTTGCTCATGTCGATTTTACTTTCTTTGTATATCCTTTGATGCACAGGAGAGTGATTATTCTCAGGGCACCAGCGTATGCTCCACCCATGGTATTACTCACGGCCTCTTCATTCACATTGGATTGTTGGAATTTAAGTAAGTGTCTGGTACAGTTTGATGCTCAGCCACTCGCCTCCTTGGTTAACCAGTATGAACCCAGCTGGAGTCATACAGGAATCCTTGCTTCCCATGTATGAGATACAGTGACTTTGTGGAGAGATGCCAATTTTGTGACCTCACTATCTGTTACCTAAACATTTCATCTTCAGTTCTGTCTTGTAGATGGTTGTAAAACCAAATGAGATCTTGTCTGTGCGTGGCTTTCTCCTCTTAGAGAGGAAACTACATTATAAACAGTAGGTCATCTAGCCACACATCATAACTTGTTGCTGCTAAAGAGCTCAAAATTACCCTACATGGACTATGACTCAACTGTCTTCTTTGCATTTATTTTTGGAAATGGCAACCTTCTAAAGTTATAAAGAGAAGCTGATTGGCAAGAGTAGACTGATAAAATAATGTTTTCCTTTATTTAACATTCTCCCCCAAACTAACGCCCATCTCTCTATGTCTGTCTTTCTCTGTCTCTCTGCCTCTGTCTCTCTATGTCTCTGTCTCTCTCCCTCTTCCTCTCCCCCCACCCCCCTTCTGTGTGTGTGTGTGTGTGTGTGTGTGTGTGTGTGTGAGTGAAATCTATTTCTTGTGATTCAAACCCATGTCTCCTGATTGCAGTAACAGTTCAATCACTCTATAACCAGGGAAGGAGGGCTTGCAGCTATTCCATCTGTGAGGTGGCTATGTCTAAACCACTAAGTGTTTCATTCACATACCACTGTGCTTCTAAAGACTGGATCCCCTCAGGTATTTTAGCCATCTCAGCATATGTAAGTACTGCGACCACGCCAAGCAATACGTTCCCTCAGGTTCAGCCTAAATTTTCAAGAGATATTGATGAGTAAGCCAGGTTTTAAGATAACAGAACTTAAAGCAATGGTGCAAAAGCCGTGTGACTGTCTAATCAAATCAGATAGGCAGATGATTGGTCATCGACAGCTGCTATTGCTGGGCCCACGGAGTCAAGGTTATTCAGTGCCCTAGAGATGATGTCTTGGACTTGTGGCACAAGTGACATGACTGGCCAGGCAGGAGGCCCTGGGATTCCTATCAGAGGCTGCTGAACATGTGAAGGTAAAATTCATACCATCCATAGTGAGCAAAGTCTGGTCATGTCATATGGATCCACTAGACATTCTGTGGCCATGCCAGCTGGCTGCTATGCCTATCTACCTGTTCATGTCGTCATTCACTCCTTAAACTCTTACGGGAGCCACCTGACCTTCGGCTAGATTATTTTGGGCAAACAGAAGCAGCTGTATAGTTATGTGTCATAATCATATATGCTATGTAGCTAAGTGATAATAATCATCATGTCATATAACTACATAAAATCTGGGATTTAATATTTATTCAGGAGAAATAACTTTTCATATCTGCCCTCCTGGGATTTTCTACATCAATCTCAGTCGATTCTGTTTGAATAGAACCAAGGCTGCCTCAGCTAGGTCAGAAGAGAAAGCCCACAAGGTGAAGCTTATCTTGCCGATCTAGCAGGTTGTGTTGATGGCACCAGTGAGACAGTCCTATCTGCAGGCCAAAGGTCTCTGTGTGTAGGCTAGGGAGTCCTGGTACTCAGCATGGGAGGAGAGGAGTAAGAGCAGAGCTCGGTCAGCAAGAAAGATCAGTGTGTCCCGTTCTCAACTTGAATCCAGATCTAGAGGTTATAAAAAAGGAAAAAAAATACTGAAAAATAAAAATAAAGGATATGGATGGAGCTAAGCCTGGAGATTATAATTGTGTTGCCTCCTAATAAATATAGACTGTCTTACTGGAATTCCGAAGTGGGGGGAGGAGAGGGAGGAAGAGGAGGAAGAAAAGAAAGAGGGTGACGTGGACTCTAAATGTTCACATGGTTTCATTTTATAGAATAAGGGTATTTGGTTGAACACTGCGGAATTGCCATAATAAAACCACAGCCTAAATTATATTGCTTAAACTCATATTCCTATTTAATGCTGATATTTAATCATATCAATATTATTAACTTAGTATACTAGAAAAAGCATATGGTGTTTCTGACTCGAGAGAACTGTTAATAGCATGATTCCATAAAGTTATCACCTGAAGCCAGTCAAGAATTCACTACTCAGTTAAAAATAATTTAAGGCATGCTTGAGAACAGAGTCCTAAAAACATAAAGAGAGGGTACAACCTACCCAGTTCTGGGATCTTCCAAGTGGCATTTCTTAAAAGCCAGTGAGCTCAAATTTGTTGTTAGAAAAGCATTTGTATGCCGCAGAAACTCACCCCCTAAAAGGAGCTTCCGGGTGATTGAGAGCCCAGAGGAGACACTTGTTTACCTCTGATCCAGAGCAGGAAGAGAGGCAATCACTCTGTCTTTTGTTAATGACCTAAGGAGTCATTAACAAAACAACTGTTGAAAATTAAACACTCACTTGTGAGGAATCTCAAGGGAGAATCCAGGCAGCCTCCACCTAGTACACACCAGTACATGTGACCAACTGCACCTAAATGGCTGTTGCTGCTGGCCGGGCATCCTTCCAATGTGTTGACTTTAGGATACAGGACTCAGGACTCATCCCAGAGATGCCAGTTCAGCCCTCTCCTTCTAGCAACTAGAAGGAAGCCTGCTGATGTCGTCCATGTTCTTTCTCTTCTGCATCCCTACTTGGCCAAAGCATGAACGCTCAGACCCCCAACTAGACTCTCATCAGAATATCCACACTCCCTGGGAGTGTAGGGCTGAAGTAATTCTGGAAAATGGCATCTGTGGTTGGAGCAGGACTGTGAGCCTGTTAACCTTTTCTCTCATTAGTCATTTCTGTCTGTTCTGATTTAGTCACGGCGATGAGGAAAATAATGGCTAAGGAGGCCCTTTTCCATGACCCCATCCCAAAGGTTCTGCAACTTCCCAAATCTAACGGGACCAACTGGGGACCAACTATTTAAACTCTTGAGTATGTGAGGAACATTTTCGCTTCAAACTGTTACTTCTCCTGTCGCCTCAACGGACTGTGCTCTGTGAAAGTCTCAGAGAGACCAATGACTGAATTGGTTGTCGCGGGAGGTTGAATATGCTTGGCCTACGGAGTGGAACTATTAGGAGTAGGCATGGCCTTGTTGGAGGAAGTGTGCCACCGTGGGCATGGGCTTTAAGACCTTTGCCCTGGCTGCCATCGGAACAATTGGTGCAACTCTCAGATTCTCCAGCCCCATGCCTGCCTGGATGCTGCCATGCTCCGGCCTTGATGATAATGGACTGAACCTCTGAACCTGTAAGCCAGCCCCAATTCAATGTCTTTATATGGGTTGCCTTGGTCATGGTGTCTGTTCACAGCAGTAAAACCCAAACCAAGACAGTAACCTCTCAGAGGCCCTCTGGTACTTCCAGAAAACCTTGGATACTGAGCCAGAATCTTTTTAGAGCTACTGTCAAAGCAAGAAAGGCTAGGATAAACAAACAAACAAACAGACAAGCAGTCAGGTGCCTGGTATAAATAGACTTTTATTTTCAAATTAGGGAATTAGAGGTGGCTCAGCAGTTAAAGCTGCTCTTCCTGAGGCCCAGTTTTGATTTCCAGCACCCACACAGTGGTTCAAAATTGAGACTCCAGGGCTCCTGTTCCAAGGGATCTACGTCCTCTTCTGGCCTCTGAAGGCCTTGCATGTACACAGCACATAGACAGACATACAGGTAAAGCACCCATACACATAAAATAAAAAAATAATAACTAAATAAACACTGGATCATAAATATCCCTGGTAGCTTGCTCCATTTTGGCATGGTTCTGTATTCTTTAACAAATATCACAGCTACATTTTTAATGACTTTTATTCCCATACATGCAACTTGCCATGTTTATCACCCTTGCTTCAAAATGCATGATGAATATGGTTTCAAATTATGAACTAGAGTTCTCAGTGTGTGCTTCTTATGAAATCACAGATCACTTCTCTTGTGGACTGCAATCAATTCTCATAAAGGTGTAGGGGAAGGAGTCTGTTTTGTACTCAGAATGGAACCCTGTGAAAATGATGTATTATAAATTGAAATAGAGCTGCTGCCTGGCTTTCACTGGGCTGGCAAAGGCTCCTTTCACTTCTTCCCGCATGTAAATTTTTCTAGGAAAGGGGGAAAACAAAACTTAAGACCTAAACAAAACCTTAACTCATTAGTAGCTTAAGTGATTTTGTAACTGGCTTTAAAAATATTTATAATGCTTGATTAGTCTCTCCAAGATTCCAGAGTGTGGCTGTGAGCAAAAGAGATGTGGAAAGCACACACCTGGAGTCCTAATGTCTGGGCAGCTGAGGCAGGAGGATTGTGAGTTCAAGGCCAGCCTGGGCTAAATAGGGAAATTCTGTTGCAGAAAGGAGAAAGAAGCAAAGAAGGAAAGAAGAAGAGAGGAAAAAATGAGGGGGAGAAAAGAAAGAAGAAAAGTAGGGGAGGATGAAAATAAGGAAGGGATGGAGGAAGGGAGGGAGGTGAGAAGGGAGGAAGAGAGGGAGGAAGGAAGGGAGAAAGAAGGAAGAAAAGGAAAGAAAAACATTAGCAGCATCAGTCCATGTTGTTACATTTCCTAGGGGCTGGAAGACAGCTGGTATCAGGATGTGACGGTTTCCCAATAGCAAAAGTGAAGACAGGGGCAAAGCCACTAAGTTGCTAACCACAGCCCTTGGTTCCTCTTCACCTGCTCGCTTACAGTCATAGATTGCCTTCTGAAGACCAGACTCCATGGCCCCATGGCCATCATACGTTTGTGAAGAAGATACAGAAGAATTTAAATAAGTGAGTTTTAGAGAGAAAGGAAGGGGTTTGAAGCAGAAGGCACCCAGATACACAGGGACTTTGATTCAGGGGTGCACACTAATGTACTCTCATATGTCACTGAAGCCGAGTGTTCAGCAGAAGGTGAGTGTGTATTGTACACATGTTCATGAGGCCATGTGCAGGAGGCACACACAAACCTGTGGGGGTCAGAAGTGTTCCTCCACCACTTTTTAATGAAAAATGTTTTCATAGGGTATATTCTGATTATAGTTCTCCCCTCCTCAGCTCCTCTGAGATTCTCCCCAACTGCCTACCCACCGATATTCATATCCTTTCTCACTCTTTCTCTCTCATTAGAATAAAACAGACATCTGAAAATAACAGTAAAATAAGATCAAAATAAAAGCAAACAAACGACAACAGGACAAAAGAAACAGCATCAAGCAAAAAAAACAAAAAACAAAAAACAAAACAAAACAAAACAGCCGAAGAAACACAAGTAGAAGCTGAGACATACATTTGTACACACAGTACACCCATAAAAACAAAACCAAAATCAGAAACCATGATACCTAACCAAAATAACTTTAAGGTATATATAAAAAAGCAAACAACAACAAAACCTTCCCTTCCCAAATATCAAAATATCATTGAATTCATTTTGTGTTGGTGTATTGATAGGCGTGGGACCTGCCCTTATGTGTGATTTGTATACCCAGTGAGACTCCGTTGACAAAAACTAATGTTTTCCTTGGAAAGCAGTTATCAGTTGGAAGTAGTTTCAGGGTGATGGATGGGGACTTGTGTCTACTTCCCCTCTCAGCACCGGGACCCCGTTTGGCTTAGACCTCTGCATGCCCTATGCATGCTGTCATCTCTGTGAATTGGTATGTGTGTCAGCCTTGTTGGTTTATACCACCTTGTTTCCTAGGTGTGTTCCCTCCTCACTGGCTCTTATATTCTTTCTGCTTCTCTTTCTGCACAGTTCCCCTAGCCCTGAGGGGAGGGGTTTCATGAAGACATCCCACTTAGAACTGAATGTTTCGAGGCCTTTCACTCTCTGTGTATTTTCTAATTGTGGGTCTCTTTGTTCCCATCTGCTGTTGGAGGGAGCTTCTCCGACGATGGCTGGACAAATCACTGGTCTGTGAGCATAGCAGAACGTCGTAAGGAGTTATCTTATGGCCACATTCCTTTAGCTTAACAGCAGTGTTTAGTTTTCTCCTAGGTCCATGGCCTATCTAGTCTCAGGTCTTAGCCACCCAACCACTGTCAGGGATGCATTCAATGCCACAGGCAGGGCCTTAATTGCATTCAGATATCGGTTGGTTTCTCCCACAACTTTAGTGCCACACTTGCACAAGCATATATCTTGTAGGCAGATCATCATTGTAGATTTCAGGTTTCGTCGCTGCATTGGTGTTTACTTCCTTCCTCTGCTAGTGTACAGAGTACCTTCCTGTATCATGAACACTAGTCATTAGGGGTGAAGGTTCTAGGTGGACACTAGCTCCACTTCTCCGTGTTCAGTGAATTACGTAGATGTTGTCTTCAGCATCAGGGCCTGACCGTCAGTTTAGACAAGCTCTCACACAAAACCTGGAGCTTGCCATGTCAGCTAGACTGGCTAGTCATCAAAAGAGTACTCATACCCGCATGCGTCTGTCTTCTGTCCAGTGATATATGCCGTCATGCCCAGCTTTCTATATGGGTTCTTGGGTCCTTATTCTTGCTCAGCATGTGCTCTCCTCATGGTCTTACCTCCCCAGCTTCACCACTTTATAAGTTACTATCCTATCATACATCAAAGCTACTTAGGAGAAATGGGATTTGTGGAGTGTTTTTTGAGAAAAGCATGAGCAGGTAAGGTTTCCTTCAGAGTGATCAGCTAGGTGACAATTCGGGGGGATGAGGGTGGACTAGAAGGAGAAGGTTCAGAATAACCACCAAAGTCCATATGGGAGAATCTGGATTTAAAAGCTTTGCTAATGTTAGCATCAGAAACTGTTTATGGCCAGCCTCTGCATCCACTGATGACGTCATCCCTAGGGGAAGAAGACCCTCACGCATCTGTTGCCATGGTGACCGCCTCACACTCCCTGCCCATGCCTCACCTGCATCACCTGTACATGTCACCATCTGTGTCACTTATGTCACGGCCCAGATAAAAGATAGGGACCCTCATCTCCCTCTTCCTCTTTTCTCTTCTTTGCTTCTTCCCCTCTTTCAATAAAGGAGCTCTTTTGTGGGAACTGTGCTGGCTTGGTGTGATCTGCCCAGGAATAAGCTGTTTTTAGCTAACAGCTAGAACTGTGGCAAAGGAGAGATCAGGCATCAGTTACTCAATGGAGTATGGACCAGCCATTTTCTCATAGGACATGGCTGAAGTGGTTAGAGTGGTAAAAATTGGGGTGACCTGAAGCAGCTCCAGCCTCCATCTTTTATCTAATATGGTAGGCTAGCCTAGCACAAAGCTGTAAGTGTTCTAATTTCCAATAAGAGAAAGAACAATTTGGGACAATCCCCCTCCCCCGTGTGATAAGTATGTCCCTTACAACCTAGACAGCTCCTCAGGGGCACATCAGTATTTAGATTGTTTATTCCCCGCCAGATGAGATAAATCAACCCAGATTGGTTATTCTCTGTTGGATGGCATAAATCCCCCCATCACAATTCCATGTTAGCACACAGACTTCGGTTTCAGTTACTGTTGCACTGCTGGGAAGAGACACCATGACCAGGGCAACTTATAAAGGGAAGCATTTAACTGGGGCGTGCTTACAGTTTCAGAGGCTTAATCTATTAACATCATAGTAGGGGGGCATGGTGGCAGGCAGGCAGGCATGTATGGCACTGGGGCAGTAGCTGAGAACTTAGACCTGACCTGCAAGATATCTCTCTCTCTCTCTCTCTCTCTCTCTCTCTCTCTCTCTCTCTCTCTCTCTCTCTCTCTCATACTCACACTCACACACACCATTTAAAACATTATATATGTAACATTGGCGGGATTTTACATTTTACTATTTAGTTTAGTGAGCAAGTGTGTGGGTTCTGGGGTGCATGCCAGAGTTGCCTTTCTCCTTTCACTGTGAGTTCCATGGGTCGAACTCAGGTCTTTGGGTTTGTACCACAAACTCTTTAACTAATGCAGGCCCAAGTTTACAATTCTGTGTTTGGCCATATTCATAGCTGTCCGTGCTATATGCAGCCCACCAGCCACTGGCTAACAAGCCTGCTAGAACCTCTAGCAAGAAGAAAATAAAACGAAGGGAAAAACTAGACCCAGAATTGCGTCTATACCTC
The DNA here is from genome assembly GCF_978045245.1 of Mus caroli. Lineage (NCBI taxonomy): Eukaryota > Metazoa > Chordata > Mammalia > Rodentia > Muridae > Mus > Mus caroli. The sequence continues at coordinate 75,760,616 of NW_028227270.1, read as the reverse complement.
CTCTGTTAGAACTCAGTGATATGCCCTTACCAAGTTGCAGAGGAGCCTGGGAAATGTAGTCCAGTGATATAATGAGACTGAAGAGGAGCCTGGGAAATGCAGTCCAGCAATATAATGAGACTGAAGGGGCACAGATATGGGGGAAACATCCCACAGATTGCACCACATAACTGCTCCAGATGATACTCAGCCAGCAAGTTGCATAATTTCTTCCATAGAATGTGTTCAGCCTGGGATTGCAATGCAGCCAAAGACACCACTCAGGGAAGCTCAAGGTTTCAGCTAGTCCTAAATTCCAGCAAACCTCACTACTCTGTTTAGCTTACACATAGTTCAGACACATCAAAGACACACCAAAAATTGGTGCACAGGACATTGAATACAGGCTAATTAAATTCACAGAGGTTGCTGTGTGCATATGCCCGGCCATCCAGAGTCTACATATGACTGGTTCTTACTGCAATAGAAGGGATGTTCTTTAGGCCCAAACCTTATAAGCACTATTTACACACATATGGTTTTGGTTTTATGGCTTCATTTGGCAAGCAAATGCTCTCAGAGTTAGAGACACCTTTAAGGGAATATCAAGTTGTTTGTTCTTTTGAAATATGTTAGGGGCTTAATGAGAGAGTCTAAAGACCACCTATAATATAGACTGAGCATCCATCGGTGTTCAATGTGTCAGATATTTTGCCCTACACGTGTTTACTGCCCAGATAGCCTTTTGAGTCATTCATTTCAAGTGTTACAGTGAAACCATTCACATCTCACAGAACAGGCTGTGATTTAAAATGTCATTTGAACACAGACATGGAAAAGTGTCACTGTAGCTCTCTGAGTCTTCCTCATTCTAGATTTGATTCCAAATTTCCTTCACTGTTTTTCTGTTTTATCTGAAAGTCCCTAAAAAATAGTCATGCTGTGGCTTGTGTGTGCATGCACGCATGCACATGCACACGCACACGCACACGCACACACCTCAAAAGAAGTGAGGAGGAGAGAATGGTAGTCTGTGGAAGTACAGAGCTGGAGTCTCTACTCAAGCTATGCCTGTTGTGACTTTGGGGCACATTACTCAATCCAAGCCCTAATCCACTCTTCCAGGAGATCTGGGCAACTTCATGGCCAGGCCCAAAGCACGTGCTCAAAAATAATGTCCCAGTGTCACCGAGACTTGTGACCTATGGACAGACACTTGTCTCTTAATCCCACTCTTTGATCTTTAATCATCAAAGAGAACCATCCCTGTCCTCTTCCTTGCGATCTACCACTGTTCCATGGGAAGAGGGAAGCAGCAGTGCCTGGCCTAGGCCTGGCTACAGGGCAGGGTGGATTCACTGTCTGCAGTCACAAAACAAAGCAACAAAGGCTACATGACTTGACAGACAGACGAACAGAAGTCTCTCCCAGCTCTGGAGGCTGGAAGGCCAGGATGAAGGGCTTGATTCTACCAGAATCTCGGAAGGGAAATTTGTTTCAGGATTGTCTCCTGGTAGCTGCTGCCAGGGGTTGGCATCCTCTGGCTGGTCACTACATCATCTTAGTTTCTGTCTCCATCTTCCCATGGCATTCTCCCTCATGTGTGTCTGTATTTTCTCTTCCTTTAAAACCAACAGTCATCTGAGTTCCAGAGCACTTCCTGGAGACAAGCTCTCCTCTAGCAGGAACGGTGCCCCACCTCTGCTCTGCCACCTCTGCAACCTGGCTAGCCCTGCCTTAGAACAGAAGTGGATGCTCACAGCCATCCATTGGACTGAGCACAGGGTCCCCAATGGAGGAGCTACAGAAAGGACCCAAGGAGCTGAAGGGGTTTGCAGCCCCATAGGAGGAACAACAATATGAACTAACTCAGTACCCCCAGAACTCAGGGACTAAACCACCAACCAAAGAGTACACATGGTGGGACTCATGGCTCCAGCTGCATATGTACCAGAGGATGGCCCAGTCAGTCATCAATGGGAGGAGAGGCCCTGGGTCCTGTGAAGGCTCTATGCCCCAGTGTAGGGGAATGCCAGGGCCGGGAAGTGGGAGTGGGTGGATTGGGGAGCAGGGGGAGGAGGGAGAAGATGGGGGGTTCGGAGGGGAAATCAGGAAAGGGGATAGATAACATTTGAAATGTAAATAAAGAAAATATCTAATAATTTTTTTAAAAGACCAACAGTCATAGGATATGAGCCAAAATCACAGTCACAGAATGGAGGCCAAAGTCACAGTCATAGGCTCTGCATAGCTTCTTTTCAAAACCCAAACACAGAGATGGCAAAGGAGTGGCCATGTTTTCTAAGTGATTGGCTTCCCTCAGTGCCTGGGATTGCTTCTTCATTTTGCCTTGATCAGGGCATGACAGCAGAGAACATGGGGTGTGAGGCTGAGGTGGAGTTATTTGCCTAGCATTCATCAATCCCTGGGTTCGATCCCCAGCACCCACAATTAAGAAAAACGCTTCTATGAGCTTGCTTATAGGCAGTCTGCAGGGCATTTTCTTGATTAATGGTTGATGTGCAAGGACCCAGTCCAAGTTTTGGGTGTAAGTAGAGGGTTGCCACCCCCTGACAGAGAGCAAACCTTAGGGAGCAAGACCTCCTCTGGTGACCTGTTTCCATTTTCACCTCCAGGTCCTGTCTTAAGTCATGAAGACCTCCATTTGACTCACCTCAGGGACTGAATTACAACCTGAGAGTTGTAAATAAACGGAAATAGACCCTTTCCTTTTGTTTGTGGTGTGTTCTATCACAGCGATAGAAACCTTAACTAAGACAACCCCATAAATTAGACACGGTAGCCCATGACTGTAATCCAACATCCAAATGGTAGAGGCAGCAGTACCAGGAGTTCAAAGTCATCCTCAGCTACATAGTGAGTTCAAGGCCAACTTGGGCTGGGGGAGAAGGATAACATTAAGTGAGCATTTCCAGGGAACGTGTGGTCACTTCACCCTTAACCCATAGACAACGTCACTAGGGCCATTTCCTCTTGAAACACACAGCTGCCCCTGGCCGCATCTTAGATAAGAACTTGTTCTCTTTTGCCTTGAGAAGCTTTGAGGAGGAACCCAGTGTCGTCCATGGACTATCTCCACCTCTTCTCTCTATGTTCAGTCTGGACTCTATCCCAAAGAAATGTGACAAGAACACCTAGAAATCTGTCTTCACAAAAATAGCTAGCTTCTTTCAAGCCTGCCTGTGGCAGCTAGGGAGGCAGTCAAGGGCTTTAGTAACACGGTATAGCTGTAGAAGCTTGTTCAACTACCCAAGCTAAAACTTTAGGTCAGAAGAGATAGGATTTCTTGCTTACACTTATTAACACCACATGGTTTAAGCTAGGCATGTGACTCATGCCTATAATCTCAATATTGAGAGCATGAGGCAGGAGGATTGATAATCTAAGGGCAGACTGAGTTACACATTGAGTTATGGGGAAGCCTAGACTACAGATGAGAAGGAAAATAAAACAAAATCCCCACGGCTCAGTAACACTACCCTACCTCAGTTCTTATATCTTCCTCATGGTCTGTTAGACTCTTCTGTGTTTATCATGAGAAATAAACATTTGGAAGCAAAGATATACAGAGCATTAAAAGATAAGCTTATTTGCATGCATGAGTTGCGTTGAGGAATGTTTTCAATTCCAAAATTGTGAGCATATTACAAGACCCTGGGATGGAAAGCAGGTGCTGGCTCCAGCTGTTCCCCCTGCTGCCAACAGCAGCCGCAGCTCAAAAGCCTAGGACCACCACGCTCCCTGCAAGCTATCTGAGATGATAAGAAGGTAAGAGGGGACACTTTTACACATTCACCAAGGACACCGTTTAAATGGGTTTTGACGTAGTTCCGTGTGTTCCAGATAGCCAATGGAAAGGAGAGCCCGATGTCTGCCTTCCCAGCTTGCTCAAACGTATGACTTGCTTACCTTTCCATCATAATTTTGAAGCAAAAGTCCAGGGCACAAGGTTTTGGGAAGCAGTGGTGCTTGTGTATTTCCATGAGTACTGTACTGTTCTGGATTGTTCTAAATTGCTCAAAACTCTGAAGAGGGGCCATATTCATGTCCAAACAGTCTGACCAAATCAAGGCCTAAGGCTCCCTACTTGCTGAGTTCCCTTTGAGAATGGAGTCAGCCTATACTTGATTAGAGCCTCCAGGAGCACAGCTGCTTCCAAGGTCAGGCTGAAAGGTTAACACGCCTAATCTGACAAGTTAAAGGTCTTGAGAGATATATGGTGACAGAATATTTACATATATATTTTGATACTTCATTTATGTGTCTCCGTGTGTCTGTGCACGTGAACACTTTCGTGTGGTAGGTGACCATGATGGCCAGAATAGGGTGGGTCCAATTCCCTGGAGCTGGCAAAGTTAGAGGCAGTTGTGAGTCACTTGATGTGGATCTTGGGATGGGAACTCAGGTCCTCTGTAAAAGCAAGTACTAGTCACTGCTTAGTCATCTCTCCAGCCCAAGGAACCTTTTTGTGTAAGACTTGTCTCTGCTCAGGCTCCCCGGCCTTTGATAGCTGCAACAATAAGATCTAAAAGTTGAGTTTCCACATTGCTATTGGAAGCTTCTTGGGAGATGTCTCTTAACTCTTATTTTAACCTCCAGAGATTTTTACATATAATACTAATTATTTGGTGTTTCACACCTGTCATCCTGACACTTTGGAGGCTGAGGCAGGATGATCACTGTAAGTTTAAGGTTTCACCCGGGCTACATCATACATTCATGATGAGTTCCAGGTCAGCCTGGGCTACCAACTGAGACTCTCCCTTAAGAAGAAGGATAAGACTAATACAGGTACCATTGCTTCTCTATACCAACATGGGATGGTGACAGGAAGAAATTAAATCAAGTTCTATTTGGTACAGAGGAGGCTCGACTATTGTTTTGTAAGATTTTGGAGGATGTAAAATAATGGCTTTCTTTAAAGGAACAAGTGGTTTCTTCTAGCTGCCATTTCAGCAGTCCATCATGGTGGGGAAGCCAAGACAGCATGAGCCTGAAATACTTGGACACATCACTTTCACAGTCAGGAGCAGAGAACAAGAGATTGACTCATGCACACCTGTGTTCAGCTGCCTCTCTCCATTTTAACGTATCTGAGAACTTCATACACACATTCTATATGTTTTGATCATATTCACTCCCCTCTTTCTTCTCTCCAGCTCCCCAGTCCTCGGCTCCTCTATGCCTCTGCCTCCTAACTTCATGTCTTATTAAAGAAAAAAAAAATTCCCTGATTCGAATCAACGCTTCTTACATGTATATGAATGTGGGACCATCCCGTGACAATAGGCAACCTACCAGTGGCCACACCCCAGCTGCTGTCAGTTGCCAATAGCTTCTCCGTGCAGAGTGAGGCCTCCTCATGAACCCCTTCTCTAGCCACACTGGCATGTTGACTGTCTTGACCTTGTGCATGCAACTGCAGCTGTTGTGAGTTCGGAAGTGTAGCAGCCATGTTGTTTCCAGAACCCAGCGTTCCTCCCCAACCTCTGGCTCTTACATTCTTTCTTCTCCTTCATCCTCAATCCTGCCTGAGTATGGGAGGGTGGGGATTGATCTAAATGTTGCATTTAAGGATAAGCATTCATGTTTATTCATATTTATCCTTAACATTTTGACTACTTCTAAGTCACTTTAATAGCCACGGCCCACTGCAAAAAGAAACATCTTTGGCTAAGGATGACAAGCTTCACTAATCTATGGGTATAAGCTTAAATATTTAGAAGGCAACGTGACAGCATGTTTATTTAGCAAAACAACAGTAGTAAACTATCCCCTAGGTCCTACGGTCTGTCCAGCCATGGGGTTTTGACAAGATTTACAGAGTCAGACATGAATTCTCCTCTTTGGGGCAGGCCTCACATTCATTCAGAAAGTGTTTGGTTACCCCTATGACAACCATGCCACTACCACACCAGAGGGTACATCTTGCCTGGCAGGTTTGTATTATAGCATGCACGGCTCAGCCTAGGGAAAATCACTGGTGTCCTTTCTTTCCTGGTGGTCTATATTGTACCTTCCATCAGTATGAAACTAGCCAGCTGGGAGGATTTTTTTTCTCAGTTCTAGTTTGATTTCTCCATGTCCCACAACCAAAATGTATGATATCTTTAGCAATTGGATCTTAGCATCTAGTTAGAAACCATAAAGTTTATAAGAAACATTTAAAATCATCAACACCTCTTCCCTTTAAACTTTTTTCTATTAAGTTATGACACACTGGACTGTGCCCTTAAAACTGGTGACTGGAGAGATGATGGCTCAACTGTTAAAAGCTAGGCTTACAACCAAAAATAAAACTGAATTGCTTCCTTTATCAGTCTAGCACGTCATTGGATTTAAGATGGAACAGGCTAAAAATGAGCTTGCAGAAAAGTATGAAGCCATTTCTTTTTTTTTTTTTTTTTTTTTGGTTTTTCGAGACAGGGTTTCTCTTTATAGCTCTGGCTGTCCTGGAGCTCCCTTTGTAGACCAGGCTGGCCTCGAACTCAGAAATCTGCCTGCCTCTGCCTCCCGAGTGCTGGGATTAAAGGCGTGCGCCACCACACCCGGCTGAAGCCATTTCATATAACGTGGTGTGTGCTCAAGTGCACATGACAGGTACATGTATTTGAAGGACAGAGATCAGAGTCAGGTGTCTTTCTCTATGGTCCTCCACCTTCTTTTTGAAGCACTGAGTCTCAAACTTGCTCATTTGGGTAGACTAACTGTCCCACAAGCCCCAGAGAGCCATCTGTCTCTGCCCCTTCACTGGAGTTACAAACACACACCACTGTGCTTGGCTTTGGGGTGAGTGATGAGGATCTGAACTCAGAACCTCTTGGGGTTTTCACAGCATGCACTTTGCCCAATGAGCCATCCCCCACAACCTCCACCAAATATAAGATGAGCATTTAAAGCTTGGGTAAAGTTTAAGCATTCAAAATAAGCTTTTAAAATTTACTCACCAAGTTTTCCTGAGTGTTTGTGTTTCCTGAAACAAATATATAGTAATGTAGCACACGGTGATAAGCAGGCAATGAAGATGAGATTGTATCTGCCTTAGCTTGTATACGTTCTCTTACTGGTGTCTTCATAATATCAAAATTGCCCCATAATGAATTCATTAAAAAATATATCTCTGACACAACCCTATTATGTAGCTATAAACAAATGGATCAGTACTATCTAATGAAGTAAACATTCCTACCTGAGCATTAGATACCTTTAATTTGTTACTGACTTGGTTAACAAATTGTATATAAGTATCTTAGTATTTTCTGATGCTGTAATAGAACGCACGAGACTGGATGGTTTACAAAGAGAAGAGGCTTATTTTGACTTAGAGTTCTGCAGGTTGGGCTGTTCAAGCTGTACCTGGCAAGCCACCTAGGTTGTGTTATCCCATGAAGGGTGTATGGATGGATGAATCATCTGTGAGGGTGGGAATGGGTATGTGAAGAAGAGCAAGAAGGGACAAAGGAGCTGACCTACTGCACAGCAACCTGTTCCTTTGAGTATAAATTCATCTCCTGGAGACATAACCCAGTCTCCCGAGAAAGCCATTCATCCTTTTTGAAGGTTCACCACCAGCTAACAGTGCTATATTGGCAAACATAATTCATCATGAGTTTCAGAAAAAAAAAAAAAACCAAAATCACAGCACTTATTTTATTGACCATCACAATACCTTCCATGTCAGTGCTGGGAGAGGCAGAAGAAAATCTTTCTTTAGTCGTCATTGGTCACAAAATGTCAATTAGTTCCTCTATAGAATGCTGCCTTCTGAGTGCCATTAATTAATCGCCACTCTAGGTAGACCATCTCTGATTACTACTAGAAAGCCTAAGGTGGGCCCTGAGGACATTCTCTCATAACAGAAGAGGTTACAGTCAGCCATCAGGCCCTCACCTGAGATGCCAGATGCTCCTTCTGAGCCCCACCCCTAAGCTGTACGTAGTGCTGCCTCAGCCGCATGTGGTCTTAGAGCTGATGTAGTCTAAGGAGGGCGGGAGGTTAAGTGAACGAGGCAAGACTCCACCGACGCATCCTTCATGCTGGCTTTGATGGTTTGGTGATTCAGCTGTTTTGAGCATATTCATAATCCTAAGCTAGACTTGGATGGGCTCACTGGTCTATCCTTGGTGCCCTAAGTGGAGCTCATGTCTGCCCAGGAAAATGACTAATTATAACAATGACTCGCCTAACAACTACTGTCGGCTGGAGCTTGTGGTACAAGTATCCAGATGCTAGAGGTGTCCCCTACTTATTTCTGTTTCTCTTTTCTGTACTGTGGGTGGAAGTAGCAGCCCTGATGGCCAGCCATTCCCCTCTGACCTCCATTTACAGATACTCATTAGGCATCTGAAATAGCAAGGGTCAAACCACTGGTTACTGGGGAAGCAGAGTCTGACTTCTGGTTTCTCTCTGGGTTTGTCCTCAGCTCTGTAGAGCCGTTGGTCAAAGAGTCTGGTCCCGTTGGGATGCAGTTCTGACACCAGAAGCTGGCAGGGTTCCTCAGCAACATTTTATGACTTGCCACATCATCTGGTGAACCTTGCAGTTCTTCTCAATAAACAACAAAAAAGCTTCATTTTATTGCTGGCCATTTGAAAACAATACTACCTGTCAAGAGATTCTCTCCTTCATTCCAGTCAGTTCACTTAAGTATCCGTAGGTGCTAATTTCTTTAATTAAACAAAAACCATATGGGTGGTAACAAGGATAGAATCCTGATGAATCCTTTGAGTCCCAGGAAAGGAAATCCAGTGAGAAGACACTGACATAATGCCAGAAACCTGATAGGATTGAGGAACCCTCTGTGACAAGAATCAAGGCTCTTCCTGCTGGGTCCAGTTGTCCTCTAGATAAACACAGGTTAATGAAGTGTGTTTGAGGGCAGCTTGATTTGTCCATGGTGTGAAGACAGTGTGGCCTTGATTCCAACTTGAAACCATAGCTTCACTCATGAGCCACTTAGCCTATGCTCGCTAAAGACTAACTTACATCCTGTGGGCAGAGCTGGGAGCAGTGGGCCCTCTGCTAAGCTGCCGTGGTCAGACTCATAGGCACAAACGAAATGAGTGCACACAAGACAAGTTGGATGTCACTACCCATTTATGTAACTTTTACTGTGGAAACTAGGAAAAATTCACCCCGGAAAGGACTCCAAGAACAGGGCAAGGAGGCGATTCCCCTTAGGTCTGGTTTGGTGAAACTTGGTGAGTTTTTAAGGTTACCTACAAGAGCACAGGTGAAACAAGGAGGTAGAACTGGAGAGGTGGCTCAGTGGTTAGAACACTAGCTGCTCTTAGGAACTGGATATAGTTCCCAGCACACACACACACACACACACACACACACACACACACACACACACACACACATATTGGCTCACAACTACCTGTAACTCCTGTTCCAGTGAGTCTGGTACCCTCTTCTGACCTTTGAGGGTACCAGGCAAGCACGTGGTACACAGACATGCCAGCAAAACACTCATGAACATAAAATAAAAATAAATATGTTTATATTTATAATTTAAAAAAAAAACAAGAGGGAGAGAACTTAAAACCTTTTCTAATTCTCTTACTGTTTGATTTTTAGACTCCAGTAAGCTAGCCTTCCATCCACTGGTCTTATATGACTTGAGATTCACTTCCCAGGTAATTCTGTCCTGAGAAGTCTTCCTGAAGTCTTGGTCCTGTGAATGTGGTATCCCATTGAAGATGTCTGCTTTAGCCAAGTCTGGGTTTGTGGGCCTAGGGATTCCTGTCCTCCAGCCTCACACAACTCCAGGAAGCTTCTAGGTGCAGGCTATGGTTTCCTCCTCTCTTTTGATCTTAAGCAAACAAAATCACTGGTGACAACTATTTATTTCCAACCCCAGCATACCTAAATACGGCACAGTGAAAATATTTAATGTGTGTGTTTGTCACAGTATCTGTTATATCAGCCTTCAAGTTATATTGAGCATCTGTCACAAGTCACATTTGTTTTCCATGTAAATGGGACTTAGTAACGTGCCTGTTGTGTGCCATTCACATTCAAGGTGAATCTTCCTGTCTCAGTCAAACCTGTCTGGAAGCACCCTCTCAGACACACCAAGACACCTGTCTCTTAGGTGATTCTAAACCCAGTCAAGTTGACAGTGAAGATTAACCATGATACTTTTGAGGTAAAATTATTTTAAACCCTGACAATCGCGTTACTTACCTGTTATAGAAATGTTTATGTAGTCCCTTGTATATTTGGAACACTTTGTTAGGTCATAGAGGAGAACAAAAAAGAGGAGAGGAAAGACAAGGGGGAGGCAGTGGGGAGGGGAGACAGAGAAGAGAAAGAGAGGAGAAGGGGAGAGAAGGGAAAAGGAAGGAAAGGAGAGGAGACAAAGACAGCTTTCTCATCAAGGGAGCTCTCTAATAGGCACTCACTCTGTGTAGGTGTGGCTTCCATCCCATTTCCCTCAGAAGCCCACCCTTACATGTCCAGAATCCAAGGACCATGTGAGGCTCTCTCCACATCTTCTCACCAGGCTGGGTTGCATTAAACATGTAAACTGTGTCGATGTGGGTGGCTAAGGTCAGAATGTAACTGTGATTCCGACATGTAAAAAAAGAAAGGGAAACATTTTCTTTAATTGGTCTTCTCTTGAGCTCTGAAAATGATTTATTTTTGTCAACTGAAAAGTGACAGATCCGTTTAACGCCTCTTGCAGAAACGACTTAACGCCACGGGCCCGAGAGTTCTATCTTTAGACAGTCCTACTTGTAAGGCTGGCCTTTGGGATGCTGGGAATTTGGATGTGGCGACAAGAACGGTTCCCTGTGCCTAAGCTGTTAGTGCAAACAATATGGTTGATGCCAAACACCTGCCTTCCTTCCGGAGCTCTGGAAGTTTGGAATGTGCCAGGCAGAGGTGCCTGTGTGACCAGACTTTTGTATAAACTTTGGGTCCCTCCAAGTCTTTAATGAACTTTGCTGGTGAGCAACACTAAAATCCTGGCCATACTCATTGCTGGAGGAATCAAATGTGTCCTGTGTGATTCCAGCAGGAAAGGCTCTGTGGGAGCCCAGCATGGTTGCTCTGGTCTGGATCCCCAGTTTCTTTGTTCAGTATGGGATCTGCTCCATGCCCTCCTGCAAGAGCAAATGTCCCTGGACCAAAGGTAGCCCTGGAAGTCCCAGACATACTTATCATGACTCAGGATCTCTCCCACATGCCAAGCACCTTCCCTAGGAGTTTTACATATATTGTCAAGCAAAACCAAGTTTCTGACACATGGACCAGTATTCTCTGGAGGGCAGGAAGGAATCAGGTAACACAAACAAGTTAGTTATACAGTGTGCCTTAATGGTGAGGAAGACTTTGGAGAAAATAAATCAGACAAGGAGATATGAAGTGCTGTGTTGGGGGCTCAAAATTTTACACAAGGGTTTCCTTTCATGTTGCTGTGATAAAAATACTCTCACTATAGCAACTTAAGGTTCAGTCCATCTTGGTGAGGAAAGCAGAGGAACGGAAGTCTAAAGCAGCTGTCACATCGCATCCACAGTCAGGAAACTGAAAGATGTATGCAATGTGGGCAATAAGTGGTCCAGCTCTTCTTTCTGTCTTCATTTACACAGACCAGGACCACAGCTCGGAAACAATACTGACACAATGGGATTAATGCAATCAAATTCGCCTGCTTGTATGCCTGGAAGCCCATCTCCTAGGTGAGTCTAGAACCTGCCAAGGTGCCAGTTAGCCCTAACCCTCACAGTATCTTTCATGCGTAATCTTTGCCAGCTCCCTGGACTAGGAATTACTTAGGAGACACATCTTTGAGGTGTACCTACTAGAGTGCTTCTGGTGGTGTTTGACTCGGAAATGAAGTCTGTGGAGGAATGACCACTCTGTTCACCAAGGCTGGGAGACAAACAATGGAAATGTCCTTCAGCTGGTGAATTAGTAATGAAATCATGAAGTGTGTACACCATGGAATTCTATTCAGCTATAAAGAAAAATGAAACGATAGGACTGGGAAGATGTCTCTGTGGTTAAGAACATTTGCTGTTCTTCCAGAGGATCCAGGTTCGAGTCCCTGCACCCACTTGGTAGCTCACAACCCCTTATAACGTCAGTTCCAGGGGTGCTGATGCAATCTTCTGGCCTCTGTGGGCACCAGGCATGCACATGGTATACAGGAATACATGCAGGCAAATCACCCATACATACAAAATACTTTTAAAAAGAGAAATGGCATCATAAAATTCCAGGTGAAGGAATGGAACTAGAAAATATTATACCAAGTGTAACTCCCATCTATCCATCAAAGAAGCTTCCCTCTGCAACAGGTGGAGACAGTGACTAAAACCCACATCAGGTAAAAATTCAGAGAACAACATATTGTGGGATGCTCAACCCCAGTTGAGCATCTAGAATTCAAGTCCTTCATTGAAGGCACAGGGAACATCTCAGAAGTGGTGGAAAGATTGTGTGAAAACCAGGATGCCTGCCACATGATAGGATCTTCTACACATGACAGGGAAACTTCACCCAAGAAATCTCAACAGTACAGCTGCCTACACAACACCTACCTAATGACACCAGTTGACATACCAACTCAGGTGGGGAACACATCATAGGGCCTTAAACTATTAGCCAGCCCCAATTAAAATGGTTTCTTTTATAAGAGTTACCTTGGTCATGGTGTCTCTTCCCAGCAATAAAACCCTAACTAAGACAGCAATCAACAGCTGCCTGTGGTTCTCCATCTAGGAGAAAGACCCTATGATGTGTTCTCCATCTGAGTTGGTATGTGTCCTGTGTGTATATTCCACAGTATAAGATGCTAAAGAGATTTGGCAATGTGTGATCCTGGAATGGACCCTGGGCCAAATTGATTTCTTCCCCTATTTGATCTCATTTTTGTCATAAAGGACATTATTGAGGAAACTGGCCAAGTTTGAATAAGGTCTGCAGATTAGGTAATAGTATTTTATCAGTACTCATTTATGTTTCAATAGATTATTGTGTGGCTATTTTAAAACAGTGCCCTGTTGCTGAAAATGCACCCTGAAGTATTTAGGGATGAGGCAAATAATCTACAATGTAATCCCAGGTGGTATAGAAAAATATCACATGGCAGGAGCATAATTGTGATAAAATGTTCATGATTGAAGCATTTGAATGCAAGACACACTGGACAACTTCTGTCCAACCTGTTTTTTGTATTATTCTTACAGTTTGCTGCATATCTGAATTTTCTCAAAGTGCTACAGAAACAACCTATGTTTATTATAGGAAAAAAAACACAAAAAAATAAACACATAAAATTCACCATGAAAAAAAAAAAACATAAAATCAACCACATTAATTATCTTTCAGAGTAAAGCCAGACAGTGGCAAATACATTCACATTGTCATGCAACTCATCTCCTGAATATTTTCATCTTACAAGACTGAAACTCTATATTCATTATATTCATGAGAACTCCTTATTTAAACTCAGCCTAACTTCTGGCCACAGTCTACTTCCTATGTCTTTAAGTTTGATTTACTTAAAGACCTGATGGAGGTGAGGCCTACTACCTTCCTCTTTTGGGGTGTGTATGTGTGTTTGCGGGTTGCATGTGAGCATACAGGTAGATCCACCAGTTGGAAGGACATTTCTATCACTCTCCACCCCATTCCTTAGAGTCAAGGTCTCTCGTTAAGCCTGAAGCTTGAGAATCTCGCTCTTTGAGCTAGACTGGCTGCCAGTGAGTTCTCGGGGACAACCTGTCTCCACCTCCAGGGTTGTTTCTACATATGAAACATGACATTATTTTTCTTTGTGGCTGAATACAATTCCTTTGTGTCTGTGTACCATGCTTTCTCCATCCAATCTTGCTGACTTAGTTAGGGTTTACTGCTGTGAACAGACACCGTGACCAAGGCAACTCTTATAAGGACAACATTTAATTAGGGCTGGCTTACAGGTCAGAGGTGCAGTCCATTATCATGAAGGTGGGAACATGGCAGCATCTAGACAGGCATGGTGCAGGAGGAGCTGAGAGTTCTCCATCTTCATCTGAAGGCTACTAATGGAAGTCTGACTTCCAGGCAGTTAAGATGAGGGTATTAAAGCCCAGACCCACAGTGACACACCTACTCTAACAAGGCCACACCTAATAGTGCCACCCTTGGGATGAGCATATACAAACCATCACACATGTGTTGATGGACATCTAACTTAGTTCCACTTATTAGCTACTGTGAATACTGACCGCAGCAATAAACGTGGTTGTGCATGTGTCTTTGTGGCAGGACTTAAAAGTCCTTTGGGCACACAACCATGGGTTACATGTAGCTCAATTCTTAGTTTTGTTGAAGAATCTCCTTTCTGATGTCCACCATGGTTGTCCCAATTTACAGTCTCCCTAGCAGTGGATACAGGTTCTCCTTTGCCCACGCTCTCTCCAGCATGTATTAACATTTGTTCTCTTAACATCAGCCATTCTGACTAGAGTGAAGTAGGATCAAGGCATGGCTGAGAACACTGGGCACACTATAAAAACATTATTGTCTATTTGTGTTTCTTTTGAGAACCGTCTATTCATTTCTTTAGTTTGTTGATTGGAGATTTATACTTTTGGTACTTGATTTTTGCAGTTTTTATATGTGCTAGGTAGTAACTGCATTTCTGATTTTTTTTCTCACCCATTCTGTAGGCTGCTTCTTCACTCTGTGCAGAAACCTTCTAGTTTCATGAACACCATTTGTCAATTCTTTAGTTTATTTCCTGAGGTATTAGAGTCTTTTCCAGAAAGTTTGTACCTATATCCATATCATGAAGTGTTTCCCCCTACCAATTCCAGTATCTCAAGTCTTATATTAAGGTCTTTGAAATGTTTTCATTGATTTGTGTTCAGACTAAGAGGTATGTAACTAATTTCATTTTCTGTATATGAATACCCAGTTTTCCCAACACAATTTGTTGAATGTGCCGTCTTTTTTCTCAATGTATATTTAGACAACTTTGTCAAAAACGAGGTGGCTGTAGCTATGTGAGCTTCTTTCTGGGATCTATACTCTATTCAACTGGTCTACATACCTGTTTTTGTGGCAGTGCCTTCTGGCTTTGTCACCATTGTTCTGTGGTCTAACTTGAAGTCACAGGTGGACTCTCCAACATGGTCCTTTCTACTTTCAACCGTTTTGGTCATTTGGGCCTTTTGTATTTCAATATAAATTTAAGGATTGTTTTCCCCCTGGTTCTGTCATTAGAATTCATTGGGGGATCCCATTGAATCTGCAGGTTATTCTTGGTAATATACCCACTTTCATGATACCAATTCTGCCATTAATAAGTGTGAGAGCTTTTTCCATTTTCCGGTGACATCTTCAAGGACTGCAAACTCAATGGCAACCTCAAGGCCTGTCTGAGTTACAGAATAAGTACAGCACAGTGATAGTGCTTGCCCAGGGGCAGAGGATCTAATGTCAATTCCTGATACTACAAACGCATACAGACAGACACATGTGCACACACACACACACACACACAATGGAAAGAAAAATAATTGAAAACCATGGCTGAAAGAATAGTTAATGAACCTATAGATACAAAATAGTGTTCGTTGATTCTTCCATTCAAAATCCAAGTTCTGAAGAATATTGACTATCATGCTATTGAGTGGATGGCCTGTAAAAACAAAAACAAAAACAACAAAAACAAAACCGTCTGTGACTAAGAAGGGAAGGCCCTGTTATTGGCTATTAGCTTCTATTCACAAAGTTGGTAGAAAGCAGGGCAGCTCTTTTAACCCCACGCGACCATCATGATGATCAAATGCTGTGTTTCCTCTTGTGACTTTAGATGTCAGCACATCCTGTAGAAAGCCCAGACAAAGCACAATCAAAGTCTCTGTCAGGAGGGTGGAGGCCTACACAGGAACCAAAAAGCTGAGATATATAAGTATATAAAACTGAACTTTTCCTTAAAATCAGTTCTGTGTGCTTGAGGGGTGAGTTTGGCACTGTTTGCTAATGTGTGTAGGGGTTGGGAGCTTTTTCTTTGTTCTTTTGCTTGTTTGTTTTTTTAAGATAAAAGGCTACCTAAACCCAAGGGTCTGAAATGGCTAACATGACAGCTTGGTGTAAGTACTTAGATAGTAAAACCTAATGTCATTAGAAAGACCCCTTGTTAGGGCTGCCATCTTCCTTGCTCATTTCCAGGCCTTGCGATTGAGTTATGCATTCTGTTCATATCTGCATGCATTCGTCTGCTAGCAAATAGGAACTATTTTTGCTATATATTTGCTACTGCGTTCCAAATAGGAACTACCCCAGACGCTCATGTGTTCAATAATTGATCACCAGCCTTTGGCACAGTTTTTAGAGGTGATGGGAACTTCAGGGTGATGGATTCAGGACCTAGGAGCATGAGCTATTTTCTGTAGTACTGTACATTTTACTCAGTTTGACTGATACAAATTTATAACCCCAAATCTTATGAATTCAAACTTTAGCTCTCTCCAACTTGGAGTTAGAGGAGGGGTAAAGCATCAGACGGAGGAGTGTGGGTTAGCAGCTCAGCACAGGGAGAGGAGCATGTCTGGAGGTGTGCGGCACTCAGAGGCAGCTGTGTTCTGGGGCAGAAGTTGCTGTTCTGGGCCCTTCTCTGAGAACAGGCAGGATGCTGCTGCCATGGTAAGAAGATGGGAGTCAAGCCTAGGTATAAAAGGAATTGAGATTTGACCAGGAGGAAGAGGTCCACACCAACTGTACACAACCTCTTCTAGGAAATACCAAAAAAGAGAGCTTGCTTCCTGGCTCATCCCGAGACCAGTATTACCCAAACCAGATAAATGTCAGAAAAGCCAACTGTCACTTGGCTTTATCTGCGTGTAAAAGGTCTGTTTATATTTGTTTTGAATATTCTTTTTTGTTGTTTTTGATACCCACTCCCACCCCCTTTATATCATCAGAACAGGTTTTTTTTTTTTTTTTTTTTTTTTTCCCCCAGTCACATTGATTCACATCTATAATTCCAGGTGAGGTGGAAAGGAATTGCAAGTTAAAAGCTACACTGAGCTACATGATCCTGTCTGGTAATCAAAAAAAAAAGTCACAAGCAAACAAAAGCAACAGCGATGAAACACCTTATTCATGTCTTCTACAATGTCATCCCCTCCCCATTTACTTTGAGCTAGTGGCAAAAGAGAGGCAGGCTCTTCCCATCCTGGCCTTCGATGTTGCCGTGCAGCTGAGCAGAGCTGGCAGGAAGGAAGCTTGCATTCTCCACGCAATTCTTTGTAATCGTAAAAGATTGCTTTTAATTTGAGCATCCAGTGTAGATTCACATCAGAGACATTGTAACATATATTTATAGACTAAAGAGGTTTGGAAAACTGTAAGATTTATACTTTAAGGCTTATCTCATTATAGTTTGCTCTTTATGAAATATTCCTTCCAGCTGGGCACAGTGGCACATGCGTGTAATCCCAGCACTAAGCAGGGTATAACTAGGGACTAATCTGGGCCACACCGTATGATAGGACCCTACCTTTAACACACACACACATACACACACACACAAACATACATATACACATGTATTCACATATACACACATAAGCATAAATACACAGACATACTCATACATGCACATATCACACACATGCGCATATGTATGTATATACATACACATATGCATACATGTACACACATATACATACATAGCCATAAATAAAGATATACACACATACATGAATGTATACAATGCACATATATATATATACATACACATATATACACAGACATACACTCACATACATATACATATACACATGAATATACATATTTCACTCTTGCAAGTGAAACAAGATCTTATGAAGACCTTATCACTATCATAACAACTGGATGAATATTAACTACTGTTTATGATATTTATAAAAAGATGAACTACAATAACAAGCATTTACATTAGCATGTCAAAAGAATAACCCCCAAACTGTAATCCATACAAAATAATCACATAAACATGTTTAATTACAAGAGACTTTAACTTACAACTAAGATGTCAAAAACATTCTTAAGCTAATCACCCCAGGCTCATTTAGACAGAAAATAGCACTAAAAATACTTAATATTATCCAATGGATAATTTTAAATATAAAACCATGAAAAATTAACAACATATATGGAAATCAGATAATACAAAAATTGAATACAGCCCCATACTGGTCATTAAACCTGAAACCATATTCAAAATGCATGAACAAATAGTACTAAAAACAGTGCCATTTTTAAGAGGCAGGACACTCAACAGCACTATGGATAACAAATTATATGACTTTTAAAAGAACAATTATCCATAGATTTTGATGCTGTTGCATAGTGAGTAATTTTAACAGTTATATCCTTTTCCTATGTTACATCCTTTAATCCTCTAAACCTTAATAGAAAATCATATCCTCCATTGCATGCTAAGCAAAATCTATTACAGATGTGGATGAAGGTGTCTGTTACCCATGTTAGCTCTGTCTTTTAATAACCCAGCGTATACAAAAGATAGACAGTTTACCACTCTACAGGTGATAAAGTTGAGCTTCTGGTTGAAACTTGTCGCTGACAACTTGCCAAGCCAGCACTGGCTTTTCCTGTTTAGTTTTTTTTGCCTCGTGGTTATGCTGGGGTTTTGAACCCACAATTTAATGCAAGTTAGACAAATGCTCTACCACTGAGTCACAGCCCTCAGAAGACCACCTATATAGATCCATGAAGGCACTTTTTGGACCCCTTGAGCTTATTAAGTTTGGGAACTTACAGTGATCAGATTTCCATTGGCCTTAGGATCAGTGTGGGAATTCTTGAGGCTGTAAAGAAATGACCTCCAGTTAAATCCCCGCACCTAAACGTTTCTCTCTGGAAGCAACTCAAACATTGTGATGTTAAAGTGTATGCCTCATTTGCATATGTAGAAAGACCCATTCTTCTGGTTAAAGGGAGGAAAAAAGTTTCTTAGGCAGGATAGAACTTGTTCTGGTTAAATTCGTTCCTGTCTGGCCACCTGAAACCACACACTGGCGAGATGGGGGAATGTTAAGGAAAGTTTCACTTTACTATTTGCCCGGGGCAGTTTGATGGCGCTATTCTAATTAGCCACGATCAAAGGATTTTCAGGTAATTAGAATGTACAGTGCTTGGAAAAACAAGAAAGAAGCATTTAGTGAAATTTAAAGACAACTAGAGTTCCTATGTCTGCTTCCAGTAATCTGCTTGCCCAACTCAAACTTCCTGCTCTATGAGATTTAGGGAAATCACCTGAATACTTAATTAGTACCTTAACTTGCCAGAGTGGGAGGAATAGTGTTCTTCCTCAGCTTTTGAAGTGGAGTTAATGGAGCTGGCTTCCACTCACCCTGGAGTGCCGCATCAAAGCTTAATTCCGTTGGTTAGTTTAAAATAGCTCATTAGTATTTCAAATAACGCTCAAGAAATAACGTACTTGATATTTTTCCCCCAGAATTATTTTTAGGCCCATTCATTAAAATAAATTTGTGATATTTAAAAAGCAAATCAAGTGATTCTCTACCCCGACCCTGTCTCTCAGGCAGGCCAAGCAAACTACACACCTCCAGTGCCTCCATATATATATATATATTTTTTTTTAATTGCTTCTATAAATGTCTATGGCTCCAAAAAATCTCAGGCAACATTTTAGACCATTCCCTCCAGGGTTTCTCATGCACAGACCTGGTGTGTGTTTTACGTTTCCTTAATGACACTCTGGTGGCCCTTAAATTTGCATCTGAGGGCAGAAAGAAGATAAATGGCACTATGGCTCCTGGGGTACCTCGAAGATTCTCTGCTTGCTGTTCTCTTTCCCTGATTTTAGATAAGCCTGGAGGAGCCGAGCCCCTGCTGATGCTCACCCCAGAGGTCTGCAGAAGAATCTAGCTCTTGGGTGACACATGGGGACAAAGGCTGTGTAGTTTACAGTAAGCACCAGAAAGAGTGCTTGGTCAGACACTACTGCTGTGATGAAACATCATGACCAAAAGCAACTTGAGGTGGGAAAAGTTTATTTCACTCACAGTTCCATATAATGGTTTATCATCAAAAGTGCTGAGGGGAGGAACTGAAACAGGGCAGGAGCTGAGACCTTGGTCATTGGGAAAGGGGATGCTGGTTAGGGGCTTGCTCGCCATGGTTTGCTCAGTCTGCTTTCTGATAGAACTCAGCACCACCAGCCTAGGGCTGACATCACCCACAATGGTCTGGGCCCTTCACCATTGGTCGCTAATTTTTAAAAATGCCTTACAGCCAGATCTTATGAAGGCAGTTTCTCCGTTGAAGCTCCTTCCTCTCTGATGACTCTAGCTTGTGTCAAGTTGACATCAGACAAGCCAGGACACTGAAGGAGTTTGAAAGCATCCACACACAAGGCTTGTCTCCTTAATGACACCGGTTCTCAAAGCCACTCAGCCAGAAGGACACTTACTCCATTTTCCATTGCCACAAAGGGCAACGGGACTGGGATGGAAGTTCAAACAGGGATGCTGAACAGCAGCCCAGGGTTGCATCCGCTGACCAGACCCCCATGCTAGAGAGGGCAGGAGGGCTGTGTGCTTAATCAGGACTTCTTAATCTGTTCCCACGTATTAGCCCTTCTTCTATGTGATTGAGGGAGGGGTGTATGTGTGTATGAGAGAGAGAGAGACAGAGACAGACAGAGACAGAGAGAGAGAGAGAGAGACAGAGAGACAGACAGACAGACAGACAGACAGACAGATGGACTGACTGGGGCGTGGGTTTCAGGCACATGAATATGCAGGTGCATCTGCTAATGTGTGCACACGAGGCAGCCAGAGCAGGATGTCACACGCTGTCATCCATCCTCCCTTGTCACCTTCAGATGCTCTCTCACTGAGCTGGGAGTGCACCATTATGGCTACGGTGATTGGCCAGGAAGCTTCTGGAAGAGCTACCCATCTCTGCCTTCCAGTGCTGGGCCTGGAAGCTTGCATGGTCACACCTGGCCTTTGACATGGGTGTTGAGGAATTTGAACTCAGGTCATTATGATTACAGAACAAGTACCCTTAGCCACTGAGCCACCTCCCCCGTCTCCCCTTTTTAAATTATTATTTTAAAATTTATTTAATTGAGGTGGGGAGAGGGAGAAAGAAAAAGCATGTACAAGTGTCACATGACACAAGTGGAGGCGTTACCTTCCTTCTTCCAGGTGTGGGTTTAGGGGACTAAACTCAGATCGTCAGGTCTGAGTCACCTCAAGGTCCCTTGCTGCCGAAGAAAATTTTACATGACTTGTGTCTAGCTATACAGATAAAACATTTACCAATAATAAATCATAAATAAATTCTTCTTAGAATAATTCCTTGGTATACATGTAATTTTATCATTTATTTTCAATGTGTACAAAGCCGCATGCTAATGAGTGGTTATGCCTGTTTATTTTTAAATAAAGAACTAAATCTTGGCTGGATATTTGATGCTACAAGACATAAAGCATACTCAGTGCTGGGGAGCTGGTGGGTATTTTGGTTTTATTATCGTTAGTGCTGAGAGCACCACTTCACATAAAAACGTTGTACAGAAGGCAATCGTGTAAGATAGTTTCAGAATTCTGTCCTAGTCCCAAACTGAAATTCATTTGCTCCCTTCCTTCTTATGAAAGTCGAGGCATTCACTCAAACAGAAATTTTGAAAATCAAACGATAATACAACTCGATCCAAGAGGTTGCTAATTTGACATTTACCAGAGAGAGAGAGAGAGAGAGAGAGAGAGAGAGAGAGAGAGAGAGAGAGAGAGAGAGAAAGAATATGAAAATTCTTTACTTTCCATAATAAAACCATTATGTTTCTATGAGAGCAGGGGGAATTCCATGGACAGTAAAAATACTGCATTTATAACAAATAATAATAATAGTCTGGAGTCTGAACCCAGATGTCCAAGTGTACTGACCCTCTGTGGCGCGTCTGCACGAGGAACGCAAAGTGCACGTGTTGTTTGTTCAGAACTAACTGCTCTGAAGTCTTGTGAGGCAACCACAGTTGTCTCCGTGAGGTGAAAAATGGGCCTGTTTCGGGAGGTTTGAGAGGTGTGGTCACTGGGGACCGACTTTGCGAGCTGTGGACTTATCCTTGCTCTCTGCTTCGAACTTGCATTTAAAGATGTGAGCTCTCAGCTTCCCACTGCAGCCACTGGCCCCTGCTACACTTCTGTGGTCATGAGAGACCCATCCCTCCTGGAGCTGAGATTCCAAGGAAACTCTTTCTTCCATGAGTCTCCTCATTTTTATCACAGGAACAGAGAAGTAAATAATACGAGAACCCAGGACCGCACTTCCGGAAACCCCTTGGATTCTCTGTGCATCGGCGTTTACGCTATTTGATTGCTGTACATTCATAAACTTTTACTCCTGCCAAATATTTTCACAGCTCCCATTCTCAGTCATGAGACCTTCTGTGGGAACACAACCCAGAGTTTAAAAGGCTGTGTGTGGTGATGGTGGTGGTAGGGAGCTGTGACGATAATAGGAAATAGAGAAGCAGGTTAGAGGCATTGGTGGCGTCTAGGGAACAAGGAAGGAAGTGGCCAAGAGTAGACTCCCTGGTTTGATTCATCTCATGTCAGCATACACCAAAGACATGTAGCTTTGAAAAACTTGCAACACTAATGAAGGCTCAGCCGGTGGGGAACGGCCAGTCCCAGGAAAGCGAATTTCTATCCGGATCACTGGGACGTCACGGAAAGGGAAAGATGGTACAGCAACTAACCAGTGCCTTTAGTCCGTATGACTTCAGAATACAGTTCCAGTTAGAAAGGCAAATATATGACCATTGATTTACTTACCCACCCCCCCCAAACAGCGAAAGAGTACAATCTCGTACAGACACAATATACTTTGATGCTTCCCCCATTGTCCTGAATTATCTGTCCCCTCTCCTTCCTATTAAAAGCCTTCTTTGCATCAATCTCCCTCCTACTTTAATGCCTTCCTCCCCACCCCCATCCCGCTGTAACTGTATTTAATTAGCATTGCTTGCATTAGCAGGGGTTCGAGAGGAGATTATTCACTTCAACAAGGGTAACTTTCCAGTGGCTACACCACTGAGGAAGATGGCTTCTCCTCTCCCAATAACCATTAACTGCCTATGGCTTCTCAAGAAGGCACAGGATCTCCTGGGCCCTTATCTATGCTGGGATGTTGATGGGATCAAGTCTTGCACAGGTAGCCACTGCTGCCGTGTAACCGCAGCGTCCCCGCAGAACTTTTTGTTTGTTTGTTTGTTTGTTTGTTTGTTCAGAAGACAAGAGTCACAGCTCTTCCCATATCCTCCAGCTCTTAAATTCTTTCTTCGCCCTCCTTTACAATGTCCTCTGAGCCCTAGAGGGCATGAGCAAGATGTTTCATCCAGGGCTGAGCCTGGCCAGTTACTTACGATCCATGCTTTGACCAGTTAGAAATCCCCACATTAACCATTGGGCACAGCACACGGGGGCTTCTCTGGCCAGTGTGTGGGTACGGACATGGGTACTCAGAGGATGCTCTGATACAGTGTCTACTTAGGAACGCATTGCAAGTAGGTTGCTCCTACAGGAGGATGTTGGCCTGTCTTTTAATTAGCCCGTTTGCTTTGTTTGTTTATTTTGTTTGTTTGAACGGACAAGTTACATGGTTGTGTCTGTCTTTGCTTAAGATAATAACTCTATAATTCAGAGAGGCCACAGACATGAACTCTTCAAAGGTCAAAGCCACAAAAAACAAAGACCAGGTTAAGGGATGATAAAGAAACCTGAGTACAATATTCAATATGAGTGGTGTTTTTTAGGTTTTTTTTTTTTTTTGGTTTTTCCTTTTGCAATAGAAGACATTAATGGACCTACTGGTGGAAAATGGATAACTAAAATATAAATAAATATTATATCAATGTTAATTTCCTGATTGTGTTAATTATTTAGGATTCTATAGAAAACATCTTTACTTTTAGATTCATAAATTAATACTACCCTCGAAACATTTAGGGTCAAATGTGGCTTCATGCCTAAAATCTAAACATTTCAGAAAATAAAAGGAAATCAACATGATAAAATGTTTGTGATTGAATTATGAAACTACATAATTCTTTGGAATGCTGTTTTCCAGGTTATTTAAAAATTTATAATGGAAGTTTGGCATTTATTTTAGTGATAGAACTTTTTATTTGTTTGTTTGTTTGGTTTTTGTTTTGTTTTGTTTTGTTTTGCTTTTCGATGCAGGGTTTCTCTGTATAGCCCTGGCTGTCCTGGAACTCACTCTGTAGACCAGGCTGGCTTTGAACTCTGAAACCCACCTCCTTCTGCCTCCCAAGTTCTGGAACCGCCTGGCTAGAACTCTTGAAAACATGTGATGCCCTGGGTTCAGGCCTAAAGCACTGCAAAACAGAGTAATCATTAGATCCAGTCTTAATCAGGGTTGCTGTTGCTGCGATGGGATGCCAGGACCAAAAGCAGCTTGGGGAGGAAAGGGTTTATTTGGCTTCCACTTCCAAGCACTGTTCATTACTGAGGGAAGTCAGGACAGGAACTCAAACAGGGCAGGAACCTGGAGGCAGGAGCTGATGCAGAAGTCATGGGGGGAGGAGGCAGATACTGTGAATGGGCTTGCTCCCCATGGCTTGCTCAGCCTGCTCAGGAGTGGCACCACTTACAATGGACTGTGTTCTCCCCCACCAATCACTAATCAAGAAAATACCCTATAGGCTTGTGTCAAGTTGACATAAAACTAGGCAGCACACACAGGTATAGTGGCAAGTGCCTAGAATCCCAGAACTTTGCTGCACAAACTGGAAAGTTGCTATGAGTTCAAGGCCAATCTGATTTACATAGTGAGTTCCAGGCCAGGCCGGAGCTACATAGTCAAACTGCCTCAAGTATGCAAAACTTAAGGCTCTGGGAATGGCTTGTGAATAAATTCTTGCTGCTCAAACGTGAAGACCTGAGCTTGAGCCTCTGCATCCTTATAAAACATCCAAATATGATTTCAGACCCTTATAGCTTCAGCACTAGGAAACAGAGACATCTGGATTCCTGGGGCTCTGGAGCCAGCTAGCCCAGTCAACTTGGCAAAGTCCAGGTAAAAGAGAGAGACTCTCAAAATACAAGGTGAACTGTGTCTGTGAAATGACACCTGAGGGTGACCTCTGACCTCCACATGCACACACACACACTCACACACACACACACTCACACACACACTCACATACACACAAACATACAGACATTCACACAGACACGCACACACATATACTCACATAGACACACACACACATACTAATACACACTCATGCACACACACACACAAACACACAGACACTCACACATACACTTACACACATATACTCACATAGACATACACATGTACACACACATACTCTCAGGTATATGTACACATGGGAATGCATAAACTTACACAAAATTTAAAAACCAAAAAATAAAAGTAAACAGTACAAGACAGCGTTTTTAGTGTTACTATTTAAGGTTATTTTGGTAACATCAAATAGAGATATAAGCCTTGGACAAATGAATGTATCTGGAGGATATCATCCTTAGTGAGGTAACCCAATCACAAAAGAAGTCATTAGATATGCACTCACTGATAAGTGGATATTAGCCCAGAAACATAGAACACCCAAGATACAATTTGCAAAACACAAGAAAATCAAGAAGAGGGAAGACCAATGGGTGGATACTTCATTCCTCCTTAGAAAACGGAACAAAATACCCATGAAAGGAGTTACAGAGACAAAATTTGGAGCTAAGATGAAAGGATGGACCATCCAGAGACTACCCCACCCAGGGATCCATCCCATAATCAGCCACCAAACCCAGACACTATGGCATATGCCAGAAAGATTTTGCTGAAGGGACCCTGTTATAGCACTCTCATATGAGACTATGCCAGTGCCTGGCAAATACAGAAGTGGATGCACACAGTCATCTATAAGATGGAACACAGGGCCCCCAATGGAGAAGCTAGAGAAAGCACCCAAGGAGCTGAAGGGGTCTGCAACACTATAGGCGGAACAACAATATAAACTAACTGTACCCCCAAAGCTCGTGTCTCTAACTACAAATGTAGTAGAAGATGGCCTAGTCGGCCATCACTGGGAAGAGAGGTCCCTTGGTCTTGCAAACTTTATATGCCCCAGTACAGGGGAACACCAGAGCCAAGAAGCGGGAGTGGGTGGGTAGGGGAGCAGAGCAGAGGGAGGGTATAGGGAACTTTCGGGATAGCATTTGAAATGTATATAAAGAAGATATCTAATAAAAAATAATAAAAAATAGAGATATAAGCAAATACTTAGCATCCCTTTTTAAGTATTGATGATGTGTGTTTTAATTTTAATGATATATACAAAATCTCTAATGGGAAAATATAATTTTATATTTATATGGGGTAGTGTAATTAATCTCATAATATGTCACTTGGAATGGCAAATTCTGTCAGTCATCCTCCACTAAGATTTGTCCCAGAAGAGAACTGAATGTCCCTTAAGAGAGCTGACGATCAGGGCCCACAATAAATGCGAGCAGTTTAGAGGGAAACCACGGTCCCTTAGCACAGTCCGTTTCCTCAGTATCTTGCCTGAGTTTTCTTTCTATATTTTGCCTGTATGCACCATTTTAGACTTGCAGTTTTTCAAGGAAACATTCGCAGCTTGGTGAGATCTTAAAAAAAAAAACAAAACAAAAACCATTTGAAGCTGGTTAAAAAGAACTACAATCTGAAAAGGACTTCTTGTTGTCTAAAGTGGAGCTAAAAACTGGGAGAAGGATTTTATTATTCTTTAAAGTAAACCAGACATGTTGACTTGCTTAATTTATATAGACCATGATCCTCGAATCTAAAAACTGCCCCAAGCAATCTGTCAGTGGTAAATCTAAGTATCTTTTCCTGTGACAAGAAGACTGATAGCGATCCAACTGTCATCTTGTTTGCATGAGTATGTATTTGCCCTAATCTTTTATAGTTCAGCTAATTATAGCTTTGTATTACAAGACCTTCCGTCTAATTCAGGCTCCAAGATAAACAGACTTGCTATTTGTCTTCCTTGCATATATCTAATCCAGCTGATGAGTTATTAATAGTCTCCCCCCCCAAAGACAGTAATATATATTTGAACTTGCCACTACATAGGAAATGCAGTAAGATAAAAACTGAGTATACACATGTACGAATTTGCTACCTTCTGGGAGAACAAAATTAGAAACCAGATAATTCAAGAGGAGAAGGAAAAGGTAAACACTCCTGATTTTCTTATTTGGGCTTCTCATCTTGCTCAAGAATTATGCTCTCGGTTGCTGGGCATGGCAGACCACACTTGTAATTCCAGCACTTGAGAGGTGGAGTTAGAAAGATCAGGAATTTGGAGGTCACGCTCATAGCAAGTCCAAGGCAGCTTGGGACCACAGGAGACTGTCAACAACAACAACAACAACAACAACAAAAACCAGAAAGGAGAGAAGGGGGAGGGGAGAGAAAGGAAGGGAGGGGCAGGAGGAGGAAGGGAGGGGGAGACAGACTCTCCTGGAGTTACTTCTGTGTTCTAGCCTCAACCTTTGGATTTCTGCTTACTTTAAAATTCATCAGGGCCCTGAAGCCAGTTTTTTACTTACTCTATGCACATAAAAGATTAATTAACTATTTGGCTGGGTTTTTGTTTGTTTGTTTGTTTGGTTGGTTGGTTTGGTTTGGTTTGGGTTTTCAAGACAGGGTTTCTCTGTGTAGCCCTGGCTGTCCTGGAACTCAGTCTGTAGATCAGGCTGGCCTCGAGCTCAGAAATCCACCTGCCTCTGCCTCCCGAGTGCTGTGATTAAAGGTGTGCACCACCACTGCCTGGCAATTTGGCTGTCTTTAACAAAAACAAAGGGCTAACCGAATGTAGCAAGGCTGTTTGTTCTTTGACTGAAGCTTGTTCTTCATGGTGGTTTGAATTTGTAGAGCCTTTAGCAGCAGAGTCTATTGGAAGGTGGTCATGTCTTGGAGGCACCAACTTCAGAGGGATGACACAGGTCTTGTAGGATTGGATTCATTCCCTTAAGAATGGGTTATTATAAACTGAGTTCCGCTCTTATACGCCATCCTCTTGTACTAGCTTGCAGAGAGAATGTCTTATAACCGTCACCAGTCAATAAAAAAGCTGATGGCCAATGAGCTGAGTCAGGACATAGGAGGTGGGACACTGGCAGGAAGAGAGAGGATTCTGGGAAATAGTGAGAGATAAAAGAGAGCCCTGGGGAGGTTCATGGGAAGTGAGACGGGAGACAGACGTGGGAGACAGACTCAGGAGACAGACCAGTAAACCCTCATGTAGATGATTTCAGAGAGTGTCTCTGAGGAGACAAGAAGGAAGAAGCTGTCAGGGAGACAGCTCCTGTCAGAGGAGAGGTCACTAACCAAATAGTAGACATGGAGCAGTTTAAATGGTTAAATAGGTTAAGAGCTAGTCAGGGAATGAACCAAAGTTTATGATCTAGTCATTTAATGATAACTAATAAGTCTCAAAGTTGTCATTTCAGGAGCTGGGGAAGGAAAACTTGAAATTATTAATTTTTTTAAACACAAAAGCCCCATTTTCATTTCTCCTTCTATTTCTCTACCACACTGTGCAGCCAGAGAGTCCTCATCAGGATATTGGCAAGATGTCCTTTAGACCCTCCAACCACCAGAATCTCTAGCCGAATAATCCTCTATGCTTTATAAGTTACCCAGCCTCAAATAGTCTGTGATAGCCTCACAAAATGCACGGAAATATTGTCCCCCAAACAAAATGTGACTAATCAAACAGTATCTTGAAGCTATATGCATCACTCATCACTCAGCTGAATGACACATTCCAAACACGAAGGAGGTCACAAATGTGGCCGGCCTTTCAGGGCATTTTAATGATCAGGGGACGAATAGAAGAGAAGTTAGTATTTGATTTAAAAAAAAAAAGAGGGGCTAGAGAGATGGCTTAGCTGTGAAGAGCATGTATTACTTTTGCAGAGGACCCCAGTTCAGTTCCCAGCACCCATATTAGGCAGCTTACATGTAACTGCTGATCCAGAGCATCTGGTGTCCTCTTCTGGCCTCTGAGAGCACTTGCAACCATGTGCTTACACACACACACACACACACACACACACACACACACTTAAAAAAAGAATAAAGTATTTAAAAAAAAATAAAGAATTGAGAAACTGCAATAGCTGGTGTGTGTGTGTGTTCTTTCTGGTTATGATCTTTCTAATATTCATAAGATTACATTTAGATTTGGAATTGAACATCTCAAGTTCTTCTCAATATCTTGATATATTTGCATTTTACAAATTGCTATGAATCACTTGCTTATGCCACAATCAATATTTACTTTTTATTTTCCTGGTCTGTCTGTCTGTCTGCCTGTCTGCCTGCCTGCCTGCCTGCCTGCCTGTCTGTCTGTCTGTCTCTCTGTCTGTCTGCCTGCCTCTGTCTGTGTGTGTGTATGTGTGTGTGTGTGTGTTGTTACAAGTGCCACATCACACAGGTGGAGGTCAGAGACAACTTTCAGCAGTCAGTTCTTTCCTTCTGCCATGTAAGTCCCAGGGATTGACCTCAGGTTATCAGGCCTGGCAGCAAGCCCCTTACCTACACTGAGCCATCTCACTGGCCCCACAGTGACTATTTAGAGCACAGTGTATGCGAACAGAAACATCATCCCATCGATTGTAAGTGGAGAGTCCTGATAAAATGACATCCACTTCATTTTCCTCTGTGCACTGTTCTCTTTCAGGTAATCTGTCACTCGAGGTAACTTTCCTAGTAACTAAAATGAAGGAAAAAAATCACTTAAACGGCTCTCCAATTAAGACAATGCCACTGCAGATCACCCAGGTTTTATTTAATACAGGAATTCTTCCTCTGTCCCCTTTCCCGTTTTAACCAGCCAGTTCCAGAAATGAGATGCTAGGCGAGGATCAAATTAAACTACTGAGTTTTGTGAGGCTAATATTTCAAATTAGAGATTTCAGCTCACTCAACTTGTTCTAACACACTTATGCCTGATGAAGCGTTACTTATGTGAATAATTAGCTCGAATAATGTGTGAAGGCAAAAGGGCAGCTTTTCAGGCAGTAGATAACTGTTCCTCCAGTGGTGCTCTTACAAATAAATGGGGAGAGAAAGAGGCGGGTGTGGCAGGTGATGCGGCCACTAAGGGCCTCACCTGGGACCCAGTGCAGGGCTTCTGCAGCCCTGGGTGCAATGACAAGGATATAATGAGCAGAAGTAGGTCCCCAGCCATGTTGAGCAGACCACATGCTCAGCCAGGAGAATCTGTATGGGCATTACATGTATTGCATGTATTATTCTTGCAACTTGGTGTACAAGACAGAAGAAAAGCCAATGTTTGGGTCCACTGGAGCAGCCAGAACTGTAGTGTCATGGTTTGAATATGCTTGGCCCAGGGAGTGGCACTGTTTGGAGGTGTGGCCTCGTTGGAATAGGTGTGTCACTGTGGGCATGGGCTTTAAGACCCTCATCCTAGCTGCCTGGAAGTCAATCTTCCACTAGCAGCCTTCAGATGAAGATGTAGAACTCTCAGCTCCTCCTTCACCATGCCTGCCTGGATGCTGCCATGTTTCTGCCTTGAGGATAATAGACTGAACCTCTGAACATGTAAGCCAGCCACAAATTAATGTTGTCTGTATGAGAGTTGCTTTGGTCATGGTGTCTGTTCACAGCAGTAAAACCCTAACTAAGACATGTACTGCGTTCATCAATTCTACCACGTTGATACAGTTTTTTGCTTTTGTTTTGTTTTTACTTTTAATAATCTACATTCGTGCAGGCCATATTTTTACTGTACTAGCTGAGTAAAGCTTTATTCTTTTGGTTCAGGGGTGGGGGGAGAGGAGGACAGGGTCTCACTCTCTACCCCATGCTGGACAGAACTCAATTGTAGTCCAGATTGGCCTCAAATTTATGACCGCCTCCCTGCCTCAGACTCCTGGGTGCTAGGAATTTTCAGGCAGGAACATCATGCCCTGCTTGAGAGCAATGGAAAGCAGACAGCAAGAGTGTCTTCCCTGGCTTCAAACACGACGCAATCCGTCTCACTTCTCAACCTCCGGACCTGGATATTCTGAGTCTCTTATTTTGGAGCTAGACTCAGCTGGGGCTTGAAACTGGCTCCAGACACTCTGTAGCTTTAGCAGATGGTGGCGTCTTCTAAGAAGCAATTCTGCAGTGGGTTTTCTATTCCCTAACAGAGTGTTTTAAACATACCGTGCTTTCTCATGCAGCCTTCTCATCTCTTAACCAGTCTCTGTCTTATCTCGGGGAAGAAATGACAGGAGGGAAGAGACAGGCCGCACAGCCTCCTCTTCCACTCACAGCCTCCTCCTCCGTGTGCACCAGGAGAAACCTGGATTGATCCTTTTCTCCTCAGACATCAGTTCTTTCCCTTTCCCTGGCCTTCTGTTTTTAACTTTTTTGGAGGGTTTTGTTTGCTTGTTTATGCCTGTGTGTTTTATGTCTGTTTTTTCACATGCCCCGTGGAGACCAGGGGTTCACATTAGACACCAATAACACGCTTCTGCTTTGTAAAGTTTTCCAATTTTATTTTTTGAAAAGCAGAGTCTTTTACTAGATTGGCTAGACTATCTGGCCAATGAGCCCCTGGGTTCCTCCTTCCTTCTCCTCCCGACCCAGGGATTAAGAGCACACACCACCTTTTTATGTGGGTGCTAGGGTCCTCAAGCTTCCACAGCAAGCTCTTTATCCACTTCTAGAAAGAGTCCCACTGTGTAGCCCAGGCTGGCCTCAAACTCATTATCCACTTACCTCAGAGGCCTCCCAAGTGCTGGGATTCCAGGCACGTGTGCCACAACACTCGGCTAAGAGTTCCAATCACTCAGTTCATTCACTAATTAATTTTTATTTATTTAATTTTTTATTTAATTAATTTGAGGTCTAGTCTTTAGCTAAAGACATCCTCAAACTCCCTACTTAACCTACAATGACCTCAAGTTTCTGATGCTTCTACAACTCTACCCTGCAAGTGCTGCTGGGATTGCTGGTCTGGTGGCACACTGCTGCCATTACACACAGTGGTGGCACACTGCTGCCATTACACACAGTGGTGGCACACTGTGCCACCAGGGCCAGTTGGTGGTACTTGGGGTTAAGTTCTTACTAGGCAACCACTTTATCAACTGAGTTTTAATCCCAGCCCTTGATCTCTTTTGTTAAAACCACTTCTTTTCTTCAGTAGTAACTGTCGATGCCTTAGTTTAATTTTTATACTTTAGTTTTCATGTATGTAACACGTAGCGGTCAGAGGACAACCTGTGGTTGTTGCTTCATGGGTCATGGGGTCAAATTCAGGTCATCAGGCTTGGTGACAGGTGCCTTTATCCACAGAGCCCCTTCACTGGCTCTTATCTGGAGATACTTGGTTTTAAAATGATTAGTTCTTTATTGAGGATCTCACAGAAGGAATTCAATGGATGTGGGTTAAAGAAATGCCTATGTCAATCTCAGCCATGCAACTGGTTTGTAAGTAACTTAAGGTTGTTAAATTTTTCTTAATTAAAAATTTTAAACCTGACATTTCCTTTGCTTCTACAAATTATTTAGCTGCTCATATTAAAAATATAAATATAGAATCATTTCTATGAAAAAAAGCCATTTAAAAAAAATCCCTGCCAAACTCCAAAGTAAGATAGTTTTAAAGATAGTTAAATAGAAATGTTTCTGTTTTCGTTTCTTGTCTTTGTTTATTCTGTTTGTTTATTTTTGTTCTTCTTCAGCTCCTTTCTATTCCCAGTTTCTAGGAATTTCCCCAATCTGTCCCCTAAGTTCCCCCTTGTTTAAGCTGGTTAAGTTTTGGCCTTTCAAAAATATTAAGCAATACAACCAATTTCCATGTTGCCTCCTCTCCTTATGCTGAAATTTCCAGCGATGGGCCACAGATTAGGTAATCTAAATGTTATCTCCCAGATACATGTGCCAGACCTGCTTCCGGGAAGGAAAGGGTTGAGCAGTAGACCTGCGGATGAATGCAAGCTTACACTGGACTTGGAGCAGTGCGGGAACTATGCCATGTGTTCCTGAAACACAAAGCCATAAGAGTGCACAGTTCTCCGCGAGGGCTCTGCTAAGATCCCAGTCCTTCTCCGATGTTTTCCCCATCATCAGAAATAAATATCACTGAGCCCAAATACGAGGTGCACCACCAGGTTGAGCTATGCAGCAAGACTTCGTCTTAAACGCACAGCAAACAAACGGCACAGAGATAGGGTCATTGGCAGGCAGGGATGGCTAGATTGCTTCACAGCAATGCTGGCGCACACGTGCGCGCGGGGAGGGAAATGGAGGAGGGAGTGTCCAAAAAATAGCTAGTCTCCTCCATTCTACTGCGAGGACACTGAGCTTCAGAGAGATGGAGTTTTCCAAAGATCCAAGGCTGAAACCCACATCTCCCGGCTTATCTTAGAAACCAAAAAAGACAGTAGAGGCCAAGAGAAACAAGTAGTAAAAATATGAAGGTTGTACACCTTTAACTACTAATCTCTTGTATTGAGATTCCCATTCTGCTAGGTCCTGAGATGAGCCTGTTACCTTTAAGATGGGGTAACATCTGGGTGTCTGAAAGGAAGAGCAGAGAGTGTACCAGGTGTATAGTGAACGAATTGGATGAGAGATAGGCTGGGTGACATAACTTGGTAAGGTGTTTCAATGTAGCAGAACCCACGCATAGAAACCCTTGGCACGAGTTAATGTAAGAATGGTGCTTGGATCAAATTACCGGCTTATATTGGGTCAGCTGCAAAAACTTTTCTACTTAGATTGTTCTTTTGACAACCCAGGGTGGCAAATGCCAGCGGAAAAGCCTTAACTTTAGGCTCTGTGGCTTGCTTGCTTCTCTCTTGGCTTTCACAAACCACCTGGTTATTAGAGTAACCCCACGCAGGAGTCCTGAAAACCGTAGCATCGTAGCATCACAGGAGCGTTTGATCACAGTTCTCTCAAACCCGGACAGAAAGGCGTCCCCTGGAGCTGCGGGCGACAGCGGGCTGGGAGGAGCGTCGCCCAGTGGCAGAGGCCGCGACGGTACGGGGGATTGGGGAGAGGATGGGCTCCCACCTCCCGCAGCTCCACAGGCGGTGCCGGGAGGCGGGGCTTCAGCCTACCGAGACTGAGTATTGGCTGCCGGAGCTGGGGAGGAGGGGCAAGCTCTCCGTGATTGGCGGAGTCCGGCGCCGGAGGGGCGGGGCCTCTATAAAAGACGCGTGCCTGTAGCGGCGCAGGCAGTGGGGCTGTCGGAGCGGCGCGGCCGTGTAGCTCCCGGGAACTGGCTGTCGTGGGGGTGGCGGGGACGCGAGTGGCGGCTGCGTGGGGTGCAGGGCGGGTGGCCGCACGGCTGCACCTTCCTCACGGAGCCCGGAGTCGACTTGGAGCAATTGCGGTGAGGCGACAGCCCCGGCGCACACCGGAGAAGAAGCGGCGGTGGCGGCGGTGGCGGCGGCCCCAGCCATGCTGTGCTATGTGACGAGGCCGGACGCGGTGCTGATGGAGGTGGAGGTGGAGGCAAAAGCCAACGGCGAGGACTGTCTCAACCAGGTGAGGGCGGAGATCGGAAAGGGGATCCCTGCTTGTCCCCGGGAAGCCTCGGGGCTCGGGGATGCTCCCCGGGAGCCGGGCGATGTTGCAGCAGCGGCCCGTGGAGCGCTCCCGGGACGCCAGGCTCCAGCCTCCTCCTCCTCCCCGCGAGCGGAGAGTGCGGGGGGGAGCATAGAGGACGCTATTGGTGGGGGATCCGGGGCCCGGAGACCAGGACACTGCCAGGAACCTCCACCCTGTCCGTTAGCCTGGCACTTTTCTCTAAAGAAGGTGGCCCGGCACACCTGCCGCAGGTGTGTGTGTGTATGATGCCTCCCGTGGAGTCCTTGTAAAGCCCGGCAGCGCCACCCGCGTCCCGGGATGAGGTGGCTGCAAGCGGTCGCTGGCCCCGGGGCTCCCTAGCTGATCAGGTGGGCCCGAATCTCAAGCCGCTTCTCAGAAGGACTGTTCACCTGACACTCTAGGCTTGCTAGGGATCCAGAGTATATTGAGTAATTTGCGGGGGACGGTTCTGCAGGCAGCCTCCTTCTTGGGGGTCTTTACACGTGTGTTTTCTTAAGGGTGACTAAGGCTCCTAACGGGGTGTGCCTAATGGATATTGGCAGGCCCGTTTGACCCCTTGAAATACTGTGCCTATGAGACCTGTGGACCTGAGCTGTTTGGAAAGGCGCTTGTAAAGCTTAGCTGACACTTGTGGCATGCTTCCTCAACGCGTTTGTGTTTTTGGAATCCAGATGGTTAAAACTGTCCAGATAATACGCTGCCAAATCAGCTGTGCAGATGGTGCTGCG
This sequence comes from Mus caroli, assembly GCF_978045245.1. Taxonomy (NCBI): domain Eukaryota; kingdom Metazoa; phylum Chordata; class Mammalia; order Rodentia; family Muridae; genus Mus; species Mus caroli. The sequence continues at coordinate 75,725,226 of NW_028227270.1, read as the reverse complement.
GGGCGGGGGGCGGGGGGATTCCAGCGATTGGAATAAGAAATAAAACACCCTGTGTGTTCTACCTCAGCCTTTTGGGAAGTCTGTTTTGGGGGGACCCCTTTCCCTGTGCCATTGGTCAGACCCTAGAAATAGTCAAGCAAGGCCAAGCCTCCACTGGAGGGCTGCGTTTTGGCTTCACTGTTTCCTTAAAACCTTGTTTTTCCGGTCTACCAACTGGCATTGCAAGAAGGTAGAACTTTGGGAAAGCAGGGGCCAGTCCTCTCCTCGGATGGAGCCCTTAGGTTTGCACTGCTCACACACCATACCTTTGGTTTTGTTTTTAGGTGTGCAGGCGTCTAGGGATCATCGAGGTTGATTATTTTGGGCTGCAGTTCACGGGGAGCAAAGGTGAGAGCTTATGGCTGAATCTGAGAAACCGGATCTCGCAGCAGATGGATGGGCTGGCACCTTACCGGCTTAAACTGAGGGTCAAGTTCTTTGTGGAGCCTCATCTCATCTTACAGGAGCAGACAAGGTAAAGCGAGGCCGATACAAACCAATGTCAAGTACACCTCTGATTCCATTTAGAGGTAGCTGTCGTGCCCTCCCGGAGATGTTCCCTGGCAAATTTGACTTGATGCAAAGGAAGTTCAGGAAAAACTCAAGTTTTCCAAAGCACAGTTGGCCTGGGTGGATTTTTCAACACTTGTTTTTTTGTTTTGTTTTGTTTTGTTTTTGTTTTTTCCTGTTCTGTATAATATTAGTGGGAGAGCAGGGTTGACTTCTTACAAACAAAAAGGAAACCAACTTCCTGACAGCTTCATCTAATGCCCGCTAGTAACCCCGCCTCGGCAGTGTTACTACAGGTCACTGTAGACTGTTCTAACAGAAAGCAGGAAACAGTTCCTCTTGGGTTACTTAAACTTGGTCAGTCTTCAGCCTAAGTGTCAGATTACAGTGTTGTAGCAGGAGCGCTCTGTCTGGCCTCCTACAGATTTTAAAACTTTTCTAAGTTTCACAAAATCTTAATAAAAGAACTCTTTGAGGGGCCACTGTAAAGTAAATTTCAGCCTACAGATTTATTAAAAACGATTGTTGGACATGTGGTGTTGTTTTTTTTCCTTGTTAAACTAAGGGCCACCAGCCATGGTAGACAACCGAAGCCTGTGGGTGTGGTCTCCTTTTCAAACGACCAAAATACAAACACACACACACACACACACACACACCCCGGTACGTTTCCCTCTGAGCTGACTATATAATACTTTCCTCAAAGATGAACCAAAATAGGAAGGTGATGTTTAATATTTATTACCAAAATGCAAGAGACTACAGTGGCGTTTGGAAAAAAGGAAAATGATTGCTTTGAAAGCCGCAGCAAACTTTGGATCCCAGCACTGATGTTTTCCATACTCCTGTGGCTTGGCAATGGGCCACGCATGTGAAAAACGTGATCCTGCAGATTTCAACTCCTAATGGGGAACAGGCTCTTCTGAGAGGGTTTAACATACCACTTTTTGTTTATTTACTAAACAGGCAATGGAAACATTAAAAACTACCATCCATTTGGATTTGGAATGTCCACTTTGCCTTGCTGTGGCCTTTTAAAGGTTGAGAGAGATTTTTTTTTTATGAAGCAAACAGGCATAAGAAATTTTTACTGTTTCTGAAAATACCTTACAAATATTCATGTAATGGCATACTTACAGATGCTGAGCTGTCTATATTAACCACAAGAGGCTGTGTCCTTTTTTTAAACATTTACTCTGTGGTGTCTCTGTGTGCTTGTGTATGTGTGGAGGTAAGAGGACAGCTTTCAGCAGCCTGTTCTCTCCTTCTACTGGGTTGGACCTGAAGTCTGAACTCTGGTTGTCAGGCTCAGCCGCAAACATCTGAGCCATCTCACTGGCCCATAGACAGATAGACAGATGGACAGACCGACCAAACTAGTTTGTGAAAGCTTCCTCAGTTCAGTCAATGAGAAAAATACATGACAGCATGTGTGTGTGTGTAGCAGTCACATTGTGATGCTACAGTGATTTCAGGGCTTCCAGGTGCAACCCAATTCTAGTGACATAAATTTATTTTTGAAATCAGCCAAAAGGTGAGGAAGCAAATGATTTCATTTAAGTAGTGGAAGGATAATAGCAAATAAATTGTATCGGGAATGCGTTCATGCTTTATGACTGACTGTGAGGCGGTTTCTACTGCGACGTGCCCTCCTGTAATTAGGTCAATACCTGTGATCAGCTCTACTTTATTCCTGTAAGAAAGTGGCGTTTGTGAGTGAGTACTAGAATCAGATTTCCTACTCTGGGTTTTCTGTTACTTGGTTGCCTTTGACTCCTGGGAGTTATATCTAATGGCATTCAAAGTATGTGCCTTCCTGGCTCAACTCGGTCATTTCAGTTGATTTTCCTTCGTTTTCAGAGGTCCCATAGGATGGTTAGTGTAAAGCTGAGCCATGCAGGAGGTTTGTAACCCCAGCGGCTTGGGAGGGAGAGGAACAGAGACTCTGAGGCCTTGGGTTATAGTGTGGGTCCAAGTCTAGTCTAAGAACTTAGTGAAATTCTGGGTCAAAATAAAACATAATCTGAGAGTTGAGAGCACAGTGATGCTTGTGTGCCTTGCCCAGAGCTCCTCTTCTGAATAAAGAAGCAAGGGAGATTGGGGGGGGGGGGGAGGACAGGAGATTTCGAGTTACATTTATTATGTTGGTAAATCTTGCAGTTTTGTGGAGTTATCCAAAATATAAAACTTTTAAGAAAATGCCTAAGGTTGATGACCAGTCATTCTGCTTCAATATCATCGTCATAAAGTAATATCTACTTTGTGTTTGTTACCCTTTAATTGGACATCAAAAAGTTGTGCTAGGTCCAATTTCATATTTTTTAAATTATTTATTTTAAGAGTGTGGGTGTTTTGCCTGCATGGTACTAAAGAACAAAACTATTTTCCTTTAATGCTATATTAGAAAAAAAGACAAAAAAAAAAAAAAAAAGAAACACACACACACAACCAAGCCTGTTGACAAACTTTTTCAAGTTCCATTGTTTGCAATAAAATATTTATGTTAAATCCTGTGGTTCCACACTCCGTCTGTTTGTGTAGTGAGTTAACACAGCTTGGACAATTCAGTTTTAAGAGGTGGCTTGATTGAGGCAAGCCACGAGGGTGCAGTTAGTGGACTGAGGGTATCTAGGCATTTCATTAAAAGGAGATAGCTGGGCACAGTTGCCCTCTGCAGACCACTAAGCAGTAAGCTCAGAGCAAAGCAGGCTTAATGTGCAGGGGTGGTTAATATACTCGTTAGTATGAGTCCAGGCAGGCTGCTAAGAGGAGTGCAGGCAAGAAGGCCTGGGTACCATGGGTGTGTGTGTGGGGGGGTGGGGGGGGTGGGCAGTGCTAGGATCCAGAAAGATGGGATCCAGAAAGATGCCATCTTTCTGAAGAGTTGCACTGGCTTGGATCAAATGTTATCATAGATGGGTAGATCAGGCTAATATGGTCTTGGGCTTAATTTCCCACTTGGAGCCCCTACCTGGATATTCCATTTGCTCTTGAATGGAGGGCCCAGATAAGAGAGTCTTGTTCAGCCAGCTGGCATAGATTAGAGATGGAGACAGCAGGTATTTTCAGCAGATGTTTGCCATGCTGAGGATTGAAATGGAAAGCGAAACAAATGAATGCGTTCTGGAAGTAAATCTGAAATAATAAATCATCTTCGTGGAGACTCTCGTGTCTTTCAGGGGCTCTCTGGTTCTTCACGATGAATTATGCTGACGTTTTCAAAACCAGAGATTAGAGAAGTGTGCATTTTATCCCCATAGTGGAGACTATACCATCCCCTGCTGGCAGGGGCTTTGTGTTTGTCCTGGTGTGGCCACATTTTCAGAGCTCCGTGGTCTCTGTTAGGGACAGTTCAGTTTACTTAAAGTTAATCAACATCTGGATTTCCCCCCACCCCCCAGAAAGCAGCCCCAGTACATGAAACTCCATGAGTATTGAACTGAACGTTCAGAGAAATGGCATTATCTGGGACATAGCATCTCCTTAAGATTTCTATGTGTTGGGGCAGCAAGGCTCTAACCTCCCCAATTCTTAACTCCAGCTCAGCACTTTCTCTTTGGAATGCCTTCTCTAGCCCTCACTGCCTGGGAGGCTACATTCTTCTAAGACATTACCTGTCTTTTAGAGCATGAATGTGCTTCTAACATTATAACTACTTAGGTTCATTGCCAGTCACTCCAATAATGTAAATTCCAACCAATTTGATCAGCACCATATCCTCAGAATCTAGCAAAATCGTGTGCTGTGTAAATACCTTGTTAATCAATAAATTAAGAATTTACAAGTCTGGAGCTAGAGATGGGTCAATGGTTTGGAACACCATTGCTTTTGCAGAGGACCCAGATTTGATGCCCAGCAACCAGGTGGTGACTCACAACCACCTATAGCTCCATTTCCAGGGATCCAACTCCCTTTTCTGCCTCTGAGGGCACCAGGCATGCACATAAACTAAATAAAAATAAATAAATAAAATCTCAAAACAAAACTAAAGAAAGCTCACGAAGCCAAAGTCACAGACAAACTCAAGGCAAATGGGATTTGGCCATTTCAAACCAACCCTGGACCAGTCAGACTGGTCCTAGACAGGGTCTAGAAGTCATGCTCAAAGTCTCGCTTACCATCAGTTTGGGTGAAGGTGGCTTATGTAATCTACCTCAGCGTGATTAAGGATGAGTGCAGTCTGCATGCAATTGCATTGCAGACGGTGTGCGTCTGTTACAGAGGCTCATGTTGCTATTACAGAGATCCATTTCTGTTCTCTACACTGTATGTGGAGTATAGCAGAATCAGCCTCCCTCTCCCATCGCCACTCTCCCCCTGTCTCCTTCTCGCTTCCCTCCACTCCGGTTTCATTTGCCAAAATATAAAATAGGACCCAGGAAAGTAAAACAAACCAAGAAAGTAAAAGCATACATATATACTATTCCCAAAGAACTTATAAATTGGGTTTCTGCATCTTACTTAAAGTTGTTCTCTTGGCCACATCTAAGTGTTCGCATTGCTGTGTGGTGTTTATTTTGAGATTCTGAGCTCTTTCGGCCCAGACAAAGAGCATCTCTTTAAAAATGCTACTTCACATACTCATTTTGTGTGTGCGAGTATGTTAGAAGCATGTGATGTGTGTATGCGTGTGAGCCTGCAGATGCACATGTCCATGCACGTGCACGCAGAGGCCGGAGATTGACAGCTTGCTCACGCAGACGCCTCTTGCCACGGGTAAGGGCATTCTTTAGGGGCACAGCCTTCTGTGCCTTCAAGTTACAGTATTCTCCTGGCACAGGCTGCCATCTCTCTTGGGGCTGGAAGCCTCCCTGTGGTGAGCCTCATATCATAATTGCTGGAGGGCCCAAGGAGGAACATCTTTAAGAGTGGTTCCATTCAGGGCTTAAAGAGGATCCCCGTAAGCCCAGGTAGAGACCTAATTTAGTAACTCTCAGATAGTCATCTGCCTCTGACAGGTTTTTCAGTTGTAAGCCCTCCATGAAGTAGGCCTGGTGGTCTTTCTCCATGGGCATTCCAAACCTGAGTCCTGGGGTTATTTTCTCAGCCTCGTGAGACATTTCAAACTTCGAGGAAAGTTGAGAGGTTTTATCATGGACTCCCATAGAGCCCCTGCACCTACTGTTAAGTTTAATATGCCTACTGTGTTATATAGTTAATCATTTATCGGTCATTCCAACCATCCATCAACTTTTTTGATTCATTTTTAAACAAGTCACCTATAGGCACCCTTCCTCCTAAACACTTCGGCGTGTTATCGTTAAGTAGAAACTGCTTGCATATGCTTCCTTTTCCTTCTGAGTTAAAGTTTACATGGGGTAAAACATATAAACCCTAATTACATCTCTTAATGAGATTCGATGGGTGCATGCTTAAACAACACCTCAGCTGCGACTGAGGACAGCCGGCAGCGCCCACCGTCTTAGGAAGTCCCTCATCTTTCTGCGGCCTGCCCATACCCACTGCCCACTCTAACCACTGACTGCTGTCAGCATTAGGGGTTTCCACTCTAGCTCTGCTGTGTCTGTTTAGCTTGATGCACAGGGAGTCTTCCAGTAAGTTCTGCTTCATGTCTGCCTTCTTTTACCCATCACAGATCCCATGCTCTTGTATGTATGTGTTGGGGTGTTCCTTAGTTGTTACTTCATCTGCTCTCCGTTCATGTTGCTTTGGTATGTGCTGGGGACTGAGTGTGGCCTTGACCGGTCTAGGTGAGTACTCTGAGCTAAATACAGCCTGCTTTGTTTCTCTCCACGACTGGGTAGTAGTCTGCACTGTTGGTTGAGCCACAGTCCTGCTGGTGAGCGCCTGTTGTCCATGAATAAAGCTGCTATGGACACTCTAATACAAGCTTTTGTTTTTTCTTCTCATAGACACATGTGTTTCCATTTTCCTTGAGCAAAATACCCAAGGATACAATGACTGGGTCCCATGATTGTTTAGCTGTATAAGTTCCTGCCAGGCCTTTCCCCCACAGCATCTGTACTGTTCCCTTCTCCCACTCCCACAAAGAATGTAAGGAAGTGGGGCGTCTCACAGCCCTGCCAGCCTTCTGCTGGATACATGGTGGTAGAGTGTTGTGGCTTTAATTTGCATCTCTCTGATGATTAATGATGTCTGTCAGATTTTCGTGGGCTTCCTGGCCTCTCCTGCATCTCCTTTGGTGAAATGTCCGAGTCCCCCATTTTGATCATTTGCCTTTGCTCTTGAGCTGCCCACATTCCTTATGTAGCCTAGATACAGTTCATTGTAAAATCCAAGTTTTATAAATATATGTTTCCCCTGTGCCCTGCCTGCTAGGCTCATGCCTTTCAGTGAGTAGGAGTTTTTCATTTTGGTGAGATCTAGTTTATTCTACCTACACACACACACACACACACATACACATACACACACACATACACACACACCCTGTCTGAAGTTTATTCAGTATGTTCTGAAAAGCCTTGTCCACCCCTAGCCATAAAGGTACTCTAAGGTTTAATTCTCAAGCCAGTATGGTTTTAACATTTATGTGCAGGACTGTGCTCTATTCTGAACTAATTTTGTTTTACGAGAACGTTACGAGATTTAAGACAAAAAAACCTCTCGTCGCAATTCCTGTTTCCATTTGGTCGTTTTTAAATATAACTTGGCAGGCAGAGTTTGGTTTAAAATAAACCGATGCGGTGAAGTGACTCATTGGACAGAGATGGGATGTTTGATTGTAAGGGGGTCTGCCTGGGGTGAGTGGCCGCCCAGACACTATTTCCTGGCCATGTGCTTCAGGGGGGATTAGGGTCCAGTTATTGGCAACCATGGTTTTGAAAATAGCTACTTAGCCATTCTAAAGTCATGCTAGATTTACTGCTTACATTTTGAACATGAGGCTCAGTCTAGTTATTTTACATTTGTTCTCAAAAGCTCTCCAAGATGGCGTAACAGACAAGATGACTGGGAGGCTGAGGCCAACAGTGGCCTTTTTCCTTACCTCTCTGTTGCCATGAGCAAGGCGACTTAGTAAAGGAAATGTTTAGTTTGGGGGCTCACAATGCCACATTCCATGACCTTCACAGCAGGGAGCATGGCAGTAGGCAGACAGACATGGCACGGGAGCTGGAGCTAATAACTTAACGTGCTGGTGCAGGAGGCAGAGAGAGAGGAGAGAGTGAGAGAGAGGAAAGAGGAGGGAGCGAGAGCAAGAAAGAGAGAGACAGAGAAAGAGGCAGGGGCGGGGGGGGGGGGTGGGAGAGGCAAGAGAGAGGTGGGGGGGATGCGCTAACTGGGGATGGCATAGGCTTTTGAAACCTCAAAGCCTATTCTCAGTGAGGTATCTCCTCCTAATCCTTTCCAAACAGTTCCTCCAGATGAGGACCAAGTGTTCAAACACAGGAGCCTGTGGAAGCCATTCTCATTTAAAGCATCCCAGTGAGCTATACAGGGGCTTCCACTTGGCTTCTGGAAAGCTCTGTTGTGAATACTAGAGGATTTTTCTGTGAGATTGCTAGTCTTCAGACGAGAGTCTTCCGATCACAGACCTTCCAGACAAATGGTTCTTGATATCCCTTAACACCATGAGAAGGCGTGGCCTTTACACACACACACACACATATATATATATATATATATATATATATATAGTTTTTTAACCTTATGTGTATGATTGTTTGCCTGCATGTATGTATATATGTATGTATGTGCAACCACACACATGCTTAGTGCCCACAGATCTAATCCCCATTCCTCTGCAAGAACAACAAGAGCTCTTAACTGCTGAGCCATCTCTCTATCCCCTGTAAAGACATGGGTTTTTGAAAGAGAAATTGATGGAGAATTTTGAAGCAAAACCATATTAAGAGTATGTGGTCTGTGGCCATTCAAGAGGGCTTAGTAGGTAAAGGTGCTTGTTACCAACCTAGCCTGAGCTCAGTCTCTGAGGCCAGCATGGTAGAAGGAGAAAACTGCCTTCCAGAGGTTGCCCTTTGACCTCCAAAAAATGCACTGTGGCACTTACCCACAGATATACATAAGTGAAGAAGTATTCGTAATTTTAAAAGACTTTGCTTTTCAAATTTCAAATTGTTTGTGAGTGCTTTGCCTACATGTATATATCTGGACCCCACAAGAGTGCCATTGCCCATGGATGCTATAAGATGGTAGCAGATCCCCTAGATCTGCTATAGGTGGTGATTAGGCACCAGGTGGGTGCTGGGAGTTGAACCTGGCTCTCTGAAAGAGCTGCCAGTGCTCTTAAGCACTGAGGCGTGTCTCCAGCCCCTCATCCTTTGATAGCATGTGTGAATTCATTTGAGCCTATGAGGCCAACACTTGACTTAGCTAGAATGATGCACCCTGGGCCCCACAGTGTGGTCCATATACTAGAAAGCGACCCATTTTCTTAGAAACTGGGTAAAACTTTAAAAACTAATTTCTAAGTGTAACCGTAGGAATGCATAGCATATGTAGTATTGGCTTCTGTTCATAAACATTTGCTTAAGACAAAGTAGGTACTTTTCAAAGCCTTTCCTTTGTGTGTGGTTCCATGTTGTAAATGATATGGAACTAGACAGGTTATCCACTTGTGAGATGTGCTTTTTAAAAAAATATATTCTCTCCAGGCCTGACTTCTTTGACTACATCTGCTTGTTTTGATATTATTAGTAACCTTTGGTCACTTACATTAAGAAAAGAAAAGACAAGAAGAAAAGAAAGAGTAAGGGGCTGAAATCAGGAGGGAAGATAGTTATAAGCCAGATAGTTAAGGTAGGAAGCTAATAAGAATGAACTCAAAGCCACTCACAAATCCTGCACCCTCCCTGAATTCCCTGTTGGAAACATTTCTTGGAGCACTGCCATCCTTCCTCTTGGAAAGAACACACTGATAGCTCTTCTTGATCGCTCCTCAGAGCTGGTGATGTTGGCTACCCCTGCTCCATTACACTGGTGCCTGGACCCTTGTCACCCAGAAACCCACCTGTGGCTGGAGCCTTTGATAAGATATGTTCCTTTTCTCCAAAGACGCTGTTCCACCAAAACAACAACAAAACCCAACAACTTATCAGACATGTCCATCCCATAGCCCCAGTGTGGGGCGGGGCACAGACCACTCGATTCTCTTGCAAGGTGGCCATAAAGCCATGAAAACTACATCATGCAGAAAGAGGCCTGCAGTGAGGAGGAGGGGGGGTAAGGAGGAAGGGGGAAGTGCCTGTGTCTGCTGGATGATGCTGAGTACAGTTCAGCCTCAACTTGCTGGAGACCACCAGTGTGCCCCACCCACTTTGTTCCAGTTCTCAGCCAATCCTGGGATGGGTGGGCATTGCTCTAGGCTCTTAGCCACCTATTTACTACGTTGGGTTACCATTTCTTTGCTTTGCTTTTGGCAGCTGTCCCTCCAGAAGTAGGCGTAGAGAATTTGGAAAAAGAAATTGAATAAATTTGAAAAGTCGTCCTTGGCAGCTCTCTGACTGTTTAATAAAGCAGGAAGCAGTTTCAAACTTTATGCTAGGAAAATAAGTCGAGAGAGACCTTTACGTTTCACAGTCATTAAATCGAGAAGGCTCAGTTTGTGGTGCTAATCTTAAAATCTTTTGGCACAAGGTTTCTCCTTGAATATAAGCATAGATTCTGGCTTTAGAACCCAGAAAACACATCCCTGGTTGAATAGGCAGATGTCTGTTAAGATTCCATTTTCCCGTGATCAGCACCGGCATGTTTGAGAATTTTAGACCTGCATCTTCCTCCTGCTCCTTCTCCTGCCCCTGCCCCAGCCTCTGCCCCTCCTGCTCCCGCTCCTGCTCCTGCCCCTGCCCCTCCTGCTCCTGCCCCTGCCTCTGCCCCTGCCTCTGCCCCTCCTGCCCCTACTCCTGCTCCTGCCCCTGCCCCTGCCCCTGCCCCTGCCCCTGCCCCTGCCTCTGTCCCTGCCCCTGCCTCTGTCCCTGCCTCTGCCCCTCCTGCTCCTGCCCCTACTCCTGCTACTGCTCCTCCTCCTGCTCCACCTCCTCTTCTTCCTCTTCCTTCTCCTCCTTTTTCTTCCTCTTCTTCTTCCCCCCTTTTAAGACAGAGTCTCACTATATAGGCCAGGCTAGCCTGGAACTCAGAGAATTCTACCTGCTTCTTTCAGAGTTAAGGGTGTGGACTACCATTCGGACTATCTGTATAGCTATTTTAAAAGCAGCCCCCCCCCCCCCATCCCGTGGCAATTCCTTTGCCCCAGCAGGGCCCCTTTCTCAGTGTTGCAGTATGGAAGAAGTATTCTAAAGACTACCAGATGTCTGCGTTAATAAAAAACTGTGTCTGTTCTCTTTGAATGCTACGGTGCATCTTACAGTGGTTTCTTCTTGGGGGCTTGGAGTACGGAAAGACTTGAAACCTTTCAGAGTGTTTCATTGTTTGGAACCTTTATCATTACTGAAGATCCAAAAAGATTGAGCTGACTCTTTCTTAGCTTAGAAAGACAAATGGCTCTTGTCAGACTGGCAGTTTGAGACTCTCAACACAGACCTTTGTGTTTGTCACCTCTCTTGTCTTAAGTCCTCTCTCTCCTTACCTTTCTCATGCTAGCCCCTCGTGGGACAAACTCAGGCGGGCAGCAAAAGCAAAAGCAGAGACAGTGAGGAGCCGAGCTGACGCAGGGTTCAGAGCCTCACCAATGACTGGAACTCATTATTGGGCCTTTAAGCACATGGGAGAGGCTACCACGAGTCATCAAAGAGACAAAGTTTGTCGTCTAGCCTCTGTGGTGACTCAGAACCTCTTCAGGATTTCAGACAATAAAAACAATATCTGAGTTTTCCCAGGAATTTCTGTGGCACACATACCTTGTAGTGAATATAGAATGGAACGTCCAGTGTACCAAGGGTAGGCTCAAACAGAGCCAACCTGGGGATGGACTATAAAATAAACACAGATGCACGGCGCTTTACTTGGCTTTATGGAGTTCTCTGTTGTTAGAGGCAATTAAGCCAGCCCAGGTGCAGCTAGGGAAAGAAACTAGATGTTGTAACTTGTTACATAAAGTAACTAGGAAATAGATGGGCTGTGTGCAAGGCAGATCAAAAGGTGACTAAGTGGAAGGACAGGAGAGGAGGCCTTCAGGGCAGGTTGCTGCAAGGCTGGATCTTCCCACAAGAGGGATGGTTCCTATCCAGAGCATAGCCACAGGAGGTGTGGCCGGAGTCAGCCGCTGGGGAAGCCTGGCTTTCACCCACCATCAGGCATCCAGTGAAGGACTTTGAGCAGAAAGATGGAGCATTTTCACAGCAATTGGCTCGGAAGGTGGGCTGGCAGACTCTGGAGGGGAGAGGGCCCCTGGGGTCACAAAAGCTCTTGCCACTTCTAAGTTTTGAGTAGGACTGAGAAGGTCAGGATGGCAAGAATAGACTGGGTCGGGAGAGCCCTGAGAAGTGAGCCGGAGAGAAGGTTCAGCGAGAAGGACCTGAGTTCAATCCCTACCACCCAGTCAAAAACATGCAAAGCATACACTTGCCAACCAGGCTAGCCTAACAGATTATATCTAGGCCATGAGATACTCTGTCACAGCAGGTGGGTGGTATTTCTGAGGATGACACCTAAGAACATCTCTGTCATACTCTTCAACATGCTGTGGGTGGACATTGGAGGAGGATTCTGAGAATTCAGGAGATATTATTATTATTATTATTATTTTTTACTGTCCCTGAAGATCAGAATCCACTACGACAGGTTTTCCAGCTGAGAATAGTAGATATGTATGCGTGTAATCTGCAGAGGCGAGAGGACCTGGAGTTGAATACCAGCCTCAGCTGCACTGCAAGTTCGAGGCCAGCCTGTCTCAAAAAACAACAACCCTATAGCTGGAACAACATTATGAACCAACCAGTACCCCCAGAGATTGTGTCTCTAGCTGCATATGTAGCAGAAGATGGCCTAGTTGGCCATCATTGGGAAGAGAGGCCCCTTGGTCTTGCAAACTTTATATGCCCCAGTACAGGGGAACACCAGAGCCAAGAAGTGGGAGTGGGTGGGTAGGGGAGCAGGGGGCAGGGAGGTATAGGGGACTTTCGGGATAGCATTTGAAATGTAAATGAAGTAAATGCCTAATAAAAAATTGAAAACAACAATAACAACAACAAAAAACCCAAGCAAACAAAAATTTGATTTTTAAATTTCTTTGAAAACATTATAATGCTAACCTGCTCTGTTTCTACTAAAATTTTTATGATATTTTATTTACTGATTTGAAGAGGGGGCATGCCATGCTACACACTTAGAAGTCAGAAGACAACCTGTGGGGAGTCCCCTTGCGATCACTGTGAGGGCCCAGAGAGTAGAAGCAACCAAGGTCTTCAGCCCTGGCTGCAAGGTCCCTCATCCACTGAGCCATCCCTCTCTATACCTGCTCTCATTGCTTAAAAATAGAAAGTACTCGGTTGTGAAATGCAAAGCTGGTTGAGCTCCTTTGGTTGTTTTCTGCAGCACTGGGGATAAAACCCGGGGCCTTACACACGCTGTGCGATTGCTCTATCCTTGAGCTACACACCCTAGTCCAGCAGGCCACCTCAGATACTGTTATCCCAAGTCTCAGTCTTTCTCTCCTTCTCTTGCAGGCATATCTTTTTCTTGCACATTAAAGAGTCCCTCTTGGCAGGCCACCTCCAGTGTTCCCCAGAGCAGGCCGTGGAACTCAGTGCCCTCCTGGCCCAGACCAAATTTGGAGACTACAACCAGAACACCGCCCAATACAGCTATGAGGACCTGTGTGAGAAAGAGCTCTCCAGCTCCACTTTGAACAGGTGAGGCCGCCGGAGGCTAGCATGTTTGTTCACACCCGCCTCAGACTTGATAAGAAACAGGAAACTGGCCCTGTGGTGTCCTGATGGAGTTTGGAAGGCAAAGCCCTGCCATTGCCAGGTTTATCCAGTCATTTTTAAAGGATTCATGTGCCTTTTACTTGAGGAGAACCTTAGCAACGCAAAACTGCCCACACAGATAAATGCCCTTATATGAAATGCCATAAATAACAAGGATCTCAAAAAGTGCCTGACCTTTTAAATATGCAAATCTCCTCCAATAAAAGTCTAGCATGTTTATTAGTGTTTGCTTCATCCAGGCAAGACTTACAGCAAGCGGCCTAACGTAGATGACTGCCTGAGTTACCTATCCCTGTGTCACAAACTAACCCCAGACAATAGACATTATCCAATGATGCCTAGACAAGGACACGGCTGTGGCTTGGGGGCAGACCAAGCCCCAGAGAGCAGTCTCACCTAAAAGCCCAACTAAGGGAGGCTTCCAGGCCCAAATGACTCTTGTAGCTTCTTGGCCAGCCTCCTTCTTATACCACCTGACCTTTCATGGTGCTCTTTCATGGTGTGGTAGCTGGTTCACCCAGCAGAAGCGATCCAAGAGCAAGAGAGAAGAGCTAGGAAAGAAATCAGACTCAATCTCAGAGGTGGCTTTCATGCCAGGTCTCCCACCATTTTCTGTTCCTTAGAAGCCAGTCCATTAATCCAGACCATACTCAAGGGAAGGCTGCACTGGGAGGCCAGATCACCAAAGACCACAGGAGAGACAACCTTGCCACAACAGAGAGTGTAGAGCTGTGTCTTCTTCAGTTGCAGATAATCTAATCAGCCCCCTGTGGTGCTTGCCTACCAGGAAGCTTGAGAAGTTCATGGAGATAAACATAAGGGGATCTAGCCTACATGGTTGTCTTACGTGTATGTTTAGAGATTTTCCATAATTCTTTCAGTGTTCCTAAATGATGGGTTCTCGATATGTGTTGAGATCTTTTTAAAAGTGTGTGTGTGTGTGTGTGTGTGTGTGTGTGTGTGTGTGTGTGTGTAAGATAGCTAGCTGGTGTGAGTAAGCTCTTTCCTTCTACCTCATGTGTCCCAGAGATCAAACTCAAGCTTGGAGCCAGGACCCTTACCCATTGAACAATCTCACTGGCCCCAGAGTTGAGATCCCGAGCCATATCTCAGAAGTATTTTACAGTAAATATGATTAGTAAATGAAACAGGAAAATGTCATTTGGTGCTGTTGTGGTCTCTCAATGACCATATCCAAGGCTTTAAGAAATGCATACATTGATCTGTCTGATCGAGTGCCGTTGGGTGCCCCACAGCATCATTGCGAAGCATAAGGAGCTGGAGGGCATCAGCCAGGCCTCTGCCGAGTACCAGGTTCTGCAGATTGTGTCAGCAATGGAGAACTACGGCATAGAGTGGCATGCCGTGAGGGACAGCGAAGGACAGAAACTCCTCATTGGGGTTGGACCTGAAGGCATCTCGATCTGTAAAGAGGACTTTAGCCCTATTAACAGGTAACCTGAGTCTTCAATCACATTCGTACATGCATGCATACGTGCATATGTACATTCATACAAGCCTAGGCATGTATATCCACCTGTTGCTTTTTCTGGAAGTAGAAAATGGACAGAAATTCATGACAGACAACCTCTATGAATAAAGTGATTCATTTTTTAGTTTATTCATCAATTGCATTCAGAATTATTGTTTTTCATAAGGTACTCAAGCCATAAATACCTGTGTCGGCTTCTGCCTACATGCACACACACACACATACACACATGCACACATGAGGTTACTCCAGCTCTTGTCCCCACACCACAACTGCTCTTCCTGCTCAGTATCAGTAGTTAGCACCATCACAGAAGTCCCCAGGCTGAGTGTCTGGTTCCCTGGCGGGTCACGGGCTGCCTGCTAAGGCGTAGCAACACCATGCTGAGCTCTCCCTCCTGAACCTGATCACTTTTCTCCTCTTGCCTTTCAGGATAGCTTATCCTGTGGTGCAGATGGCCACCCAGTCAGGAAAGAATGTCTACTTGACCGTCACCAAGGAGTCCGGCAACAGCATCGTGCTCCTGTTTAAGATGATCAGCACCAGAGCAGCCAGCGGCCTCTACCGAGCCATCACCGAAACACATGCATTCTACAGGCGCGTACCACCATGTGTCTCCTAAGCTTAGGCCAGAGCATAGAATCCTTGGGGGGCTGGCAGGTTTCTGTGACTTCCCCTAGCCTTGAGTCCACAAGTCTTGTACAGAAGAGGAGAGAATGGCTACCCTGAATACTTCCATTTGCAGAGCTAGTGGAGCCCTTATCAGCACAGGATTGCACGTGCCTCACTTCCCTTAGAGCCTCCTGCTTATCTCTCATGGTATTTCCGTCCAAGCCACCTCCCTGCACGACCCCAAGGGTCAGACCTGTTCTGCCAACGCTGCATCCTTTCCTGGAGCAGTGGCACACATCTCTCCCTGCTGAGAAAGACTCTGTTCTGAGCTCTTACGCCTTACACACTCCAGATACTTTTTAAATTGAATTTAATTTTACTTGGTGTTTTGCGAGACCAAATCTCACTGTGTGTCCAAAGCTCACCTGGAATTCACTATACACCCCAGGCTGGCTTCAAGCTCAACTGCAATCCTCTAGTCTTGGCTTCCCGGCTGCTGGGATTGCCTGCATGGAGCACACTGCAGCTGGCCACGGTGGAGAGTTTTAAATAACACTGTAGAATCTAGAGAGTACTTTTTCAAGCTGAGTTAGGATTAGGCTCATACTTCGAGAAAAATTAAAGCCAAAAATGTAGTTAGTAGGAAGCCTTACAAATGTTTCGTGTTAAAACAGACTACAGAGCAGAACAGAAAATGTGTAGACATGCTTAACATAAAAGCTGCGACTTCAAAGAACAAAAGTCCCTTTGCTTCCACAAGCTGCTGGGTGGCAGCTCACAGCCCCAGGGGGACTGGGATGTCTCATCTCCATATTTACAGCTGCTTCCTTGAAAGTATTTGGAGACCCCCTGAGAAGCACAGGGGTAAAGTCCCCAAGCTACTGAGCATATACAATGGAAAGTTACTCTCAGACATGCACAAAAGAGTATTAACTGTCTCAGGGAAGGATGCAGCTCTGTCCATGGAGTGCTTGCCTAGCATGCATTAGCTCCACATGAAGCGAGCATCCTGCACATGTCTGTAGTCCCAGCAGCACCCAGGCGGTAGAAGCAGGAGGACCATGAAGCTCCAAGGTATCCTTGGCAGCAGAGTTCAAGACCAGCCTGTGTCACATGCGACCTTATCTCAAGGTTGGGGAAAAAAAAAGCTGGGTATGGTGGCATATGTCTTTGATCACAGCACGCAAGGGACAGAGGCAGGTGGACCTCTATGGGTTAAAAGCCATCCTGTTCTATGTGGTGAGTTTCAGGGCCTGCATAGTGAGATCTTGTCTCAACAAAACAGCAACAATATTAGTGAATGCCTTTTAAGCCAGGCATGGTGGTATACAACTGTAATCCCGACAAGCAGAAGGACCATAAGTTTCAGGCCAGCCTAGGGTACATTATCTCAAAAGCAAATAAGTGTGGAGATAGATGGATGTTACAGAGACAAAGAGATGATAAATAGATGAATGATAGTATATAATAGAAGACAGATTGACAGATGGATGATGTAGATAATCAAGAGGGAGATGAGATAGAATACTTAATGTCTGTGGATATGCTGTTCTTATTGATAGCAGCATTATGAAGACTATCTTATTGATAGTCTGAATTATGAAGCTCCCTAGGCTTTTCAATACTAAGTCTGGTGTTCACACTTGGCTTCCGTTCAGGTGTGACACAGTCACCAGCGCCGTCATGATGCAGTACAGTCGCGACCTGAAGGGCCACTTGGCGTCTCTGTTTCTGAACGAAAACATTAACCTTGGTAAGAAATACGTCTTCGACATCAAGAGAACATCCAAAGAGGTCTATGACCACGCCAGGAGGGCTCTGTACAACGCCGGCGTTGTGGACCTTGTCTCTCGAAGTGACCAGAGCCCTCCCAGCTCGCCCCTGAAGTCCTCAGACAGCAGCATGAGCTGCAGCAGCTGTGAGGGCCTCAGCTGCCAGCAGACCCGGGTGCTGCAGGAGAAGCTGCGCAAGCTGAAGGAAGCCATGCTGTGTATGGCGTGCTGCGAGGAAGAGATCAACTCCACCTTCTGCCCCTGCGGCCACACTGTGTGCTGCGAGAGCTGTGCAGCCCAGCTGCAGGTAAGGCGACACTCACCCTCCTGTCCGTTCAGGCTCTAATAGGTGGAAAGCACCCATCTCCATTTGGAGAGGGCCCTGCGGTCAGTGGCTTACACCACTGCGCCCTTTAGAAACAAGTGAACCAGCACACTCGCGCCACCATTTGGTTTTGGATATGAGGTCCAGACCAATGAATTCATGCATTAATTTTTGGATGACCAATGAATTCATGCATTAATTTTTGGATTATTGTTATTGGGGACTTATTTACCGTGTTTATGATTAATTTATCATTTTTGTCTACATTTGCATTTATGCTTGTGCGCGCACGTGTGTGTGTGTGTATTGTGTGTGTGTGTGTGTGTGTGTGCACGTGGAGGTCAGAGAACAATCTGTAGGAGTCAATTCTTTCCTTCCACCATGTGGTGCTGGGAATCAAACTTGGTTTGTCAGGCTTGATGGCAAGCATCCTTACCCATTGGGCAATCTCACCAGCTACCAGCCCCTTAATTTCCTTTCATTACTGTTGGTACTTTCAGAGGTCTCTTCTATTGGCTGTTACTTGCTAGCAAGTCAAGCTACTTTTCATACAAAAAATAGAAGCAACTCACATATAGCATTTCTCCTTCTTGCACCTTACGTTTCCTCGTGCAGTAAAATGTTCTCTTGGTTTCACCTCTCAAATGTTTCTGCTAAATGTCATGGTGGATGTATGTAAAGCCAGGCTTGCACATCACCTAGGCCTCACAAGCTACAGTGACAGAGCTAGCATTGGGATTGAGCAGTGAGCTCAAGACACCTGTGCCTTCTCGGAATATAGCCTGTGCTGCCGCCATGAGGGGTCCCCTCCAGATTCCTGGGCTTAACTTTTCCTGTGCATGGATTCTGACCCTGCTGCCTCTTTCCTTAGTAGCCAATGAAGGGTGTGTGCCAAAAAGCCACTAGAAGCTTGTTGCCCCTGGCCACAAGGGTATCTGCCCACTGATAATGACCCCAAGGCAGTTGAACCAAGGTCTCTCTACAGACATACCTCCAACATGGTGGCCAGAGGTGCAGGGACCTCTTCCTGTATGCCTGGCTCCAGCCTAGACAGAAGGAAGGCTGATGCTAACAGAAGGATTAAGGAGGTGGCTGGACCAATAAACTCTCTGGTCACAGGGCACAGGGACCTGAGTTCAGTCCCTAGAACCCTCCTAGTTAAAAAGCAGTGTGGGAAGGGGTCAGGGGTTGGAACAGATGCAGGGATTCTTAATCCTGGTGTTGTTAGTAAAGGAGGTAGAGACAGGAACAGCAGGGCTCGCATACCAGCCAGACTAGCTTAACCAGTATTCTCCAGCCAGACTAGCTTAACCAGTATTCTCCATGTAAGAGACCCTGTCTCCAGAAACAGGTTGAAGTCTTTGAGAACTGACACATGAGGATGACCATTGGTCACACATACACACATGCACGCATGCATACACACACACACACACACACACACACACACACACACATGCATGCACAGTTTGACAGAAAATAGTTTTCTTCAGTGGATGTCTTTTCCTAACACTCATTGTTAATCTGTATAAAGTATAAATATTCAAGCCTGTTCCAGAGCACTTGAAAGCTTAGAACTGGATCACAGCGGCATCGTATCTAGAAAACTGACTGTTGGGGCACGAAAGCTGAATTCCCAGGTCCCACAAATATCCTAACCAGTGGTGGCTTCTTTTGCAGTCCTGTCCGGTCTGTAGATCCCGTGTGGAGCATGTCCAGCACGTCTACCTGCCCACCCACACCAGTCTCCTCAATCTGACTGTCATCTGATGCGTCCTGCACTCGCTGGACAAGCCATGTCCCCACAAGCTGCAGTATTGTAAACTATAAGAATAATAACTTTGTGAAGAGCTATTTCACTCTCAACACCCATCTGCCATGAGACATTTTCAGAAACAAGGAGGAAAAGAAAACAAGAATGTGACCACACCTCTTCCGTGAGGAGAAGCAACAGGCCCCGTGGCCACCAGGAAGAACGCTGGGACACGGACACATTCCTTGAACTTTAGGGTTGTTTTTTTTTTAATGATCAAGTAAAGGAGTAGATAAAATCGTCTTCGTCAGTCAAGTGGCAACATGGCCCAACTGTGGGCACCTTTTAGGAAATGATGCCTCCTTCATTTTTCCCCGGGCAGAAGATTTTGTAAGTGTTTTAAGGATTTCCTTGGTTCTTTTTGTATGGTCATGGAGCGCTGAACATTTTTAATAGGGATTTTTTTTTTCTTAAAGAAATAGTCCTCATTATAAAAGTCATTTCTGTCTTTATAATTATAAATTATAATTCAAGAACAACTGGAAAAGCTGGCAGATTGAAAAAAAAAAGCAATCCTGTGACTTCCCAAGGGTTGACAGCAATGTTGTCAGATTGGAAGCAGTCTGGCTGAGAGCCAACAGGTAGCTCACTGTGGGTGACTTCCTTCCTAGCCCTTCCGTTTCCCCTCACTCCGCACCCCATGCCTTTCACTGATAAAAATGCTACCAGTTTGGTTAAGAGACATACATGGTAGAGTCAAGCACTCCCTGGGCTTTGGAGATTGGAAAGCGAGAGTAGCTTCCTTGAAGGAAAAAGGTGAGAGAGAGAGAGAGAGAGAGAGAGAGAGAGAGAGAGAGAGAGAGGCACGAGCCAGAGAGCCACTCAGTATGCCCGAGTGGTTCTTCACGTTCCCAAGCACTCACTCCAGCTGCACCCATTGGTGTCGCCTTGCTTGAAGATCAAACTTTCTACAGCCTTATAGGTTTCTAGATAGTGTCTCCTTTTTGTGTATGTCTTGTTTCTCGTTGTTCGAGTTTCCCTATGTCAGTGCTTCCGTACTCATTGTCCTGCCCCTCGGTGTCTTCCAGAGCTACTGCTTTATGTTTCCATATTCTAAATTCTCACCCCCACTTGGGCATTTTGGAAGCTAGTGAGCTAGGGGGTTTCTAGGGTGTCGGGAAACCTAGCTGACCTCATCGGGTGCAATACTAGCTAAGTTCAAGCTAGAAGCCTACACTGTCACTTTACTGAGATTTCTGAGTCTACGTTTCATATTGCCTTAATGTAGCAGTAATGTGTTTATGCATTTGTTTCTTTGCACAGACATTTTGTCAGATATTAAAACTCTACTTTTTTATGGCACATATTAGCATATAAGCCTTTATTCCAAGAGGTATTTATTTTTTCACTTGTAAAAAAAAAATAATGTTTCCACATTAAAAAAAAAAAAAACAACTCTGTTATATCCTAGAGGACTTCTGTCTTTTATTCAGGATAATAAAGACTTTAAAGCCAACTGGGCCTTTGTGATCTTATGGTTATTTTCACGTAGGCTATTTTGCCATTGAGTGAGCACTTCACCTCAAGGTTGGGACATTTAAGGTGTTAAGGTGGCTTCACTGAGAGGATCTGCCCAGGTCTTCTATCATCTGTTTTTAGACATACAAGATTGAAGGTTTGAAGGTAGGTGAACAAGATTCTGTGACACACATGGTGTATGCAAAGGATAGCTTGGGGAGGAGGGAAGCAAGGTGGCTTACCCAGTAAAAGTTTTTGCTATATAAGTATGATGGCCTGAGTCATCACGGAACCTACATGAAGAGGAGAGGAAACATCCAACTTAGCAAAGTTGGCTTATGCCGGTCACACATGGGGCTCACAGGGCTCAGTCATAGCAGAAACATACTGTGGTGTCCGGGACTGCCTTCCTACAGTACTACTGCATGTTTCTGCTGGGCTAGGCTGGTGTGTGTGCATCTACGCTGAAAATGCTTTGTATGGTAGAGTATTTTAAAATATCTGTAACCTATACCTTTACAATTGGGAGACAGACCCCAACACAGCCTCCCATTGGTTTCTAGGAATCAGCTCACTTATTCAACATATTTATTAGACAACAACTCAATGGTTAATGAGCCCCAGAACTTTAAAAGAAAAACAGTCAAAGATATAATTTACCCCATACCCAAAGCAACAGTAGAGTATTGGGTGTCTTTGTGATTTACAGTGTCTGTGTAGTGCCTGTGACACGCATGGGTGCTTCCCTATGGAAGTTCAGTGATGTTCAGGTTTGTGTACATGGCTGTCTCAGAATGATAACCAGGATGAATGGGTGGGTGAGTGACAGGTCAACAAATAACATTGCTTGTACTCCATGGGCCAGGGACTTAAGCTTAGCAACCAGCATGAAAACCCATGTATTACTTGGCTTTCTAGAAGCATAAGAGAGGACACAGTGCTGAGCATAGGAGATACTGACTACCTCTGCTTAGGGCCCAGGGTAAACATGCTTCAGAAGGACCTTTGAGCAAGACTTGTATTCTGTAGATGTGGGGAAAGCCGTATGGCCCCTGTCAAGGCTACAATGCAGCCAGCCAGTGGGTCTTGCCCAGGCTCACATATCAATGCACTGATAAGAAATTAGGCTCTGAAGGAATGTGTGGCATGGGGAAACAGTGAGTGGAACCTTCAATTCCAGGTTTGACTTTGGTACTCTCTACTGCCTTCAGAGGCAAGAACTGGCAAGGCAGGAAAGCTTGTACAACAACTAACACATGAGACAGAGGAGAGCAGAGAGACAACTCAGTTTTGATTATGTCTTGACATGAAGAAAACAAGGAAAGTGGGCCAGGGAGATGGCTCAGTGGGCAAAGACCGACAAAGTGGAAGGTGGATGGAGAGATGGCTCAGCCGTTAAGAGCCCTGGCTGCTCTTGCAGAGGACCTTGGTCAGATTCCCTGCACCCACATGGTGGTTTACAACCAATTGGAGCCCCCATTTCCAGGGGATCTGATGCCCTCTTCTGGCCTCTACATGCGCCAGACATGCATGTGAGACACAGACCTACATGCAGGCAAAATAGTCATACACATACTTTTTTTTTTTAAGGTGGACAGAGAGAATTCAGTGAAGTTGCCCTCTGACCTCCACATGCTCCCCGTGGCATGTACACACAACAGACATACCATGTGTGCACACAATGATAAAGAATAAGATTTTTAAAAAAGGGTAAGACAAATGAAAAGACTTGATGAGGTGTGTCATAAAGATTGAAAACAACTGAAAGAAGAATCCACAGGGGGAAGGGGTTAGTGACTCGTCGCTATGACCAGATACCTGTGTCAAGAAGCAACCTGGGAAAAGAAGGATTTATTTGGACGCACACTCTAAGAGGAGAGGCATCTACTCCATCAGGGAGAGGGAAACATGACAGCAGGCACATGAGGTTGCTGGTCTCACAGAGCCTACCATCAGAGAGCAGACATTGGACAGGAAGTGGGCTAGGCTATAAAACCCCGGAGACCCACTCTTTTTAGCAGGACTCCTCTCCCTTAAGATTTCACAGTCCTCCAAGCCAGCCCCACCGGCCGAGGACGAAGTGTTCAGATACATGAACCTATGGGAACTTTTTACATCCAAACCACAGTAGAAGCGATCCACAGGAACAGAAAGGAATTAGCTTTGTTTGGATCCTGGAAAGCTAACATAGGCCCTACTTGGAATCACCTGGAACTGGTTAGAAGCCAGAGTCAGACTTCTGGGGTCGGGACTTCCGGGGTTGGGACTTCCGGGGTTGAGAAAGAAAGAAGCCCTTTGTGTTAAAGATGTGAAAGTGACCAAAGAAGCAGCTGGTACCCCCAGAGGAGGCGGGGCTAAAACGTGCTCTTGGAAGTGGTTTTGTTAAAAAGCAAACATTTGTTTTTGTTTTTCCCCCTTGGACCTTCAAGATAACTAAAAAATGAAAGCCGAGCACCTCTTTTGGTCCCTGTCTCCAGGCTAAAGAGACAGAGACAGAAATCAATGTCCTTAATCTGACCTCCAGAAGTCATCTTGGATTCCCAGCACAGCAGAAGACCACCAGACAGAGAGGCCACTCCCAAAGATGAGAATAATTACCCATGAAAGTCAGGCTGTACCCTAGAATGATCGTGTGGGGGCCATTTGATGCCTCTAAGTCATGACAGCCATAAGGAAGGACTTCTTCAAAAACCCTTCACTAAAATAAGACAGAGACCAACTGATTGGATGTTTGATTATGCACACCCCTGTTTTCCTGCCTCGGATCCTCCTCTGTTTAAATCCAAAGCTTATGCCAGTAGTGAGGGGGGCGGGGGGGGGGGAAGAAAGAAGAAAGAAAAGAAAGAAGGAAGGGAGGGAGGGAGGAAGGGAGGGAGGAGAGAGACATGACAGTTCCTCAGTATGGTGAAGGAGAAAGTTTATTATAGAGATGTGGGAGAGCATAGCCAGAGGCAGACACATCTGGGAGAGTCCAGAGTGGTTGTGACCCTGAACCTCCTGGCGAGAGGGGGAGGGGAAGGGAGAGAGTGGAATGGAGCCTGGTACAGAAGCCAGGAGGCCAAAGGTGCAGAAGAAAAGAAGGGGCAGGTAACCAAAATGTCTGGATTATGTAAGGAAGAGCCTCTGGGGGAAGAGCAGCCTAGCCCCTGGGCTTGAAAGTTCATGGTAGAGGATGGGGTATGTCCGCCATGTGCTGTAACAGGTAGGAACTGAGGGATACTGGGAGAACCTGGAGGTCTGATCCAATTTGAAAAGTTAAGTAGGCACCTCAGTCACTTGTCCTGGGTCTGAAACTTAACAATTACCCCAAAGGTGCCCTTAGGGTCTCCAGGCCCCTTTCTTTATTCCTCCTCCCAGTGTGATCACATTGAATGAATCTGTTTTCACCTTAGTTGACATACTGGAGCATAGAGCGAAGCCTATGAAACCCCACCATAGGCCCAGAAGTGTTCTGGTTCTGTGGTTTGGATGGGAGCACATGGGTCAGCAAAGAGAGAGAGATAAACACGGATTTCCAGGACCTTTGAAAGCCAATGGGCTGATGACACTCAGGGCTGGCTGGCTAATGATCCACTTGACAGCACTTGATGAGAAAACCCTTGCCTCCTTTTCCTGAGGGTTTCAGAAATATGTAGAAAGCAAATTGTGTGTCCCCACCTCCTAGCACAGCGGTCTTATTATTATCCTGTCACAGGACGAGGGACTCAAAGCCAAGACTAGTTCATTCTGGGAGCTTGTCTCCTTACCATCCACTGAGAATGAGGAATGTAGATAAAACCTGGCCAAATTTCCACAAACAGCTTGGGAAAGAAATACTGCATAGAATAAGACAGAGTTTGCGGCGTTTCCTGAACCCAGGCACTGAGATAAAGTGTGGTGTACTTACTGTTGCTGCACAAGGCGCTGTAAAGGATGCGTGTGGGTTTACAGCACCGAAGAAACCAAGAGGACTGACTGGCAGTGTCTGTTTCCAATAAACTGCGTCAGCATATATTAGTTGCTAATTAATGACCAGTCTGGCTGTGACATTTTTCACACACGTGTGGAGTGTAACTTGATCACATTCGCATCTCTTCCTTCCTACTTCTCTCTCATCTTCCCTCTTTCTCTTCCCTGAGTGCTCTTTCTTTTCCCCAGACAGTCCCCCTCCACCTTAAGATTTTTATTTCAACCTGGATTCCACACATATATCATATACATGATATATATGTGTGTCTGTATATATGTATGTACATATATATTGCTTGATCTCATAATCTCACAGTTTATTGTAGTGGTGGTGGTTCCTTTTATTTTGTGTTTTTGAGACAGGATCTCATGGAGACAAGATCCCAGGCTGGCTTGAAACTCCTGGTCCTCTTAAGCACTGGTTTTACAGGCATGCACATCATGCCCATACTGTTTTGCTACTGTAGAAAAGATCCTAAGCAGAGTTTGTGCACAAACATTGAAGAAAAAGAAAACGCATGCATTTCCCTGTTTCTTTACTGGGAGCATCTCCCATGCCTTCACACAGAAATCCTAAAGCATTCGCAAACTCCTTCTATTTCATATTTGTTTGAATGGATTTTGTTCTAAAAGCTGTGAGTTATTAAAGAGTTCTCCTTTTGCCTCTTCAATGCGGATCACAGATTGAACACATCTGCCAGTTACTTAAAGCAGCGTGTGCTTCGGGCAAAGCCAAACATCTGTTCTTACAGCGCACAGCAGTGGTAACAGGAAGAAAAGCTCGGTAGGGGCGAACCTTCCCATCAAGGCTATTCTTCAGCGAAGGAGAAAGTCCATATGTGTGTTTATGAAACAAAACACTAATCAATAGCACCAAGACCCAAAGCAATACCAGTGCTTCTGTGTTCGTCCCTGAGTGGCAGGAGGCGTTCACAAGAACTTAGAGTCTTTTTCCTGAAGGAAGCTCAGAATTTGAGTGACAGGAAAGGCACACAAAGCATGGGGACAGGGAAGTGCCCAGAAGGGTCAAGAGCAAGAACACAAAAAACCGACAAAGGCAGAAAGAGCCTAGGCTGCTCCCAAGGCGCCTCCACGGCTGGAATAAAGACTTCAAGTCTGATTTGGTGAATTTGTAGGCACTACAGCAAGATGTTGGCTCTGTTTGTTTACCATTGTGCATTGGATCCGTTCGGATTTGGGTTCGTTAATTTGAGCATTGCTTTGTTAGCTCAGCAAATATTCATTAAGTACCTAGGATGAGGCTATTAGAACTGGGGTAGTGGTTCCAACTGAGGGTAATTCCTCCTCCTCCCCCTCTCCTTCCTCTACCCCTCCTTCCCCCACCTTCCCCTTCTCCCATCCCTTAACCCCTTCTCTTTCCCCCTTCTCCTTCCCCTCCCCACCCCCTCTCTGTTTGTAAAGTGTGCTCCCTCCCCCCCCCCCCAAGATATTATTAGCAATGTCTGAGGAGTTTTTTTGTTTTTTAAACTGTCACACTGGAAGTTTATCCTGGTTTAATGAACCAGCAAATTTGTCCTAACCTGGTAAAAGCACTTGCTGTCAAGCCTGATAACCTGGGTCCCTGGGACTCACACGGTAGAAGAGGAGAACCAAGTCCTTTACACTTTGTCCCACACTCGGAATGAAGGAAATGTAATGATATTTTAAAAAAGCATTGTCTTGCCTAAAATGTCAATAGTCCTACTGTTGCAAAGCCTTTGAGTAGAAGGAAGAAATGTCTGAAAGGAAATCCTGTCCTCTGTGGGACACTGAGCGGAGCTGAGATTGTGAATCAATCGTTCTAGCACATTTAGCCCCACAGCAGGTCGCAGGCGCAGTGGAAGACAGAAGAAAGTGCGAGTGGCTTTGCCTAGGGTGGGACAGTCTTCTAGAGGTCACATTGGCAGAGGTTCTTAAAAGATAAATCGGCTTCCCTGGTGCGAAAGGTGGATGGAAGGCATGTGTTGAAAAACATGGCATATTTGGAGACCAGCAGACAGGTCGACATCACTGGAATACATGACTGGATGCACAGAGGAAATTAGGGAGATAAAGGGCTGAGAAGTGACACTTGGACATTCCCTAAGATGGTGACATAGGTCCTGGCAAAGCCTCCTGGACAGGAAAGCTGGTGTGTGAAGCTGGAGATGTAGCTTGGTTGGCAGGGTACTTGCCTAATATGCACAAAGATCATAGTCTGATTGCCAGTGCTGTATCAGCTGGGTGTGGTGATCCATGCCTGAGATCCTCGGTATTCAGGAGGTGGAGGCAGAAGGATCAGAAGGTCTAGGTTAGCCACAGAGGGGCTTTGCTGGGCTATGTGAAACCTGGTCTTTAAAAAAGGTAACAAGGTTTTTAAAAGTGCCTCTAAAAGTCCCTGTGTTGAAGACTGGATCTCCTGCAGGCAGAAGGGCTGGAGCCTTTAAGAGATTAAACCTGGCAGAAAGATGTTAGGTCTCTGGGACATGTCCAACATCTCTCTCCTTCCAATCTACGGTGATAGCTGATAGCGATAGATAGCAGTGTGCTCTCCCACTTCCTCCGGGCCATGACACGCTACTTAGCCAAAGATCCGGAGCAACAGGGCCAGCAACCGGGACCTGAAAACTCAGAAACCATGAACCCAATTGGTTCACTTCCGGCATTTGTTGCAGCAATGAGAAACTGAGTGTCTGAGTTCAAAACAGTTGTGAAATGAGATCAAGAAATATCTGGGTTCCTGTGATTCTCTCCACCACCCTTTTGCCCAGGGATCTGACTTCATATCCTAGGCTCCAGTAAGTGTATGCCCTCTGTGGCTTTAGTTAAGGCAATAGCGAAATGATCCCTAACTAAACGTTTGCCCTAGAGACGGAAGCCGTCAGGCAATCATCCCGTGCATTGAAAAGTTCATCTCAATGTTCCTTCATGTGATGAAAATGGCAAAGAAAAAAAAAACACAGCACGGCTTATTAGTAACAAGTTACCCATTTTTTCCCCTAAACGGTTAGAACACGCTGCCTCTCTGCTCTTTACATCAGCGTGCTGTTATTAAAGCTGTCTATTTTTCAGCGCTAAATCCCCAAGGGATTCTCCCCATGAATTTAACATGACTGAAGAAACTTGCTTGGGGGTAGAACCTGGCTGCAAATTATCTGAGATAGGATTCTTAATAAGGAAGACCAAAATGAATCATAGCATTCTCGTGGTTTCAAATGTGGCGTCTCGGTCTCCCTTTCACCCTGCGGTGTCGTGATTATTCATAATGGAAATGGGACAGCTTTCGAACACAATTACACGCAACAAATGTCCTTTGTGTTCAGCACTGGAAAAGGGCTGCTGCTGCAGGCCAGAAGAATGGTGTGTGTCAGGGTGTTCCGAGGAGAGCAAGCTTCTAAAAAGGCCATTGTGGGTGCTGGAGAGATGGCCCAAGCAGCTAGAAAGACTGGAGTTTGGATCCCAGCATCCAGATAACAAGCCAGGTATCTCTGAAAATGTCTGTGACCCTGACTCCCAGAGTGGGGTTGGAGGAAGGAGGATTTCTGGGTCTTGCCCAGCTTCCAGCCCAGCAGAGACAAAAGTCTTGTGTGCAGGAAGATACTCCTATGTCTTAGGACTAGACAGTTCTGGAAAAGAACGCCTGATGCCTTCTGTTCTCTGCCATTGCACCAGCGTGCACAACTTCCACAAACATGCTTACTTTCCTGAAGACATGCATACACATAAATAAATAAAAACACAAATAAGTAATTTTAAAGGATGGGCATGGTAGAGAAGCAGCAGTTAAGAAGAGTGTGTGCTGCTTTGGCAAAGAATCATCTATAACCCCAGCTTCAAGCAATCTGGGACTCTCTTGGTCTCTCCCAGGGCCTGCACTCATATGCATACACAAACTTGATTGGTAAGTGCATGCAAGCACATGCGCGCGCGTGCACACACACACACACACACACACCCCAAAATTTAAAAAAAATTTTTTTAAATGCCTTCCTAAGCTGGAGATGATAGTATATGCCTATAATCCCAACACTCCAGAGGCAAAAATGGGAAGTTGTCTGCAAGTTAAAGACAGCTTGGTTCATGTAGCACATTCTAAGCCAACCGGGGCCATACAGTAAGACTCTGCCATCAAAAACCAAACCAGACCAACAGAATAACTCACAGACAATGCTCATAGCAGGTAAACAGCAGAAAGGACACCCCTAGAGTTAAGAAATAATCTTATGTGTGTAACTCCACCTCCAAAAGATACAACACCCTCTTCTGTCCTCCACAAGCATCCACACACATTGACATAAATACATTAAGAATTAATTTCTCCCTGTGACGTATGGAATCCATGCACAGGGAACCCTAAGTGCTGCACTGAATTCTAAAACAAAAAGTTTTTTTCTTTTCTTCATATCACTTTCATGTTTGAAAGCTCATTTTCCTTCTGAGAAGCAGCAGTTCTACCCTTCCCCGGTTCCTTTCTGTTTCTGTAACAAAATACCAGAGACCAGAACATTTATAAAGAACTGAGGTCTATTGGCTCCAGGGTTTGGAGACCAAAGTCTCAGTACCCAGCACCCAGCACCAACATCTATCTGTTCATCACAACAAGGCAAGGGCATCTCACAGAAAGTCAGAATTACCTGAAGCCCCCCTTGGTCATCATGGGGGACACACCCTTATAACCTCATCTGATCCTAGTGACCTCCCAAAGTCTGAATCTCCAAACGCCACTCCCAGGGTGAATCTGGACAGCAAATCTCCAGCACAGGAAGTTCTCAGAGACACATCCAACCCATAATAGTTGTCCACAGATTAGGCAAGAAGAAGAAAAAAAATCCTGCTCCAATGAAGCCCTCTAGGGCCACAGAGGCATCTTGTTACCTTGAATTGTTTGACCAGTAAAATCAAGCTGCCTGTTTCCCAGCAAAATCCAAAGCCTCTTCTTGCCTTGGGGCCAGGAGGTGTCAGCCCCAGGGCCAGCCCCTGCTTCAGGTGTCTCTCCACACCTGGAGAAGGCTTCCCACTGTCAGCTCTGACATCTGTAAAAACATCTGCTCCACTTTATCCCAATAAAGCCATCTTGCCTTCTTGTTTGGTTCTCTTACAAGAAGAGTCTGAATTTTACTGTTTTCCTTCCTAATTAGATCTGGCAATTAGGTTGCCTGATAATTTAGAGTTCTTCTGTTAGAGTCCCACCTCCCAAGAAAACAGAAGCGGGATATCTGGAGGCAGGAAGGAGATCTGCAAGGGAGGACAATGACCTGGAGGAAGGAGGGGGACAAGGTGTAATGACAAATCTGCGTGACAATGCTAGAATGAAACCTATCACGTAATATGTTAACTTTAAAAAAGAGAGCTAAACTCTCTACAGACATTGAGAAAAGACCCATGGCTAACGCAGTGAGCACTTGCATATATAATAAACTGTGAGGTTTAGGCCTTGGCTCACTTGGTATGCATGGAGTCCTGGCATGCACCTGTAATCCCAGTACCCAAGAGATGGAGACAGCAGAATCAGAAGTCCAAGTCCATTCTCAGCTAAGAAATGAATTTGGAACTACGCTGGGCTATGAGATGGTGGCGCACGCCTTTTATCCCAGCACTTGGGAGGCAGAGGCAGGTGGATTTCTGAATTCGAGGCCAGCCTGGTCTACAAAGTGAGTTCCAGGTCAGCCAGGGCTACACAGAGAAACCCTGTCTCGAAAAACCAGAGAGAGAGAGAGAGAGAGAGAGAGAGAGAGAGAGAGAGAGAGAGAGAGAGAGAGAGAGAGAGAGAGAGAGAGAGAGAGAGACCCATTCTCAAAACAAACAGAAAACGGAATTAAGGAAGTGCTTGTCAATTACATTTGAGGCCTGGGAGGATAACCCAAATTTCTCTATGAAGAAAACCCTGAAATTAGGACATCTATGGGTGTGCGTCAGAGAGAACTACTCTTTTATTCAAAAGATAAAGACAAAGTAATGGGGAATAAAAATAACTCTGACAGGGCATGGGGGTACATACCTGTTATCTAGTACTAGGCAGGAAGAGTAAGTTCAAGGCTAGCCTCAGCTACCGAGTGAGTTGAAGGTCAGCCCAGTGTTTATGAGACCCTGTCTCAAAAAACTAAAGCTAACCACAACAATTACTCTCTGAAAAGAAAAAAATAGAATTCATCTTTACCCCCCCATCAAGTCTGCAATAGGGTAGTGGGGCAAGAGTCACTCACTCCATGCACAAAGCTGTAACTTCCCCTTCGTGCAGAGATCTCTGGGTGCAGCCTGGCAGTACCTGCCAAAGGGACAGTGTTTTGAGATTGACAATGTCCAATAAGCTTTGGTTGGATGACTAGATTAATGAGGTGTGGAGCACTAAATGTCCCAGAGTGTCTTGCTCTGTGCTCCCTTTACCTCGGAGTAGCTGGCAAGGATATGCACCGAAATGCTTGGCTCCGGCTTCCGGCATCAGAGCAGACGGGTGCCAGCCACCTGGGTAAGGCTGTGCATATTCTAGTGTGCTCTGAATGGATGTGAATTTAGCTGCCAATTAGGCAGCTGTGGGGCTGTAAAGCAGGCGGACTCCGTGGAAGATGAGACTTTTACAGGAAAACTTTAGGTTAATGGGCAACCCTAATTGCTAAATCTAATTAAGAAGGAAACCGGTTAAATTAAGAATCGTTCACGGAAGAGAAGCCAACAGGAAGCTGATGGGCGAAAACCTTTTCATTCTTCGTTTGTTCTCCTCAGTCTCCTCTGAGAAAGAGGCGATGAGCTAGCCAGACTTTAAGGAGGATGTTTTACTGGACCCAAAGCTCTGGTCCCAAGATGTCAAAGGCCCCAGAAGAAAGAAAACCATGGTCTGGTCAGCCAGCGTGTCTCTTTGGCTTGTACTCAGAGGAAGCCGACATGTCGCCTCACCAGAGATCTTAAGGATGATCTGAAAGCTCAGGCTTTTAGGCTTGAATCTCTGCCAACCATCTTCCAATTTGGAGGGCTGGCCCTCCTAATTGAGTAGAGGCCGGCTCGGCCTGCTGAGAAGCAAGTCGGGACCATGCACACCGCCTCTATAGCCAAACCAGTCATTTGCATGCCTTTCTGTCTCTTGGTCTGAAAAAGATGGTTTTCTCATTCACAGCTGCAGTTTGTCATATGTTCATATCGTCTTCAACAGCGCCCTCAAGGATCTTTAAGCTTCTCCCTCCTCCATGAGAAACCCAACAGTGTGAATTAAAATACAACAACTCACTCAATGTCCATTGCATTCCGGCAGAACATGGAATATAGTCCGTCAAGAATGTACACATCTTTAGGAGCGTACACCACGTGGAAGAGTATCGCCTTAGCATTGCCTCTGTCGGGAATCTAGGTGGGCTATGTCACTCACTGGGAGTGTGAAGTAGGGCATTACATACGTTCTTTCATCTTGGACTTCTTTGCTTCCAAAAGACTCGGGGCCACTGAGACAAAGCTCACTGGGTACAATATGCTTAGAGCCCATATCAATAGCTGTGTCTGAGCCCCAGAAACTATACTGTAGAGAGAGACCTGACTCCTGAAAATTGTTTTCTGATCTCCACACAATCTCAATCTCTCTCTCTCCTCTCTCTTTCTCTCTCACACACACTAATAAATAATAATAAGTAATATAACAATAATAGAAAAAGTATAAACAATATTTATTCACAACTTTTTTTGCTGGAGTTTTAAGGAGATAGTGACCATCAAGCATGCAGTATACTCTAATTTAATAATCGCCCTGTGATCACTAATTTATTAACCGACTGTCTGGTACCCTCCAGACCACTGGGCCAGACCTTCAGAAACAATGGGAGTTTTTCTTAGTCCCTGAACAACTGGCTCTTGAGACTGCTGGAACAGCTGTGCTGGCTACCCACTATACCACCCCTCAGGAACATCGTTCAGAGTTCATGCCTCAAGGATTTGCAATCGATTGCCTATCATGGTCTCATATCACAGCAATATCCTAATAGGTAGAAACACGGCATTACAGTGCAGGGACAGCTTTTCCTGCTTTGCACAAAGGCAAATGCTGGCCCCCGGACACTTGAGACAAGCGTTGGCGCCAGCTCCCTGAAAGAAAGCCACATGGCTTGGATACTGCTGTTCAGCTGCAGGCTCATTCAAGGGACTCCAGACACTGTGGTATTGTGGAACAGGCCGAGCTGCAGCTCTTTCTGGATACTCCATGGGTTTGTAATGTGAGTTGCTGTCCTGGCTGTCTTTATAATAATTAGTATATTTTTTGAGGCAGAGTCTCTCTCCTGTATTCCCAAATGGCCTCAAACTGGCTATGTAACAGAGGCCTAATAATCAAGTGTTGACTTTATTGTATCCCTGTGGTGTTCAAAGAGAGTCTGCCAAGTTCACAGAAGTCACACCATGTGCATGTCCTCTAAGTAACTTGTCAGCAACATGCTACCTGCTAAAGGCGATCCTGTGTTATCTGGTCCCAGCTGGAATGAGACCTGCAGATTCTACTTCACCCTCTGCAATGAAAATACAACCTGACAACAGGGACAGAGGACAGAAACACCCAGCCTTGTGAGCTGAGGGACTAGCAGGATGAAAAGAGTCACACAAGAGTCTGGGTCCTTGGGAATGACTGGGTTCATGAGATCAGCCACAAACATTCAGTTGGCCTCTTGAACAAGCTGTCCCAGAAGCTATAAGCTAGCCATCAGGACCAGATCATGGCTAGAGTGTGTCTCTCACTTCTTCAAAGCCCATTAGTATGTTGTCTGTGTCTCCCTGTATGAAATTTTAGATTGCCTGGCCACCAACCTTTGTGGACTCATAAAGAGGAAACAGCACAAGAACATCACACACACACACACACACACACACACACACACACACACACACCTCTGCCACATTTACCACATAGCATTAAATCCATGCTGATTGTAGACATGATCACCAGGTGTCCCTAGGTAGCCCAGGCTGGCTGCAGACTAGTGATGGTCCTCAGACACCACACCCAATGTCCTTTCACTCTTCTAGTACATTTTTCTCCACCGTGGTTGTTGTGGCAACGGTTATACAATTCTATGCATTTGACAAAGTCCACAGAACTGGATCCCACAAAGAGTTAGTTAACATCATTGCATATAAAGTAAGAGAGAGGTAAAGGGAGGGCTGAGGTGTGGCTTGGTGTCAGAG
Organism: Mus caroli; assembly: GCF_978045245.1. Lineage (NCBI taxonomy): Eukaryota > Metazoa > Chordata > Mammalia > Rodentia > Muridae > Mus > Mus caroli. The sequence continues at coordinate 75,691,295 of NW_028227270.1, read as the reverse complement.
CAACAGCCTAGCATATAGGAGGCCCTGGGTTCTGTCTCCTGAGTTGCAAACATCTCCAGTTGCAGATGGACAGACAGACCACTGGTGCCTAAACAACAGTTCCCTCACTGTCTTTTCCTTTCTAACAACAACATTCCAATCTTATGTGCTTTTTTCCAACTTAGGGAAGCATGCCCTGCTGATTCAGGTGCAGGGCTATTTACTAATCCCCCCCTTCATTCTACAGCCTGAAAGCTTAAGACATTCCCTGTCCCTGCTGCTTTGCAGGCAGTGTGCCACAAAGACCATACACACATCAAGAAGCCAGTGTTGATCGGAACTCAGTCCTCCACTCCTCTTTCACTGAAATGCCTAGCAGAATAATTTCTTGAGTTACTCAGTAACTTAAATTGTTTTGAATTCAGTGAAATTTAACTTTCACAGTCCTCGTCAGAAGGAACACAGGTAATATGAAACGGTTAGGGCTTTTTACATCATATGGGAAAGAACGTCCAGTCTGTTAGCGACTTGACTTGAGATGCCTTCAGTACCAGCTGAATAGTTATAATGTGGACTAATTAGTTCTAGTCTATTGCGTCATCTTCTGCTCACCCACAGCTCCTGCACATTGCATTGTAATGTGAAAAATATCATTATAAACAGGGTATGGTGTCACATGCCTATAGTCCTAGGCAGTACTTGGAAGGTAGAAGCCAATCATCTACTCCAAAAAGTAATGTCCAGGCCAGCCAGGACTTCAGATGAGAGTGTCTCAAATAGTAAAACCAGAAGACAGGGTATAGCTTAGTTGGTCAAGTGTTTGCCTTGTGTGCATAAAGACATGGGCTCAATCCCTGATGTTGTACAAACTGGAATGCTGGTACATGCCCATAACCCCAGCACTGCAGAGGTAGAAGCCAGGAGGGTCAGAAACTCAAGGTCATCTTCAGCTATGGAATGGCTGGCTAATCTTGGTAGCTAACACGACATACCTAGAGGAAAAGGCCCTCACTTAAAGAATGGCCTCCATCACATTGGCCTGTTAGGATGGAACTGTATGAAATAGCTAGCTGAGCAAGCCAGAGGAAGCAAGCCATCAGCAGTCTTCTGTATTTGTACATCAGTTTTGCCCTCCAGGCTCCTGCCCCTGGTTCCTTCAATGATGAACTATAACCTGTAAGCTAAAACAAACTCTTCCTTTCCCAGGTTGCTCTTTGTTGTGTGTTTATCATAGTAACAGAGAGTAAACTAGGAGAGGCTACACAGTCCAGCTCTAGCTAGGCTAGCCTGGGCTACATGAGATGATATATATGTATATGATGTATATATCTGCTATATATCAGTTAATTAACCAGTTCAGTTCTAAGAGTTTGACCCTGATTAAAAGTTTGGTAATGTAGAGAGATTAACAAACATGAGTTTTACTTATCCCTCCTCTACCAGGGTTTGGGGGAGAGTAGAATTTGTGTAAAGGTTCTCTAAGGGTCTGCTCAGCACAATGTTTGGTGTTACAGTAAGATGACAGACAGCTGGCCCAGAATTGGTCACCTCTAGGGTTGATCCTAGGTCTTCACCCATGGCTTCTTCAAACTGCATTTCATGCAGTCACTTGTTGTCACCTAGGGGGTCAAGCACTGGTCGGGAACCTCAGGATAAACTAGTGAACAAAACTCACTGTGGTGTAGAAGATGCTGGAATGTCATAAATCTACAGGCTCAGGGAGACCCTGTTCTGTTTAGATGAATAAGGCTGGGTTGGATGTTGTGATGTCATTTGAGTCAAGCCCTTATTTTATTGTTCTTTTCTTTTCTTTTTCTTTCCTTCCTTCCTTCCTTTGTTCCTTTCTTTCTTCCTTCCTTCCTTCCTTCCTTCCTTCCTTTCTTTCTTTCTTTCTTTCTTTCTTTCTTTCTTTCTTTCTTTCTTTCTTTCTTTCTTTCTTCCTTCCTTCCTTCCTTCCTTCCTTCCTTCCTTCCTTCCTTCCTTCCTTCCTTTCTTTCTTTCTTTCTTTCTTTCTTTCTTTCTTTCTTTCTTTCTTTGAGGCAGAGATTTGTATAGCCCAGGCTAGCCCACCAAAAACTTGTTATGTAGCCAAGGGTAACATTGAGCACCTGGTCCTCCTGATTCCACCTCCCATTTTCTGGGGTGACACGTGTGGGCCATTGATCCAGCTCAGCGGTATACACTGAGATGGTATACAGAAAGATGCCTTTGAGCTGTGTGTGGGGCTCTATCCCTGTAATCCTAGCATTATGGCGTTCAAAGACAGCCTACATTAGACAGCAAGACTCTGACTCAAAAATTATGTAAAGCCATTTTACTTTTATATATTCCTCAGCTATTTTCTTCCTTTATTCTGTAATAAAGAGCTTCTCAAACATTTTCTGCTAAGAACCCCTTGACACACACAAGAAATTCTTATGTGACCACAGGTACATAGATATATGAAATAGGTACACAGATCAGTTACTGAGAATAAAGAAACATATCTTAGGACAGTTTTTGGTATATATATGTAATTTTACCATTAAAGATGAATCAAATCAGCATGCTGACACTCATGTGTTTGTTCACTTTTTACATGAAGAACTAAATCTTGGCTGAATATTCAGTTCTGCAGGGAGTCAGGTTATCTTTAATATTTCTGAGTTGATCAATATTTTGATTTTATTGTCATCAGTGCTGAGAATATGGCTTTACATAAATACTTACATAAATAAATACAAAACGGCAGAAGCACAGTAGGGCTGTCTCAGAATTTGTTAGAGATTCTCTCCTAATCCAAGCCAAAATCCATGGAATAAATTTTTTTTTATGAAATTTAAGTCAGCAATTCAAGCCTCAATTCTAACAATCAAACATTCTGGGCAAGCAAAATGGCTCAGTAGTAAATGCATCTGCCAATAAGAGCAGTAACGTGCATTAGATCTCTGGGACCCACAAAATAAAGAGTAAGAACTGACTTCCCCATATTGTCCTCTTCCCTCTGCCAGAACTTTCTACCTCCATCCAAAATAAGTAAATAAATGTTTGTTCTAAATCAGGCATTCTAGCACAAATCCAGTCCAAAGAGAATTAGGCACCTGCCTGCTGAGGAAGGATGGTGAGAAAGTATTAAGTCGGTGTTTCAAAATGAAAACTTTGTGATTCCATTAGGAAGCGGAAGACTTCCTATGCATAGTAAAAGCACAGCAACTCCTAACACATCATAGCCTCAGATCTGAGCTGAGGTGTTACAGACTGTGTACCGTGGGATGGGTGGTGTTGTGGTGGTATGTGCATGGCGAAGGGAACAGTCTCTGGGTTCAGAACCAGGGCTGCAGTGATGGTGTGCATGTAACACAGGGTTCCCATGGCTACAAGCACCCTAGATCCATACATATTTGTTTCTGATTAATTTTTTGGTTATTGCACACTGGAGACCTTTCGCTGTTGTCAGTTACATAACTGACATGCAGTTACATAACCCCATATGGGGTTAAGACCCATGGTTTAAGAAGACAGACTCTACAGAACATAAGAAGTTCCTCTAGCTGCAATTAGACTTCACAGCAATCACCTTCTTTCCTTTTCTATCAGAAACCTGGGAGTTCAGTCCTGCTTCAGCGAGTATATCTATTGGATGACTTAACTGTAAATTCCTGAAAGGGGAATGGCGACAATTCTATCATGCCCATAAATTATGAAATGGGACTCAGACTTCTTGAGGAAGTGCAAAATAGCTGGAGATGTGTATTCTACTTGTTTTGAATTGTTAACAGTATCAAGAAGATCTATCCGGGGAAGTTGTGACCCACCCTCTTAGGAAAGGTTTAGCAATCCAAAAGAACTAGAACTACAGAGATATATACCGGGCCCTCTGGGGCAGCCAGATCTGATTAGGAAAAACAGTCGCTAAAAACAGTCTGCTCGGGAGGATGGATGCTCTTCTTAAGTAGTCACAGACCTTCTGACCTCATTTTAACCTGGGGATGAAGTTACTAAACTTCGCAGCACCCACAGTTGCCTCTTCAGAGTCTCACCATGTTATCTCTTAGTTAACAGTTCGCAGTCTAAACTAGATGATGACCTAGTCTCACCTTTAATCCCGACTGGAGACCCACAGAGAAATGTAGTGCTATTTTTAATCTAGTACATATGTAAAGGGAGAAAATGCCTCTCCAGAGAATGGAAAGCATCTAGGCCTCTTCTGTCCTTCATGTCTGTAAAGGCACAAAAGCAGCTTCAGGGGGAAAGCGAGCTCTAGAGCCGCCGTTTGAACACCAACCCATGCGCTTTGGAGAAGAGAAGACAAGAAAGGGCTTTGTACTCAAGCTCTCTGCCTCGTGAGCTAAACCTCGTGGGTAATAATCGCTTTGTTCTTTGTGGAGGTTTCAAAAGAGCACTGAGTCAAAGTTGGCCTTTGGAAAACAATCTGGATAATAACTGCCTGTAATGATATAAATGTTTAGATTACCACCGGGTTTTAATTGAATTGAACAAGCGCAAAAGCTCGCACATCCTTACCCAAGGCCTCTTTGTGCACTGCCTTCCAAGTAACCTCGGAACCTGGCATCCACACAGGAAGCATGGTAAGGGCTGGAAAATCTATGAATGGATAAGTAAGGGGTGCCTAAGAATTGTGCTGGGTTTGACCCCAGTATAACTTTTTTCCCTATCTAAGTTTGTCAATTGTTATTTTTGAAGTGTATTTCAAAAGCATTATTAATATGGGAAAGTAATGAACACCATTAGTGATCAACAGAATCCCTAACCTACCACTGTGTGTCAATCCCCTAAATAAATTCACAGCCTGCGGCTCTCCCAACAGGGGTGCAGAGAACAAGGCCAGCTGGAATGAAAGCTAAGGTTTCCTAAGCTGAGCTGAACTCGGAGTAAGGCAAAAGTTTTAATAGTCCCGGGGCCCACCCTGCAGTCTTTGTCATGTAGGATCTTTCCTGGGTGACTACATGCTTGTTTTGTCAAAGCCTGAAGCCACCACCATCACCTCAGCCACAGAACACTCCCCTCCCCAAAGTCTCAAAGTCAAAACTGTCTTAAGTGTATTGGATGCAGTTGGAGACAACCATCTTAGGTGAATTAAGTCAGTGTCAGAAAGACTGATAGGCCTTCTCTCTCATTCTTGGGTTCTAGATTTGATGGTCGCATAAAAATCACGTATCTGTATTGAAATAAAAGCAGAAGCGAAATTGTCCAGGGGATCCAAAGAGGTTAACTGGAAGGGGGTGGGCATAAGAGAGTGGAAGAGTGGGGGAGCGGGGAATGCTCAACATATGATATATTCATGTGAAGAAAATCCTTAAAAATTACAGAACTTTTAAAAACACTTAAGCATATGAGGCATGGTGACATAAAGCCAGCACTCAGGAGGCAGAGGCAGACATGTGAGGCAAGCAACTTCACCCACTGAGTCATCTTGCCAACTCAAGTCACTTTTCCTGGTCTACTTATGTTACTTCTAATCCAGTATTAAATAGTAGGCGGCTGTGTACTTTTCTCTGTTTTAACACAAAGTCGCTAATATTATCAAATTAACCAAGAAATAAGTCTTAGAGTTCACTGTATATCCACACACACACACACACACACACACACACACACACACACACACACACACAGAGAGGAGAGAGACACATACATGTTGTATACCACCCTTTCAGTCAGTATTAGACCATATAAAAGATGATAGTAGTGCCATCTCTCCCAGGTGTGTGACAGGCTATACTGCCATATAAACATACTCTATGATGTGCATGCAATAATAGAATTAGCTAATACATTTCTCGCAAACACACTGTGTCATGAAGTGACATATGGCTGTATACATAATCATATATTTATTGATTTAAACTTTATTAATAAAGTTTGTTGCGGTGATCAGTAGTTCTCTATCTGTGGACTTAACAAACTATAGATAAAAATGTATTCAGGGCCCAGGTCAGCCACCAATGCCTGCCTACCAGTTCAGTTCATCTGCTTTATTTAGGAGGATAGGAAAGATTTATTCTTACAGGTGGAGATGGGAAATGAAACCACTGAGTTGATGGAGCCTCTTGGTGAAGACATCTCTGGAATCATAGAAAACATTGGAAGAAGGTCAGCCAAGGCAACCATCACCTGTGCATTTTATATCCAGGTTAGACATCTCAGTCCTTTTGATCTTGAACTTGACAATCAAGCCCTGAACATTATCAATTAGATCATCTGTCTTTTACCCTTAGGGGTTAGTCCACACAATTGATCTTCTTGAATTTTTTATGATTATAAATGAGCTACATTGAAGACCATTAGAGAAGCACGCTCATGTTTATGAAGCTGTATAGTCTCTCTGGTATCTCATTTTCTCTTGACATCTCTTTCCCTGACTGTAGATATTATAATCTGCAAATGTTTTTTGGTGGAATTAGTGACTGACAATTACCACACAAGTCCTTTTATTAAAAGAGAGAGAGAGAGAGAGAGAGAGAGAGAGAGAGGAGGGAAGACTTGTTACTACAGTATACAATCTGAGCAGGTAACTAGCCCAAAGGAAAAAAAAAAAAAAACAAAAGAAAAAAATTAAAGGAAAAGGATTTTGTAAAACTATGACTGCACTGAACATCTGCAGGCTTCTAACTATTCCCTAAATAATACATCAGAGCTACAGTTTATGGACCATGTTCAATATACTAGAAATCATGAGTAAGATGGTTTAAAGTAACAGGAGGGTATGCACAAGTGATATATCAACATTATGCTATGTTATTTGAGAGATCTGAGGATACATAACGGTCCAAAACCCAATTTCCCATAAGTACCAAGAATTGACAATACAAATACACATCATTTACATAGTATTATAGTTTTAGCCTTTCCCTAAAGGCTAGTGAGTTGAAGATTTGGTCCAGATGGTAGACTGCTCCTTGAGAGATGAGCAGATCATGAGGCCTTTGACCTAGTCAGTGACTTCATCAACAAATGCCTTTCATGGGAGATGATAGAACTCTTGCCACTGGAGTCTCCTTAGAAGCTGTAGGTCACTCGGGCTTGTCCTTGAGGGGAATGTGCTTTGCTCTGGACCTCTCCTTCCCAGCTACCATGAGGGAACCGCTTTGTTTTCCCCTACCTTCCAGCCATGGTATGTACAGCTCTGCCACCCTCTGAAGCAGTGGACTCAAGTGACCCACGCCTGACTTTGTCTTCTCTGGGCTATGGGTGAAAGCTTTCTGACACTGGCTATTCGAAACATCTGACACAAGGAGCCAAGTACATTTTTACTCCTTTTACATTTTTCTCTTGGGTATTTGCCACATTGATGAAAAAGTCTAATATAAGGGCATAGTGTAGAATAAAATAGAAAAAAAGCACATGTCAAGAAAAAGAAGTGGTCATCAGTTGACATTTTACTGAGCGCTTTCAATATGTGTGGATGTGGCCATGACTTCATGGGCTCTTTTGGTCCCCAATAATATGAGGGATGATATTAGTTTTCTAATATGACCCTCTTGCTTTCTTACAATAGATTCCACTTGAGGCATATTATTACTGCATTAGGAAGGGGATAAGTGTATGTGTGTGGGAACCGGAAGTCGACATTGGCTTGAGGTCGGAAGTTGACATTGGATGCCTTCTCAATCACTTTTCACCTCATTATTTTGAGATGAGAGGTTCTGGCTAAACCTGGAGCTCGCTAATACAGCTGGACTGGCAGGCCAGCGAACCCCACGGGTCCTGTTGTCTTCACCTCTCCGGTATAGCGCGTTATCAAGCAGGCTTCTTCCATGGGTTCTGGAGGCCTCATGTTCACACGACAAGCACTGTAGCAACTGAGGAGTGTCCTCTTTAGTATGGTCGCAACCTCACTTCTGCTGTAGAATTCAAAAGCAGTGCTGGAGGACCATATTAAAGACGAACTCAGGATAATAAACAAACAAACAAACAAAAACAAGAATCTGACTCCTCTAGCATTTGAAAGTTCAAAAAAGGAAATGGAAACAAATCACGCCAGTGAAAAGCAAAGCAAGGTTTTCTTCTTTGACAACAAGGGAAGAGCATTTATATACCGTTCACATTTATGACTTAAAATAATCCACGGCTGATGAGGAACGTCCTATATCTCCCTGGATAGCAACTATAATTAGACATGATTCACGCACGTACCGTCCTTTGATCAGCTATTGCCAAGCACGCCCTCAATTTCTAACACGTTTCTGTTTTTAGCGAACTAAACAGCAAAGGTGCTCGCTGTGTATGGCAAGTGAGCAACGGGGCGTGGCCGCACCTGCGCAGTGTGATTCTTGCCTTGGAAAGCTGGATCAGGGGGTGGGCTTTGAAGGAAACAGAAAAACAAACACTGGAAGCCTGGATGAGAGAAAAATGTTTCCTTCTCAGAACTACTAATCCTGAGAGGAACTATGAAGAAAACAAACAAACAAACAACAACAACAAAAAAAACAGCCCTTGAAGACCTGTCTATCAAATCCCTGGTATACTGGTTTTGTATCAACTTGACACAAGCTGGAATTATCAAAGGGAAAGGAGCTTCATGTGTGGACATGAGATACAGCTACGAGGCATTTTTTTTTTTCAATTAGTGATCAAGAGGGGAGGGCCCATTGTGTGTGATGCCATCCCTGGATTAGTAGTCTTGGGTTCTATAAGAAAGCAAGCTGAGCAAGCCAGGGGAAGCAAGTCAGTAAATAACATCCCTCTATGGCCTCTGCATCAGCTCCTGCTTTCTGACCTGCTTGAGTTCCAGTCCTGACTTCATTTGGTGATGAACAGCAATGTGGAAGTGTAAGCCGAATAAACCCTTTCCTCCACAACTGCTTCTTGGTCATGATGTTTGTGCAGGAATAGAAACCCTGACTAAGACACCTGACTAAGATGCCTCAAACCCACCCCCCACCCCCACCCCACCTCTCCACCCCCCCCCCACTTCCCACCCCCTACCCCTCACCCCTGTCCACAGAGGTACAGAAAGCCTATGATGACAGAGATGCCAGGCAGTGCAGCATGGGACCCAAGAGTAGCAGGTTACTAGAGACTAGCAAAGTCACTGAGTAAAAACAAAGATTGTTAGGGACTGATTCAACAATACTGAATGTGACAAGTGTGTCATACAAGCCCTGATGGAGACACGGCAGTATAGAAGGCAGGGAGGGATTCTGAACAGGCCTAACAAAATTATTCTAAAACTTAAAGATGTTATTTATTTATTTATTTATTTATTTATTTATTTATTTATAGTCCAGACTGGACTACAACTCATGATGTGGCCCAGCTAGGCCTCAAACTCATGACAAATTTTCCTGCCTCATATTCTCGAATGCTAGATTACAGAGTCACAATGCCCAACAAAAGTTCATTTTTATGTGACTTTATATTGTACTGATGTTTGTGTGTACATGTGTGTGTGTGTGTGCACTCGAGTTCTCGAGTTTGTTAGTTTTATAGCACTAGGGATGGAAGCCAGGGCTTCACACATGACAGACAAGAATTCTGCCACTCCACTCCTCAAAACGCTTATTTTTGAAAACACTAAAAACTTTAAAAGATCAGGGACACTTTCCTCTGGCACCAAGAAAAGTAGAAAATTATTGTTGGAGTCCCTATTTGCGTTTTCAGAGTCCCCTTTATTGTCAGCTGGGCACAGTTTGCCTTCCCTCGTGGGAGAGCATTTCCAGCGATTTGGGTAAAGGAAGGTGTTTGGTGGACAGAAGGGGGAGGGGGTATAAGATGGACAACGAAGCCCCAGATAGGTAAACAGAGCTCGACCTTTGCAAGCCCTGGTTAGGAGACTGCTGTTGTTAATTTTTTTTTTTATTTTGAGGAGGTGTTGGGTCAGGCCCAGCTTGCTAACTAAGACAAATATAAGCCAGATGTTACAGTGCACACCTGAGTAGCTGGAACCCAGAAATCAGGAAGCTGAGGCAGGAGGGACAGTCAGGGATAGATAATAAGAAACTGATCTAAAGAGGAGAAAGAGAGGGAAAGGGGGAGGGAAGGAAGAAAGAAAAGAAAAAAGAAAGGAGGGCGAGAAGAGGAGGAAAAGACAGATGGATGGAAGGGCCACCCACGAGTTATGAGTTAAAAGGAAGACCCAGGCACGAGCAATGGCTGTAGTTATGGCTCTCTCTTCATTGTTATCAGCAGCCCCTATTTTCCAGTCAGTGCAGGAAACACGTCAGTGAACTCTCCACCTTGGTCACCAGAGTCCAACATTTCCCAAGACCTGGGCTCCTTCTGGGCTTTTACTGTCTCGTGAGTCTGCTCACCTAGCCTGGAGATAAATCTCCGCTGCTCCTGTGTAAGGAGCCTCCACCCGTTAAGTCACTCAGTCTCCTGTATGATGTCAGCTAGAAAGAAGGAGCAGGCCCAGCTGCTCAACAGGTTTCAAAAAGCCCCAGTGAGCGGTTCCTGATCAGAAAACCTAAAGCGTTTCACCTACAGAGCGTGAGGGGAAAGACACCAGCCTCCTGGAGCTGACCTAGATGTGATCAGCAGTGGCCATTGTGGACGCAGACAGCTGCTGGGCCTGGTTGTGGCAGGGTGCCCATTGGCTGGGCAGTGCAGTCTACTTGGCGTCTCCACCTTGGCTACTGAGTGGCCTTTTCATGCTTTGGTTCCTTGCCGTTTGAGTTTAGATCCCCTTCCCTTACCTCTGACCGCATTCTCTCTATGTTGATTGAAAACAAGACCATTGGTGGTTGTGGTTTAATTCTGTTGAGTTTGTGGGAAAAACAAAAAGTATTTTCAAAAGGGACTCCTCTCTCAAGTACCGGGGGGGATAACCATCCAATGCCGGCGAGCTTCGGATCACAGGGCAGACAGCAGGAACCAAAAGAGTGGTCGCTTTCGTTGTTATGCAGGAGTTTGATTGGTCCACAAATATCCCCATGCGGCCAATCTCTTTGGATGTGGACATCCAGCTACACGCCACTCTCTGAGCACCCTTCTTTCTGGATCATTCAGAGGCTACTACAAGACATTGCTTACTTCCAGGCAGAACTGCTTTGTATGCAGTTCAAAAAGATTAGGACTCATTAGGAATATTCTATGACCCCATTCAGCAGTCAACGGTAAGTCTTCGATGTGGTCATCTTCCAGTGAATGCTGCATTTGGTCCATTCCTTCAAAAACACCTTTTGCCTAAGCTCAGACTTAACCTTGAACTTGCAATTCTCCTGCCTCAGTCACCTCAGGAACTAGGCCTTTCTTAAAAATTACCTTTTCCTTGTGTTAGGTATTTTTGTCATTTTAATATGGGTCAAGATAAAATCCATATAGGGATATTGGTTATATCTCTATAAAGCTGAGAGTCCTCCCCTTCTCCCCCTGCTTACTCCCTCCCTCTCCCTCCTCCCATCCCACTTCCACATTTTGGAGCATTATTGTTCATTTGCTTGTTTGTTTATTCACTGTGACCAGGATGACCTGAAATCACTATGTCTCATACTGGCCTCAAAATCATAGCAAGTCTCCTGCCTCAGTTCCTCAAGTTCTGGGATAACAAGTGTAAGCACCTATGTCTAGCTTCTGGGGCTATTTTTAATTTTTATGTCATTTGACAAACACTGTCTATATATCCACAGAGAGTAACATGGTGCTTTGATGCATGGGTGTATCATGAGTCCATCAAGACAACTGAGGGCTTCAGCACACTTTCTTAACATGTTCACAAGAACATATAACATTAGGTTGTTTGAACAACTTTGAAATATACAGTGATTGTCATGATAATCTTCCCACTGTCAGTCAGCTTTCCTCCCACATTATCCCCCCACCCTATGCCCCATGCTGGAGGGTCCTTTCTGGGGACCTTCAAAACTGCAGGTGAATGCAAAGGATGCAAGATACTCCCTTCAGATATCACTGCAGTTTGGAAGAAGACCGAAGACAGGAGTTCAGGTAATTTTCCAAGGTTGAGGAGCCCTATACGGAAGCAACGGCAACATGCAAATCTATATTAGATGTGGCTTCCCCGGGGAGAATGTGCACTCGTTCATGTGTTCCCATACATCTCGGGAAGCAAGTCTCCTTCCTGCGAGTGTGTGAGGCTGCACCCCCGAGCAAGTACAGGAAACTAGAATTTACTTATTTCCATTTAAGCAGAGGTGTATTGGAGTCGAGCTTTGCTGAAATGATTAAAATACACCGCTTATATGGGTCTCATTAAAGCTATAGCTTTATGGCATTATGAAGTCTATATGTTAGACCTCCATCGGGGTGGGGCTGTACTCAGTTGGCCGAATGCTTCCCTAACATGTGTAAAGTCCTGGGGTGAATCTCCAGCATTGCACGAAGTGTGAGTGTCAGGGGAGGCTGTCACATTCCTGGCATCCCTACGATTGGAGGCAAAGACAAGAGCACCAGAAATTCAAAGTCACCCTCAAAACCATCCTATATGGCCAGGCTGAGCTACATGAGACTCTAGCTTAAAAAAATTAAACACACACACACACACACACACACACACACACACACAGCATCATATTTTCTACTTTCCCTTGTCAGAAAAGAAAGACAATCACAAAACCGAGTGCTTAACTGAGTATCTGTGTACCTGAGTACTGTTGACTGAGTGCCTGTGTGCTTAGCTAAGTACCTCGCTGAGTGCCTGGTGCCTGGTGGAGTACCTCCTGAGAAAAGACAATGTTGTCCTAAGGAATCATCAAATGGAAACCTGAAATTGAGTTCTTGCTAGGATCCCATTTGCCAGCCAAGGAATCTTAGTTAAAATAAGGCCCATAAGAACCTCACCCAGAGGCAGTAGGCTATCATGCTGTGGTTGAGTCTCAACTCCACATCCAGCCCCAGGGCCCGTGTCTTGGTTCCTAGCCTAGGCCATTCAGAATCCAGCCTTCTTTCTCGCCACTCCTGACTCTGTGTTGCTTCTGGGCCACCATAAAGTAGACAGGCCTTGGGCATACATTCCCACCATGAAGTCCTTCACAGCATCAGCCCAAAGCCACAGGACCAAGTGACACCATCGGAAATGTGTGCAACCATAAACTAAAATGAATCTTTGCCCTTTAAAAGTCAGCACAGTACTTTAGTCCAGACTTAGTTCCTAGCCATGCAGGATGACTGCTTTGCTGTGATGACAAATGAAGCCATGCACAAGAAAATGCAGCCATGGTATGGACCTGCAAATAGCACCTTGGAGCCTGGGGCAGGAGGATCACCAACTTCAAGGGCAGCTTGAGACCTAGGTTATATAGTTACACACATACATACCCTAATACATGTACATACATGTACACACACACATGCACATACCACACACTACACATGCACACACATTATACACACATGCACATCACATGCACTCACACACATCATACAGACATACAACACACACATGCACGCATACACTACACACAAGCATAGTATACACTACACACATATGCACATACACATCAAATGCCCACCATACACACACCACACACAGCATCCACACCACACACTCACACACACACACACACAGCGAGAGAGCTTTTTTTCATTGTCGAGTAGCTCATGGTATTAGTGAGTGACCCTTACATTTATTTCAGTCAGCTGCTCTGACAGTGTCCTCTGCAAGAGTGCGGGCATGGAGAAGAGCAAGCCGTTTCTCAGAGTAGCATGCCCACAAACAGTAAAAAGCATGGAGCCACGCCAATAAACACAACACACACTCCACTGGGATTGGACTAAGCAGGAACAGAAACTACATTAACAGGCCTGTAAAAATGGGGACAATGAGTGTTATAGCCAGCTTCAGGGTTGTAAATGCTCTGGGAAAGGGGAATCGTGGAGGTTTTACTTGAAATGGTTGGAATTTATCCAGTCACATTAACGTTTTAGGTTAGGTATTTGTTTCATTTGTTTAGTATGTGTGTGTAAGAGAAGTGGGGGTGGAAAGACAGGGAGGGGGAGGGGAAGGGAGAGGACAACTTGTGGGAGTTGGTTCTTCTACTACACAGGTGGCTAGAAACTTTACCCACCTTGCTGTATTGCTGTCCCTATATTGGTTTTATGAGCCCTATATACCAAGTTATACCAAGTATAAATCATTTTCTCTCCTTTTTGGGGGGAAAGTGGTAAAATAAAGACGAATCATTGTATCTACAGCCAGAAAGCACCAGCCTGGCCCTCACTGCTCAACCAAGTGCCTTGTATACAATGGGCTTCAAGTGGACATCCGGGCAATGAGTTTCTCAAGGCGCCATTCCGTCAGCAATTGCAGCTTACAGTACTCACACACTGCTGGCTTGGGGTTTTGTTTGCTTTATTTTTAAAATGAATATATGTTGCTGTGATCTTATTGAGCTGCAAACAAGAAAGGCTGGTGTGATAATCTTCTCAACTTTATGGGAGTTTAGAATCACCATGGAAACACCCTCCTGGGTGTGTCTATAGAGATGTCTCTGGAAAGAACTGTTCACTGAAGAAGGAAATCCCTCCCGAAAGGTGGGTGGGCGAGATTCACAGGTTAGGATTCCTGGCTGAATTAAAGGGAGAAAGTTGTGTGGACCACAGTATTTATCTCTCTCCCCTTCCTGGTCATGGTACGACGCGTCTGATCTTCACTGAGATGCGGCCAACCCTCAAGCTTCCAGCCAACAGTAAACACTGCCTTCCTTCAGTTGTTTTTATCAAATGTTTTGTCACAGTGCTGAGACACATATTAATGTGACAGGCGAGGCCCAGTAACCAGCACTGTAGAGTTTTGCTGCAGTATGTTGTCTTCTGAGCATTAGCAGCCATTACAGAGTAGCTGTATTACCCGCAAGAGCACCCTCAACAAGATCCAGCCTGTTGGTATTTTTCCTCACAGAGGGGTGGGGTAGGGTGGGGAGGGTTGGTCTGCCCTCCCAGAGATTCTAGCCAATCAAGCCTCATCGTGGTCACCTCCCAGCTGTATGTAATTCTGCCTCAGCCGAACAGTTATGTTGGGAGGTACCAGAAAACGTAGAGCATTGCGGTTCACTGAAGGCCTGGACTCCATGATGTAGCTTCTAGGAGTCATTAGGCATGATGGGGTGGCCCTTTGCAGGGATGCAGATGTTTACAAGTCACCTCTGATCCTGTAGGTAGGATCCCAGTCCGTGTCCCCATAAGCTCGATCAATTCATTTGATTCATCAAATTGGACCTGGGTGATATTTTTTCCCTTTGGTTTGTTGTAGGAAGAATCATTGCTGTGATTTGTCCTCTGTGCCCTGTCTGAAATGAGAAGATGTGTGTTCCCCAGGAAAAGTCCGTGTAACAGGTACGCTTCAGCCAGACCCACAGTGAAGGGTCGCGACTCACCATACGGCACCCTTTCCTTTCTTTGCCAGGAATTTGTCCCAGCAATGGGCAACATTACTACTTTTCTTCTGTCTATTCTTCTTCAAATTAACATTTAAGAATAGGAACACGCATGTTACGAAAGCGCCCCTACCACCTGGCTTTTGGAAAACTTGATTTTCGGGAGCAAGCCGTTCGTTCCCAGCGTGCTTTCCCCCTTACATTTGTTTTGTTGTGGGTTTTGGCTGTGTTGTTTAGGAAATCCAATCTCGCTCCTTACCTGTAGTCATTAAAACGATGCTGGGTTAATGGAAGTTATTGACCAAACACTTTTCCATTTAAAACTGGAGCTTAGATATGTATTTTAGTGTAAATAAATTAAAAGTCAAGATGTTTGGATTTGGCTTGAAATGCATTGCCCAAGGGCTTTGAGTGATATCTGAACTAGAATAACCCTTATCCCAAGCCTTGCTTTTAGCTTCGTGCTTGGCTCACAAGAGTTCCTTGTTTGCACAAACCACTCCTGACTGCAAAATGGGGGAGGGGGAAGGTTAAAGCTGAAAACACACATCTCACAGAAGGGTGGGGTGGAGAGGGTTGCTCTGCCCTCCCAGAGATTCTAGCCAAACAGTCCTGACTGAGGTTGCCTCCCTTGCGCTAAGTCCTTCTGAACCGACTTGTCACCTAATGCTGTAAGATCCTATGAAGCAATGTACAGGCGGTTGAATCTAGTCAAGAAAATTGGTTGGAGTCTCTACTGCCACCTCGAGGTTGTTGAGCTGAACTACAAAAATGAGAAAGAAAAAAAAACTACCAGGCATTTTAGGTTTTTTGTTTGTTTGTTTGTTTGTTTGTTTGTTTGTTTTCCATTACAAACTAACTAGCATAACAGGAAATCCTTGAGGGGAATGGATAGTCCTTAGAAAAGTGGGAAATTCCATCAAGGAATGGGCCAACAAGCCAGAAAGATGGCCTGTCCCAAAATCATCCTTCCTGAGCTACAATGGCTAAGCTTGACTCAGCAGCTTAAAGCTCTAAGCACCAAGGGCTGATCCACAGGGGGAGGCTGTCAAGCCCCCACGTGGCTTCCCAAGGAGGAGGGGCTCAGGAAACAAGCAGGAATGAGTATGTCGGGCATTTCCTGGCTGTAGAACTGGATGGCGATCATGTTGGTGGGCTTTCTGCTGCCATGAGGGAACAACTGGAGAAAGTGGCTTAAACGAGGGACCTTTTGTTGTGACTGCTGACTTCACAGGTCCTGGGCCTGTGGTCAGGCGGTGAACCGCAGCAGAGTGTGTGAAAGCAAGAGGCTGCAAGCTCCAGTAGCCAGGGGTGCAGAGACACAGGAAACATCTGGGCTTCTAATTTATCACTTTTAAGGGTGTGCCAGGGACCCAACTTCCCGGCACTGGGCCCCACCTCCTGAAGGTTCCAACACCCCCTAATGCCTCCTAAAGACACCCATGGTTTTTGTGAGACAGTTAAGATCCAAACTATAAAACCGTTTACTATTCTCTATGTCCTAGAATCTAGACTCTTAGCTTGTTCTTTGGTGCATTTAGACAAGACAGAAGTGAGATACAACATGGAGATTTAATGTTCCCTCACGGTTTTATATCCATGGGAGGCCATTCCCCCTCCCCCAATATTTAGAAAATGCATCTTAAAAGCCTCCCCATCTGAGACACTGCGGAGGAGGGAAAATGGAGTGGTAAACTGTATTTCTCTCCCACGTGCTATTTTAGGAGAACTGTCATCTATGATTGAGATTTTGCATCTCATTTGGGCTTCTGTCTACTTTGTTTCTGAAGAGCTCTTAGTTTTCCATGCCCTTCCTGTGTGTCCAAAGCCATCGCAGACTGACCCAAGACTCTGATGACTTTGACTTGCGGAACTTGGGAAGAGGGTTAGTTCTTAGCCGGGGGGTGGGGGTTGGGGGGTACCAAGAGGCCTCCCACACCCCATGGACCTTCTGTGGGGAGTTTTGAGATGACCTCTTTCTGCCTCACATGCCTGTGGTCATGGACAGAGCTATTTTCTGTATCTTGCCAATCCTTACCTACTAGGCAAATGATGATCAGAGGGCCAGCACATTAGTGACAACCCACGGTTTGGCCTCCGAATGGCAAGCTGTCTTTCACAAGCAAATATGAGTGTTTATGACAGGAGCAGAGAAGGGAACAAATGTCCTTGTGGGTGCTGTGTGTGATATAACCAAACGGCTGGGGTAGCAATCCAGTGTCATCTGAGGTTAGTGAGCGAACTTCACAGGGAGATCCTAAGTGTTGGTCTTCCCTATCGAGTGATTTGACTCCTCAGGGAACTGCCTGGAAGCAGCTTTCCTTTCTGTAACTAAAGCGAGTGCTTTTTGCCAGCATCGCCCACAGTTGTGTCTGGGACTGCAGTGGGATAGCCTATAGCCTTCTGTGGTTAGGTCTCTCCTTTTAAAAGTGATGCCAGAGGCAGCACCGGCTTCAGGGATCTGAGAGCATTTCATGTTTCCAACGCAAGAAAACTGCCTTATGTCCAGTGTAGTCCTTTGAAACTCAAGGACAATGACGTTCACTGAGACGCTCTGCCTGTAATTAACTGCCCTAGGGCCCGGGGTACTCAGATGGAGCTGGGGCTCCTTCTTCCACTTACAGGGAAGCCATTCACACCGCCTTAGATGAAAAC
The DNA here is from genome assembly GCF_978045245.1 of Mus caroli. NCBI lineage: Eukaryota > Metazoa > Chordata > Mammalia > Rodentia > Muridae > Mus > Mus caroli. The sequence continues at coordinate 75,673,389 of NW_028227270.1, read as the reverse complement.
AACCAGTGTTGCCTGTGGAGAGAATTAGTATGTTTTAGGAATGAGAGCTGAAAGCAACAGACAAGTAAGTCTGAGGCGTTGTGTTGATGTTAATCAAAGGGGAAGGGGAAGTTCACATTGTGTGCTTATAGTGAACTCTGCTTCAGTAACACCGGGGATAACAGGACAGGATGGTGTCCCAGGAAAGTCAGAGGTTGCCACACGCCCGTCCACTGGACACACGGGAGTCACGCGTGTCAGTGAGCACTTGACAGTTGGAAGGGCGGATTAGGAGAATAGCAGAAGTCAGTATAAACCTTGAAAGACATGGGTTAGAGGAGAGTGGGCATCGCCCCGTGATGGTAAAGTGCTTAACTAGCAGGCACTGGCTCTGGGTTCAGTTCCCAACACCATCGTTGTTTCAAAAGGAGAAAAAGAAAACAGGGAACCTCTGAAAGCTATGGAGGAAGTTGGAAGAGGAAAAGAGGAGAGCTGGCCTCAGTGGATCCACTCACCTGGTAGAAATCGATCCCTCCCCATGTCAAGGGCTGAGCATCAAACCCTGGACCTTGTATATGGTAGGAAAACACTCTACCACTCAGCTACATCCTCAGCTCAGTGGCCTTAAGAAAATTCCACTCAAGATGGCTATCCTTTCTACAGTCACTCATCATTACTGAGGTGGGATCCAGATGGTGCCTGTTTTATTGAAAGAAGTACGGATGGCATAGAATCTACCTAAATGATTACATGAATATGATTTCCCAGGGCTACAATGTATAGAGGTTTGGGTTGGGGAAGTTGTTTGGGGTTGTTTTGTTTTGTTTTGTTTTGTTGAGACAGGGTTCTCACTATGAATCCCTGGTTAACCTGAAGCTCACTATGCCCACCAGGTTAACCACATCATAGAGATCCAATTAAAGGCACATACCAGTACACCTAGTGAGGTTTAGATTTAATAAAATGAGTCCTTAATCAAACTTAAAATGTTTATGCTTTTCTTTTTCTTCTTTGTCTCTTTTTGGATGGTTGGAAATAAGAAGCAGAAATAGCCTTTTAAAAGTATATTCCACAAGTGTAGTAATACCTGAATACAGTTCCAAGACTTGGGAGGGAGAAGCAGGCAGTTCAAGGTCACCCTTGACTACATAGTGAGATGGCCTTGGCTACAAGAGCTCCTGTCTCAAAACAAACAGACAAACAAACAAACAGTTGTGTGAAAAAGAAAATGATGTCTATTGTGGGCATAGCGCTCTAACATGAGCTGTAGAATGAGACTCCGTCTCTAGAAAAAGGAAAAGGATCTGGGAAGATGACTCAGTCTCAAAGTGGGTGCTGTACATGTGACCCAAGACCCACACAAAAGAAAAAGATGGGAGGTAGGCAGGAGGGATTTTCTGGGTAATGAATCTTCCTGAGTCAGCAAGACCCAGGTTCAGTGAGAGATGCTGTCTCAAAAAAATATGATAAAGCAGCTGAGAAAGATGCCCACCTCTGGTCTTCATGTATACACACACACACACACACACACACACACACACACACACACACCAGGCTTGTCAGCACTTGCTTATAATCCTAGCACTTGAGAGGTGGAGTTCAAGGTCATCTTCAACTATTCTAGAGTTAGTCATAGCCAGTCAGAACTACATAGACCCTTTCTCAAAACATAGTACATAGTACTTTCTGATATTAGGAATAATGAGATTCTTGGTTGTTTCAAATGTGAGATTTGGTCTTCTATGATAACGATCATTTGTTGAGATTGTTGGGCACAAAATCAAGCATCAGATTGAGGAGTCCTGTGGCAGTGCCATCTCTAAGGATGGTCATCTTATGAGGTTTACAAGCACACCCATCCTCAGACATGCCTTTAAGAGGAGCAGTCAGAGGTATTGTTGCTAAGCTCAGAAACAAAGATATGTCTTGTTAAGGAAGAGATGCAGAGGCACGTAGGGTGCCACTCAGCTGGGGACCTTGTCACCACTGAACACAGCTCTCTTTCTCTCCCTGCCCTGCCCCTTCCTGTGGCTTCTGTTCCCAAGAGCTGGTTTTCCTGTGGAATTTTAATTATGTTGGATTGGGCCTTGGCTAACCTCACAGTAGTGAAATGGCCTTGTTGTGACCTTTGCAGGGCACAGTAATGCAGCTGGACAGGGCCCGCACCTGGCTTTGGTTTGTCTAGATGACTGTTTGGTTTGAGTGTGTTTTGTTTTGGTGACAGGATCTCACCCTGTAGCCAAGGCTGGAACATTAGGCCCATTTAGAACACCAGATTTCATGACCACGTTTCCATTCTTCACTTCTTTAACAGTCCTTTGACTTGGTGTTTAGAGGGTTTTTTTGCTTACTTTATTGTTGTTATTCTATTAATTTTTATTTTACATGTACTGTGTGTAAAGCCAGGTGTGGTATGTGTGCATGTCTGTGTGTCCAAGAATCAAAGTGCATGTGTTGGGTCAGAGGGCAACCTGTGAGAGTTGCCTCTCTTCCTACCATGCGGTTTCTGGGGATTGAACTCGGGTCTTCAGGCTTGGCAGCAAGCACCTTTGCCACTGTGTGTGTGTGTGTGTGTGTTTTCAATAAGGTCCCATTCTATAACCCAGGGTGATCAAGAACTCACTATATTGAACATCATTATAAACCATGCTGGTCTCAGATTGAAGTATCCTCAGATTGAAGCTGTCCTACATCTCAGGTAGACTGGCATCCCTCTGCTTATAGACTTGATAGTGAGTGAGATCAGGTGGAGACTGACCACTGCTCCTCAGAACAGGTCCTTAAGACAAAAACCGCACCACAGCCAGCTCCACGTTCCTTGTTCCTGGCCTATAGAACAACACGACTGTCAGAGCTGTGGACAGGCACTCTGACCCTGCCACAAATTGTCTGGCTTCAGATGCTTGACGCCTCCACGATGCTATAATTTTTCATGCATGTCTACAAAAACTAGCATCCTGCAGGCAGCATTAATGTCTACTGCCAGCCCAAGAAGTAGCCTGGCCCCTTGAAGCAGGATATGGCTTCTGACTACAGTGAAGCTTTCTGTTTCAACAGGCACCCAGGAGGGCACTCTGCTATAGGGAAGTCTTCCCAAGTAGTTTTTCCTATACCTGGAAAGCAATGAAGGATGGGGTTTGGCCAATCCCTGTCTTAGTGCAAAGTACTTGGCTTCTTTTTGATGGCCACAATCTCTTGAGAAACTATATCTTCCTCAGTACCAACTTTATATGCATTTCTTTTTTAGACAAACAGGCATTGCATTTTTTTCTGCTATACTTTTCCTCCTGTCTGGTACTATAAACCCAGCTAAAAGCATCCAGCAGTAAAACCAGGATTCAGCCTGAATTCAGAGTTCCCTCGAGGTTCTCTTGAGTAGATTCATTAGTCCACCAGTTTTAAATCCAGCCTCATTCAGATTCCCAGGACAGAGACAAGCTGTAGACAAGGTTTGTGTCATAATGCAACACACGTGACCTCTGGTCTAATTTCCCAGAGTTGTTGTTCTCATCTGAGACATCACGGGCACAGGTCTTAGTTCTCAGCAATCCTATCGGCATCTGTCCTACTGAAATCCCATGGGAATCTCCTCTATCATCTCTGCTTGTAGTCCCCAGGGCTTCTCTAGACTGCATCTCCAAATGGTCCTCAATCCCCCCCCCCCCAAGCTCCTTCCAAAGCCTCCTGAGCTACACCATCAGGTAGCCTTCATCGACACCAGTGTTCTGTATTCATGGGCTGTCAGCCACTGTGACAAAATGACCAGGACAACCTCAAGGGAAGACGAATCTAGTTTCTCATGATCTCAGAGATTTTAGTCTAGCACAGTATAGAGAGTGTGGCAGAGCACCATGAGAACGAGAGGGAGGGAGGGAGAGAGGGAAGGAGAGAGAGGGAGAGAGAGAGAGAAAGAGAGGACACTTCCCATCTGGGCACATCTTTTAGGATTTCAAGATGCTCCAAAAGTAATGTTGCAGACTGAGGACCAAGTATCCAGTATATGAGGCTCTGGGAACATTTCTCATGCTTTTTTTTCTTAATACTTACCTCAGTGTCTTAGAATTACTATTGCATGACCAAAAGCAACTTGTGGAGGAAGGGTTTATTTGACAAACACTTTCACATCCTTTTTTTCATCATTGAAGGAACTCAGGACAGGAACTCAAACAGGACAGGAACCAGGAGGCAGGAGCTGATGCAGAGGCCCTGGAGGAGGCAGGAGCTGATGCAGAGGCCCTGGAGGAGGCAGGAGCTGATGCAGAGGCCCTGGAGGAGGCATGAGTTGATGCAGAGGCCCTGGAGGAGTGTTGCTTACTGACTTGTCATCATGGCTTGCTCAACCTGCTTTCTCATAAAACCCAGGACCACCAGCCTGGGGGAAGGAACCATCCACAATGGGCTGGGCTCTCTCTCATCAATCACTAATCAAAAAAAAAATGCCCTACAGGCTTGCCTACAGCCCAGTCTTATGGAGACATTTTCTTAATCAAGATTCCCTCCTCTCAGATGACTGTAGCTTGTATCAAGTGGACATAAAACTCTCACACATAGCAATAGAAAGAGAACCATATTGGAAGCAATGAAACTCCCCCTCATCTGTGGAGGATGTATTCTGAAACCTCCATTGAATTCCAGAAATTGCAAAGAGCAAATCATACATATAATTGTTTTTCCTATATCTGCATACTCCTGATAAGGTTTAATTAGTTAGGCATAATAAGAGATGAACAACTAATAGTAACATAAAATAAGTATAACAATATATTATAATATTAATTACCTTAAATGTATGAATTATCTATTTCTAGAGTTTTCCACTTACTCTGAGCCAAGGTGAACTGTAGTTACCTAAAACCTTGGAAAACAGGAAACTAGATACAGGGGGATCGCTGTATACTCAAAACATGACAACTTGAAGCTTTTTCAATTGTCTTTACTGAGGCTGACACTTCTGGCTCACTGAAGGGTTTTGAAAAGAAGGGAACTTTTAGAAGCAGGTCATGTGTTGAAGAACAGGCTATTCCATTTGGTTTTGAGTGGAATCACTTCTGGAACACAGACCAAGGTTATGAAATAAGTCCTAGCAGTATGTAGGCATTGATTACTCAGAGACAGCCACTAAACATGGAAGCAATGAAGCCCTCTAGGGTCAACTTTTAGCCTTCCAGAAGGAGGCCATGGGTGGCCCAAAGTCTTGGCAGGAAGCCAGAGTACACCGTCAAAAGCATCTTGTAACATCTCTCTACAGATGAGTGAGCTGCGCCTCTGGCCTCCACCCACCAGCTTGATTGCGGTCTTCGGTAACATTCATTGAATCTTGGTACCATCCCGTCCATACATCTTACAAATGACACTGACTCATAGAAATGGGCATCTCCAAGTTTTAAAGAAATGTGCTTGGTCTCCCCTGTGGTGAAAGAATCCTGGAGAGAATCAGTAATGTCAAGGTCAACCTCTATTTTTCTGTCATCTGCAGCAAGTGAAACCCACAAGGTCCTAGGCGTGTGCCTTAAGCCCAGAGATCACTTCAATTCTAAGAGCTGTGGATACAGTTAATGAATTGCCTATTGTATCATCTAAGATCATTCAGACTCAATGAAGAAATTTAATAAATATTAAATGAATAATGGGTGGATGAATAATGCATGGATGGATAGATGGATGGATGGATGACAGATGGATATAGATTTTTGCTTACTATATCAGTCCATATTATAAGTCCCCTGTGTGGGGTTTCTAGGAGGTGTTTGGGTCCATTTTCTTTAAGCTCCATGGTATCAAGCCTATGATAGAGGTATCTAAACACAAGACAATAGTTGAAATGAGCTTCTAATAAGAACACCAAATCTGTATCCATCTCAAAGAGAAGTGCTGGTCCCAGTTTGGCCACATGATTGACCTCTTCTGAGAAGTGGAGAGTTTCTTGACCAGGATCTTAGGGCCAATAACTGGGAGAAAGGAGTGAGATTGTTCTCTGTGTTCATCCAAAAACAGTACACTTCTATTCTTGACTTCTTCACCCCACTCCTGCCTACACACAAAACCTATGCCTGCTGAAACCCTGCATGCTCTTCATTGCCCCATGGACTCCTCAGCCTCAAATTACTTCTTCTGGGTCTTTACAGTGCCTTTCTGGGTATTGGTACTTAGATATTGTCCCAGTTAGGGTTCCCATTGCTGTGAAGAGACACCACGGCTGAGGCAATTTTTATAAAGGCCAACATTTAATTGGGGTTGGCTTACAGTTTCAGAGGTTCAGTCCATTACAAGATGGCAGAAAGCATGGCAGCCTCCAGGCAGACGTGGTACTGGAGTGGAACTGGGAGTTCTACATCTTGACCCAAAGGCAGGCAGAAGATTGTCTTCTGCAGACAGCCAGGAGGAGGAGCTCTTCTACACCGGGCGGAGCTTGAGCATAGGAGGCCTTAAAGCTCACCTACAAGGTGACACACTTCTCCAACAAGCCCACCCCTATTCAAACAAGGCCACAAGCCCTAATAGTGTCACTTCCCATGGGACAAGCATGCTCAAACCACCACACATGCATATTTATGTATATTATCTATATGTTTACATATATTGTATATTTATGTACATGAATCAAACATATATGCACACTCTTATATGAGGCAGGGTTCTATAGGGGAACAGAACCAATATAATACATGCAGGCACACACACAATTTATCATATACTTATATACTACAAAAGGGGATTCATCGTGTTACATAGATATGGAGGCTAATGAGGGAGTCCTCCCTCATGATACACTTTGAACCACTCCTGTGTCCCTGGTAACACTAGAAAGGAAAGTTTCACAATTGCTTCTCCTTGGAGGGAAAAACAAAAACGTAAGAAATGATGGAGATATGAGAACTTTTTTGAGGCCCATTAAAGGGAAAGCGACTTCCTCCTGATCAAAGGAATTGGATCTGAGGTCCCTTCGGGTCCTAGGTGGAGACGGGACCTTCTGACCAGCTCCAGAGATGAGGATGTTACATTGTCTTCTCCCTTAAGAGAGAATCCAGCGGGGGGGCCTATGACTCACCTTCCAAGGAAACACACCACCGCCCCTTCCGGAAATCCAGTTCACCGGGGGACATGCTAGGACAGGGGAGGCATAATCAAAGGACATAATGGACCTACACCTCTCAGGAGACCCAAGCCCTTGTGGTTGATAAACAGCTGCCAGCACAAAGCACTGCTAAGCTTGACAACTTTTCTGAGTTCTTACCAAATAAGTGTAATCTTTTCTTTTCCTGTCTTTTATCCAGATTCTGGCCGAAAGCTTAAGCATGCCTTCCCAAATGCTCTGCCACTTCTCCCCTGTTCTCTGAAGCTTATCACCCCCGCCCCGCCCCCGAACAACAAGAGGTGACTTACAATTGGATAACATCTCCATAATCCCATTGAAAATTGAAAATACCATAATTCAGACCTACACGGAATGCCATTAACTACAGAATGTTCTAGCTTAGCGATGCAACACATTAGATAGCGTCAGTTGTTTCTCTGCGTGATTTCATGGCTGACTGACTGACTGCTATAGCTGGATGGCACTGCCCAGCACTGTGAGAAAGGACTGGGCTGCAAATCACTAACCTAAAAAGACATTCAAGTGTGGAACCTGAATGGCCAGCTTCTACTCAATGCCTCTACTTTCACACCGTGGTTAAAAAAAAAAAAAGAAAATTAAGGAATTTTGTGAAGGGGAGAACCAAAAGGGGTCGGTGATTGGTATGTGAAAAAATAAAATAAATAAAAATTAATCTTAAATTTGGTATATGCATTCATTCATATAACAGAACATATATATACATGTTACATTTATCAATAATAATATTATTATAGCTACTCAAATCTCTCTTGCCTGCTACAGTCTCACCGGTCCTGGACACAGTATGTGTTAGTGCATGTTAGCCCAGCGTAATGAGTGCCAATACCTAGCCCAGGGTAAGACCCAATGGGGCTTAATTCCTCAATATTTACTCTGTAGCTAGGGTGCCATCGGGGCTCCCTGCCCTTAGGGATTGAATACACTTGGCCTTACATGATTGCTAGGGGCTGGGACTAATAAAAGTTCTGCGGGCTCCTGCAAGCACCTTGCTTCCTTCTGCCTCCCTTGGTCTCAGCCGTGCTCAGCTGCCCACTTCCAGTTTGCCAAGCTGTCTCTTCACTTGCTGCAGTGAGATCAATTACAGCAAGGGTCTCCTGACTCTTCATAGCACCCATTCTCCCAGCAACGGGGCTTCCCTTAGACCTGGCTCTGCCATCTCTCCCTCTTCAAACCTCTCATCATTCTGGTTACTGTTGTTTTGTCTCCTGTTTTTGAGGCAGGGCTGGGCTCAAAAAAAAAAAAAAATCACGATTCTTCTGCCTTATCTTCCTGAATGTGAGGATCGCAAGGTTTTTCCCACCATGCCTGGCTTTCATCCTAGAATTATGAATGCGTCTCTTCTTCCTTGTCTTATACAAGCAACTGTGCCTGGGCCATAGGGATTCCTACCTCCTTCCTATACTGGATGGCTTGTTACAAGTACTCTTGGCAGTGTTCTCAGGAGAATTCTGGGATTTATTTCCTCCACTCATGGTCTGACAATCTGCCATTGTATAGAACATGACATAAACAATGTGTCTGGGCATTCCATGATTTTCTGGCTTCCTAGAGGTGGGGTTGAGTCAGAATTGGTCTTTTTAGCTTTTCCTTGTCACTCTTCTTGTTTCCCAGTTGTTAGCAACTAATTCTAACTATTATAGTTATATCTATCTATTCCTTCTTCCCTTCCTCTTTTTCCTTTTTTCCAGAGACAGTGTCTCACTATGTATCCCAGGCTAGCCTGGACTTTGATAGACCTGATTGGTCTTGAACTCATAGAGATCTACCTTCTCCTGCCTCTCAAACACTGGGATTAAAGTCATGTCTTTAATCCCAGTCCTGGTTTCTTTTCTTCTTTTATTCATTCAGCTATAATACATTTTCTGAGAGCTTGGCATACTCTATGAGTTTCTTGAATAAAAACTAAGTAAGAAATAAGTTAATCTGACTCCCTTTCTCTGGGAACCCAGTCAAAATGGAACCTGACTTGCCTACCTCCTTCAGCTGGCCCAGGGGAAATAACTGTGGTGTCATTTCCTCTTCCACTAAGTAGATAACTGGCCTTTAGTGACAACCAAAGATTCAGAAACCATGGTCTTAACTCCTCCACTTTTAGTAGAAACTTGGTCACACTGTGGCTCTAGACCCACAGGTTAGCAGAAGACATTAGATATTATTATTACCTAATAATAAAGGTAAGCCAATGCCTAACTGAATTTGGACCCAAGGGAGTACTGAAATTCAAAATAACTAGCAAGAAAATGAACCAACATAGTCAACCCTGTTGGAATGGGTGGATGCACTCTGAAACAGCTCCCCCTTTCAGAACCTTTGGAAATGCCCCTGTTAAGGCCTGAACGCTTTCTTTACCATAAATATACCCTCCTTTAGGTATCCCTGAAATGTCTGTGGAATGTCTGTTGAGGGCCAAAAAGCACTGTATACCTTCATTCAAAACAAGAGCCAAGTGTTTTTGAAATGTTTATGATACTTTTAAGCTGCCGTATCAAAGGTCTAACTTATGTTCTGAGTTATGGAATTGTAGACAGAAGAAAGCAAACAGAGTTGCGCTTTTTTTTCTGACACTGAGGGGAAAAAACAGAAGAACATGGAGAGTTAATGTAATCTGGCTTCCTGCCAAATGTTGGGCGGGCACCGGAGTCACACTTACCTTCAGTCCTGGAGAAAACCCCCTTCTGGATACTGTCATGCTCCAACCCACCCCACTCTTTAGATATAAGAAAATCGAGGCAAAAAGTTAATCAAAATAGACATAGTGGTGCCTGTTATAATCTTAGCAATTGGGAGGCTGATGCAGGGGGATCATCATGAGTTCAAGGCCAGCCTGAGCTACAATATGAGTTGGAAGCCAGAATGTGCTATCAAGACCCTGTCTCAAAAAAAGTGGGGGTAGTGGAGATGAGAAGGGGACAGGACTAGGTCTCTAAAGCCCGTACTCCTTAATGGGGTTCATTTTCAATCAAAGATTTATCCAGTTAGCAGCTGAGACTGGGAGCAGCACCCTCCCCCAGCACTCTAGGGCAGAATTCCAAAGAGGCTTTGTCTACAGATCATTAACCTTTAACCCATAATTTCACAGGCAGCTTTGTTTTGCTTCAGGATTACGGCTCGCACACATTCATTTGCTGGAGGAAACACGTAAGAGATAGCAGTCAAAGGGCAGAGAGCCGTGGACCCGCGTTCTAAGGTCTTTGGGGTACAATCTTATCACGTTGCTATGTATCATCCATAACAGCTGCAGATAACATCTGTCCTTTTAATGCAGAGGAAAGTCACCCTTGTTCATCTGCAGACAGACTCCTCCGTGAGGTTCGCTTAGGGAGCGTCTGTAAAACACTGGCCCTCTCTTTAGGCCTCCTTTCACAAACACTGCAAGGAAAGACCCTGGGAATCTGCATTTTAGAGTTTCAAAATTGATTTTCAGATAGACACCCAGTTTTAGAACGGTTTTGGTTGCTTTTCTTGTTGCTATGACCAAAAGAGCTGACAAAACGCAATTTGGGGCAGGAAGGGTCTATTTTTGCTTACTGTCTGAGGATCCTTCCGTTATGGCCAGGAACGCACCAGCAGTCAGGGAAGGCACTGCAGAATGCTGACAGGAAGTGCTTGCCAGGCTGTCCAACTTGATAGACCCTCCACGACCCACCTTCTTTTCCAGCAAATCTCTATCCACCTCTTATAGGGCCTACAACCTTCTAAAGCCCTGCTTCTAATTGGGGACCCCAGGACCTTTCACACCCAAACCACAACAGGAACCTCTGACCTAAGTCTGTCTTCAACACAGTGGAAACCTTCCCCTCAGCACATCCTTATAGGCAACCATGCACTCTGTCTGCCCTGGGACCCATTTTGCCTAGGAATGTGGGCTACTAGTTTCCAAGCTACTACAGAGCTGGAGAGTGAGGCCTGCAACCACAGGCTGGGACACTTCGTGTTCTTATAGTCAGTGCTTTTTCCTAAACACAAGCTACAGAAGTTGCTGCAGCCACACATCCACAATTAGGAGCTTCAGTTTTGACACACTTTGCCAGTTTACCACTGCTACTGTGGAGGCAAACATGAGAACCGCCATTCTGTCATTTTCATTGTCATGAACTGAGGTTTCTGACTGTACGTGACACTCAGAAACCCTCTATATTTACTGTCTATAGAGCTCTGAATGTGGTAACAGGGACATAGGTCACCATAAGAGGGCTTGACAAATCCTCACATACCTGGGAGTGACCGATTTTAACAAAGCTTGGATTTCATGGGTTTCTTGTGTTTTGTCTCATTTTGGTTTGAGTTTCTCGTTTGTATGTTGGTTTGTTTGTTGAGCTAATGCAATGAGCTGCAAAGTCCTATCTTAACTTCACTTAAACTGGCTCACAGTATGGAAGCCCTTTCCCGTACATGCCTAATGACCTGATTTTAACCCCCGAAGCCAGGTGAAGGTGGAAGGGGGAATCACCTCTACAGAGCTGTCGTCTGTTGGCACACACCCCAGCACACAGTCATTGACAGTTTTACACCTTACCTGTACACCTCCATTCTCCGACCACTCACTGTAGCTGCATAAGGTACATAGGAAACATAGGATTCTCCAGATAGACAACCAGGAGCTTTTAGATATTCAGAGACGGCTAAAATATTTTTCCCCTTAAGGTTTCTCTCTCATTTGCTAAGATCATTGCTTTAATGTTTTAGGACAGGTCATGAATTCAATCACCTTTATCATAAAGATAAGGCTTTGTAAAGGCTAGAAAGAGGTTTGCAGCCAAGTCCCCAGCACCCACATTATGAATGTCAAGAGCCAGCTTTAAAAAATTGTCCTCTGACCTGAACATTCAAGCATTTGCCATCCCCGGCGCCCCTTCCCCCCCCCAAGTTAATGTAAACAATTTTTAATAAAAAACACTTTCTGGAAGATCAAACTCAGGGGGCCAACAAATACAAATGGACTAATAGAAGACTAAAATAGTGATTTTCTAAATGGCAACTTTGTATTTCTTAATGATGTTAACACAGGGAGAATGTATTCTGAAAGTGTGTGATCATACAAACTTGTTAGAAAGCAGTAGGTCACATCTGCTTAGGTTAAGTACCATATATATATTCTGTAGGCATAAATTATTTTTTAGCAAGGATTTTAAGTGAAGTTTGCTTCAAGGGTCAGCTCACCCATTCTTTTTCCCTTAAAGAGATCAGTCCAGTTTTTTGAAAAATCAGATTTGTGAAGATAAATTTTGCTACTTATTCACTGAAGTATGGAGCTACTCCTAACCCCAAAACAAAACCTGGGAAGAAGTGTCTCTAATCACCCGTTTGTTTATGCTGCAGCCTAAGATATAAGAAGAAGCAAACTTGTTTCCTACTTCTCTGTTAAAATCCTAGCGTGCAAAGCTCCTCTTTCCTCAACTCACTGTTGGATGAACATTATTTAATCTGAGCTGACTATTTGGAATTTAAAAGTTGCAAAGTAATTATATTTACCAGGCCACTGACTGAAGGGAGGAGGCTGCATCGCCTGATGAATTTGGATGTTGTGAAATGGGTCATGGCAGCAGATGGCCTTCCAAGAAAAAAACAAAACAAAACAAAAAAAACCTCTGGCATGGACTGTTCTTTCTCCTTGGCTTCCGTAATTGAATCCCACCATATGATAGTGGAAATGCTCAAATCAGGTCGCAGAGAGCTGGCGTGTCTGTGTGGCTAATCAGAGAGGGCTGTGAATTGTTAAGGAATAATATTTTAAATTGAAATTGCCATATGTTGGGACCTAAATATAGAGCCAGCGCTCAGTTGTAAATCACCACCGTTATTTATTTATTAAACGCTCATGTCACAGGCTGCATACGCACTGGCTTACTTGATCATGACCCATAAATCTGACAGTGTGGATTATTATAATCTGTACTTTACAAATGAAAAAAAAGATAAACTGACCAAGTTCAAAGTGAACCCAAAGATATTTTGGGTTTGTTGTATGAAATATTTAGTTGGAGTGTGAAGATGCTTTGGCCTTATTAAGCTCAGAATGAGCATATTTGTACCATGGTTTCCTTTTATTTAGATTGTGTGTGTGTGTGTGTGTGCTGGGGAATTAGCTCAGCACATGTCTTCTAAGTATGCAGTTGACTAACTACTGAGCTATACTTCCACTACTGGATTATGGTTGCTAAATCCATGTCGTGCTGAAAGAAACCAGGGCACTTTGGAGAACCAGAACCAGGCAACTCCAGAGCTAGGGCTGGAAATACACGAGATGAGCCCAGAACATCCCATCATACCAGATAGCCATATAAATGATGTATTTATTACATATAATATTATATATGTATATGTCTGTCTATCTATCTACCTATCTATCTATCTATCTACACGTACACACACATTCCTCTGGAATCTTGTCAAAGCTGTCAGAGCTCTTACTGAACAAACAGGAGTAAGTTAAACATCATTGAGAATTGATCATTAACATGAATGTAAGCACCCTGAACAGTGTTAGTTTAAAAATACAAAGAACATTTACATCTATCAGTTCCCAATTGTCCTAAAGAGCAGCACACTGAGCTTCTGAGACTCCGGGGAGTCAATCACTACTGTGAAGCTTGTCAAACAAGAGAAAGAATCAAGAGCCCACCCCCCCCCCCAACTCCCCAACAGGATTTCTCTATGCAACAGAGTCCTGGTTAGCCTGGACTTGCTTTGTAGACCAGGTTGGCCTCTGTTTCCTGTGTGCTGGGATTAAAGGTGTTCACCAACACACCCAGAGGATATTTAACTTTTTTGTTTGTTTGTTTGTTTTGTTTTTTCAAGACAGGGTTTCTCTGTGTAGTCCTGGCTGTCCTGACCAAGCTGGCCTCGAACTCAGAAATCCGCCTGCCTCTGCCTCCCAAGTGCTGGGATTAAAGATGTGCACCACCACGCCCCGCTGATATTTAACTTTTAGTGTGGCTGAATTTGGCCTTTTCTTCTATAGGTTACACTTGAAGATGTTTGAAAAGTTATTATACACTTAGAGAAAATAAAGGTGTTCTTTTTACAAAAAAAAAAAAAAAAAAAAAAAGAAACACATGGCATGCTGATGTTCGGGTTATTATTGCATCTGGAATTTGTCTTGCCTTTGATGTTTGGTTGGGCAAAAGGTGTGAACCATAGCCCAGGCAGTGGGGTATGCCTGAACTTGTTATATGGGAGGCTCCTGCAGGAACTTCCTAGCTATGGGCCCACCAAGGTGACACAGCGAGACCCTCTATTGAGGAAGTGAGAATAACAGGTTTTCTAAAGTGAGGTAGAATCTCTCAATCACAATGTTATTGATGTATAAAGAGTAAGTAGACAGAAATAATCACTTTTCTAATCAAAAGCCATCTTGGGGAAAGTAGTAAAAATTCTCGCTGGTGTCACCATTTAAATAATAGCAACGGAATAATACCTGGGTGTATAGATACTCTCTCATGGGTATGGAATAGCTGAATCACCCTGAGTAATGTTTAGTTAGAAGTTTTCTATATTAAAGTGCATAGTTTACAATGATCTTCATTTTTGCTTTCTGATCTTCTCCTTATTCAACATAGACTTGATTCCAATGTCACAAAATGAAATAGGTAACTTTGCACTTGAGATTTTTTTTATCCTCTATAGAAATATCAGCATTTTAACTGCTGACTCGTGTCTTTTAATGCATTAGTTAGCTGAGGGCCCTGGCACACATCTAAAATGCCAGCACTTGGGAGACAGGGATGACAAGAAATATCAGAGTCCAGTCTCAGCTGGGTAGAGAGTTCTAAGCCAGCCTAAGCCCCTTAGTTTCTTAATTTTAGAAAGTACAGATACACTATTAATTGCTACTTAATAAAAATGCTCCAACTCATGACTTAAAATAACACATGTCAAAATAGTCTTGTGGGTCAAGAATCCACTCTCTTTTAAAAGTTTATTTCTTTCTATTTTATGTGTATGAATGTTTTGCCACCGTGTGTACAATGCCTGCAGAGGCCAGAAGAAGGCATCAGAGCTTGGGACTGGAGTTACAGTAAGTCACCTTGTGTTCTGGGAATCAACCTCTGGAAAATTGAAAGAACAACCAGCGCTCTTAAACACTGAGCCCCCACTCCAACTCTGAGAACCCATTTTGACCTTAGCTTGCTGCAATTTACCCTGGTTCTCTCACAGGGCTGCAGTCCAGGTGACAGCTGGGGTCATATTCATCTCTGGCATGGCTGGAGAAGATTTATTCCAAATTCAGGACTGTAACTGGCATCTGGTCTAGACAGTTGTTGGTTGGAGACTTGGTTTCTTGCCATTTGGGCTTCTCCATGTCGCAGTCCAAAACACAGCAGCTGGTTTCCCACTTATTAAACCAGCCAAAGAACAAGACTGGACAGACCAGACAGGGGCTGCAGTGCCACTGTAATCTAATCTGGGATGGTAACTGTCTTAGGTGGGGTTTCTATTGTTTTGAAGAGGCACCATGACCATGGCAACTCTTATAAAGGAAGACAGTGAATTGGGACTGACTGACAGTTCAGAGGTTTAGTCCGTAGTTGTCTTCATGGTGGGAAGCATGGTGGCTCACAGGCAAACATGGTGCTGGAGAAGGATATAAGAGTTCTTTCTACATCTGGAGAGGCAGGCAATATAGTTGGGGGTGGGGTTAGGAGGAGAAAAATACAGAGGTGGGGGGAGGGAGGGAGAGAGGGAGGAAGTCAAGTTCTCAGTTTTATCACTTTTGAGTACAGAAGCTATATGTACAGAAGCTATGACAGCTGTCTTTTAACCATGATAAAAATGTATTTCTCTCCTAACTACTTAGGCAAAAGCAATCTGGGGCTGACCTGGTGACTTCATGGTTTCAAGAGCAAACCTCTCATGTGTCCCTTCCATTCTCAGTTCATGGTTTCTATCTTGTGGTTTGAGATGGCTTGCCCTAGTCTGTAGGAATCCATTTGGCATGACAAAGGCTGTCTTGGGGAACACTTAAATTTTGCTTGGCAGGTGTCCCAAGCTTCAAAGAAATGAGCAGAGTTATTGAAGCACTGAGCTGAACACACTACACCAGCCATTGGTCCCTGGCCTGTGTTTTAACTGTCATGAGAGATATCAGTAGTTTTTGAGAAAAGCCTCCTCTGCATGATGTATGGATGTTTTGAGTAAGAACCATGGCCAAGAACCATGGGCAAGATTGAGGTGTGCTGTCTCTGGGCTTGTCCCCAAACCTCCCATGTCCACTGGGTGCTTTCTTTTACTTCTGATCACTGCGTGGATTTGTGAGCTGTCATTTTGGGAAGAATCAAGTAAAGGATTCCTCAGTGTAAATCTACGAGCTTCAAATCGCTTGACTATGTTTTCTCCGAGTCCCTTAAATAATGTGTGCCATGGTCGGGCCAGTGGCTAGTTCTACAGTAGTCCCCAGGGTAGCTAGTCTAAATCCAGCAGTCACTCCCAATGAATATTTAACCAGCTTCCACGTACGCCAGTCATTCCACCCCTTGTTTTATTAGGAACTGGAGAGGCCTGAGTCATCTAGACTGTGCTCAGCATCATTTCCACCTCATGACTGGAACATATGTCTGCTCTTCCGTTTACACACTGTGGGATCTCAAGAGCGTACCAAATATGTCATCCAAGATCCCTGCTGCACAATGACAGCGTAGCAAATGCCCCTGCCCGTCAAGTCGGATTTGATAACCCAACAGCTCCTGCTGGGTCTTTTGAATCCTGACTCTCCTCCCAGACACTCTCTCCATGTTGCTGGCACAGAGATTTGGTGGCCATCTCCAACTGAAGTCTTCCCCTTCCTGGGATGTAGTTAGGATGAAACAGAATAGATGTCCACATGAAACACACCAGAGGGGCCATTCACGTTTCCTCAATAAGTTCTGTTTATTTCCACATCTTACTTTTCCCATTTCTCTCCCTTGAAAGCTCCTTGCAGCTTCACTCCTTTGTCTGTTTCTATGTCTGCTTGGTTCTCGTCTCTCACCAAATCAGGAAATTCTAACCAGGGTAAGAACTCTAGTCAAGGTCTTCCAGGAGATTGTGTTTTTGTCTTTGTATGGCCCGCTTTGCTTTGCTTTGCTTTGCTTTGCTTTGCTTTGCTTTGCTTTGCTTTGCTTTGCTTTGCTTTGCTTTGCTTTGCTTTGCTTTGCTTTGCTTTGCTTTGCTTTGTTTGCTTCGCTTCGCTTCGCTTCGCTTCGCTTTGCTTCTTTTAGCCTGTGTGGAGGGTCAAATTGAGGGCCTTGAGTGATTGAATGTATTGAACATGCCGTCTCCACTGAGCGGCTGCTAAACCTGTGCAGATCTGGGGAATCAGGCCCATATATTTTTATCTGAACCTCAAAGTTCAATGGGACCAAAGGCATTGAAGGACTATTACTGTGGTCATACTAGTTGGTTAATTTGTTCATTTTCTTGACATTAGGTCAATTTTGTATTGTTTGGTTTGCTCGTTTGCTTGCTTCTCCTGCAGTTTCCTGAGACGTTTGGGTGAAGGGCTTAAAGACAACTATTTTAGCTTAGACAGTCTTGAGCTCTGCAGCTGCTTCAGTTAAATGGAACAGTAAAAATGCTGGCTAGAACAGGGCTGGGGATGTAGCTCGGTTGGTAGATTACCTGCTTAGCATGCGCAAAGCTCTGGGTTTTGTTTGTAGCGACAAACTTGGTGGCATACTTTTATAACCCCAGCACTTAGAGGTAGACACGGGAGGTTCAGAGTCCAAGGTCATTTTCAGTTGCACAAAGCCACCTGGGATATATGAGACCTTAAAAATGACTACAAATATATCACTGGATAAATGGTTCAGCAGTTAAGAGAACAGATGGTCTTGCAGAGAATCCAGGATCAGCTTCCAGCATCTATATGGTGTTACAACTCTCTATAGCTCTAGTTCCAAGGGATCCAACATCATCATCCAGCCTCCTTTGGTACCAGGTGTGCACATGGCGCATATTTATGCATTTGGGTAAAAATACTAGTATAAAGTGAACAAATTGTTAAAATATAAATGAAAAATAATAGTATCACTGAGATACCTGATGTCAGCCTGAGAACCTGGGTTTGATCCCCAGGACTCATATGGTAAACCATCTCATTTATATCTCTCATAGACACACACACACACACACACACACACACACACACACACATACACATACACACACATATATACATATACACACATACATACACATATACATACACATACATATACACATACACATACACATACACATACACATACACATACATATACATATACATACACATACATACAAATACACACATACTTACATATACACATGTACATATACACACATACACAAATACATGCACACAGAGACAGATATACACATATATACACACACCCCATACACACATACATATATACATACATACACACACACATACACACATGTGCATATACACACCCACACAGTCACACACATACACACACACACACACTATAGTGAAAACAATAAAACTAATTAAATAAAACAAAAATTTCTGGCTCAAATGGCTTCTTTAATGAACTCCATGAAATGATGAAGAAAGAAAGAATACCAATTTCTACTTCTTAAAAGAATTTATTTTATTTTTTAAATTTATTTTTATTTCATGTGTTTCACCTGCATGTGTGCATCTGCATGAGAATGTCAGATTCCCTGGAACTGGAGTTACAGACAGTTGTGAGCTGCCATGTGGGTACTGGGAATTGAAACCCAGATCCTCTAGAAAATCAGACTCTTAATATAAATCTTCATCGCTAGGCCATCTCCCCAGCCCCCAATTTCTATTTTAATGCCAGATATTTAAACCAATAGTTCTGATCCCTGCACATTGGATGAGGCAAGGAGGGGAAATGAAGAGCATATACATACACACACATACATATATATACATATATACATATACCCCATACATCCATCCATACATTGAGAGGCTGAGACTGAAGTGCAGATCCTGTTTGTACCGTTTGCTACCAATGCCTGGATTCTGAATTTAGGGGTCAGCTTTGCAGGAAAGGGTGATGGGAGGGAAGACATATCTCTGGAAAGCTCAATGTGAATAATTTAAAAACCGTATTTCCCGGCTTAAAGAATAATTGCAATCACTTAAATACATCCATTTTATAATTAAAGCACAAGCGGCCACTAACACAGAAGGCAAGAGAAGTTAATGAAGAGATAAAGCCACGGACCCACCAGCATAGTAATGCAAAAGCAATTGCTGGGTTTAGAGAGCTCCTATAGAAAAATTTTTTAAGTTACAGGACTCTCCTGACACTGGTTTTTGAGAGGTGACCCCATCCTCTGATTATTCAATTTTCCCTTTGAGTAATGAGTTCATTTACCATTTTTATGATTTTCTCTTTGTCCCCACAGCCCTCCATTTTTCCCTCTTCCCTCTGGCCATCCGTTACCTTCTCCAAATCATCACAAAAATCCAGACAAACCTGGTACAAACCTGTTATCCCAGCTCTCAGAAGGCTTCGCTGCAAGTTCAAGGGTAGCCTGGTCCTCATAGCGGAACTCTGTCTCAATAAATAAAATTGCGTAATAAGTTTAATTTAATTTAACAGGATTGGGCTGGGATCTAATTAGTCAAATACCTGCTGCGCAAACCTGAGGCTCTTGAGTTCAGATCCCTCGAACCCAGGTAAGGAGACAAATGGCAGCACACAGCTCAAAGCCAGCACTGAGGTGGAGGAAGGCAGAGACAGGTGGCTCCCTGGCACTCACTGGCCAGCCAGCCTAGCAGAATCAGTGAGCCTCTGGTTCATTGAGAGATCCCTGTCTCAAAAAGTACGGCTGGGTGCACAAGATCAAGCTAGTAAAAATTCCAGCTTGGATATGGGAGAGGCCTGAGCCTCCCCGCCCCGTGCCCCACTCGGAGGAGCCATGGACAGTTGACATGGCCAACTGCTCATGCCCCAGTGGGTGGGCACACATCCATGTACATATGGGTGTCACTAATTGGAGTTGGAGTTATTGATAACAAAATATAAAATTAAACATAATTTAAAACATCTATTATTTTAATCATATAAATATATAATATATTTTATATTCATCTTTAATTATATATTAAATATGGTTAATAGAGCCAGGCGTGGTGGACCATGCCTTTAATGTCAGCAGTCAGGAGGCAGAGAAGTAGGCAGATCTCTATGAGTTTGGGACTCGCCTGGTCTATATATTAAGTTTCAGAACAACCAGGACTGTAACACAGAGAGACTCTGTCTCAAACACACAGTGTGTGTGTGTGTGTGTGTGTGTGTGTGTGTATCCATATATATATATATATATATATGTATATATATATGTATGTATATATATATATGGATGGGCATGCAGTTTGGAGGAGGTGGGTGGGTCAACTAGAGGGAATTAAATCGGGTATTGGGTGGATGTACATTGCAGGAATGTATGAAACTTTGGGTGGGGGTATAGCACTGTCTTCTGTATGGCTTTTCCTAGTAAAGCTATAGGAGACACCCCCCCCCAAGAGAGGCCCAAGACACCCCAGCCAGGGAACAAATAACACAGAAGGAAAGCCCTCCTACAAAATCCAGATTCGACTTTAACCACGCCTTGTTCTCTTACGATGAGCCAATAGCATTCAGACATGACTAGCGTGTGGCAAGATGGTTTTAGTTCTTGTTTTCTACTCTCTTCTGAGCATTAACAGTCAGGAAACCTTTAAACAGGAGAACAGGCCCAAAGCCAGCGAATCCTTGGCCTGGATAATCCACCTATGAATAACTAGCCCTACCCCACCCCATTACCAGGAGCCAAGAACAAGTCCCCACCAAAATACCTCTCCCTGCTGGAGACCTCGGGTCTCCGTCAGCATGCCAGCTGGTATTCAAGGCCAGACAAACAACTCCCCATCAGCTCAGACATGTCTGTCCTCATGAAGAGCGAACCTTCTCGGCTTGCATGTGAACGCATCCGACCGGCTTGGAGTTTATACAGGCTTGCTTGGCGTCTCTCGGAGTTTGCACCAGTGACCAAGAGTTTTTGCTTCTGTTGGCAAAGGCCGGCAGTGACACTAGGAGACAGGGGCATTTGAAACCACATTTTTTGGCTCATTAAAGCCATTCTCTCCATGTTGTGCCCATGCCAGCCAACCTATTCTCAAGGCGTTTTCTCAATGGTGCACTTCAGGGAGATTGGGCATGGATCTTGCAAGGCACTGGAGCAGGTCCAGAAACTTCATCAAGGCAAGTTTATTCTCGGGCTCTGGCAACCTTTGAATGGCACTTCCCACCTTTGCGGGCTCCCACACAAAGCTCACTCTGCCCAGTTTACCCCTGGACCAAGAAGTTTATTTCATCTTGCTTGACGTCTGGGGTGTCGTGTTTCCACCACACAGCAGTGACCACAAACAAGTGGAAACTCACAGATCTCTTTGGAGGTCTTTCCTACCCGAGACGTTAAGATGTGCCAGAGGCACGGGAACGCTTCAAAGTAACTGGAGAACAGGCCAGAGCTGGGACTGTCCTCATTAATTAGAATGGTTTAATAGAACTTTCCGTGCATGAAAATAAAACAGCTTCTTGAATTGGTAGACAGAAAAAAAGCAGTGGTTTCTCTTCCAGTATACCCTGCCATGGCTGGTGTGGATGGCATTAAGGTGCTGGAAAGTTGTTCAGTCCTGGCTGCAGTTCTACCTGGGTATGATGTCCAATATTTGAGAAAGACAGTCAGTCAGACAGACAGACAGGCAGACAGATAGACAGACAGACGGACACACACACTTGTTTTAATTAACTAAACACATCCTTGAATGGTCCCCAGTTCCTAAGAGTTGTTCTGCTCTGCTAAAATATGTCCTGGGAAGTCTGTTTTCTCCTGATTTGGGTGGCACAATGAATGTTAAGCACTAGCTGGCTGGTTCAAGGAGCTGGAACCTCTAATTCAGTGAGGGCTGAACTAAAAACCCAGCTTTCTTGCAGCTGCCATTTGAACGGTCTTCAGTGAGGTAACCAGCAAGTTTGAGGTCAGCATAGTCCCGTTAGAGAGGGAGAGGTTACCCTATTGTTCCAGATGATAGAATCTTGTACTACAAAAATAAGTTCTGACACAGCCACTAAAAACCGTTAAAACTAACAGGTGTTTAGCACGGTTGCCGGATAGAAGATCAATCCACAGAAATCAATGTGTTTCTATGCAGTAGCAATGAATACGCTGAAATGACATTAGGGCCTAGTGAGATGGCTCAGCAGAAAAAGCAGGAGGGTGGGGTGGATTCTAGCACCCACCTGGTGGAAGGAACCGGCTGCCTCTAGTTATCCTCTGATATGTCACTCCCCCAACACACACATCAACGAGTGTAATAAATGTTTTCTAAATAAAATAAAAATAAAATTTGGGAAAGTTATTCTTATGATAGCACTTAAGAGAAGAAAATACTCAGGGATAAATTAACAAAAAAAGTATACAGCCTATATTTGAAAGTATAAAAAGTATATAAATGAAGAGCAAAAAGGATAGCTGTTCTGTGCTCATAAACTGATCCTTAGTATCTGCAGGCAGCTCTCCAGAACAGCCTTATGGTCCCATGGTACTGCAATAATCAGTGCCCAAAAGCACCAAGGTGTCCATTCTCTTCTTGACATTTGTTATTATTTGAGAGAAAAAAAAAAACCCTCTAGCCGCCACCCTAATGGATATGGAATGGTATCTAATTGAGGTTTTGCTGTCCACGCTCTGAATGATGGTGACATTTTCACAAGTGCTTCCCAGCCACTCACCCGTCTTCTGTCTTCGAACACCAGCTGCTTGTGTTTTTGCTCATTTCTGTTCTCCATATTTGGAGTGTTGGATTGCAGTAGTTCTTCATGTAGTTGAGATTCAAGTCCCTCATCGGATATTTCCTTTGCCAAGCTTCCTTACCTTATTGGCTTATAGTCTCATCTTCTTTGTGGTGTCTGTCTTCATATAGCACCCACTGTGTCATCTACTTACGAGGCAAGGGTTAAATGTGGGAAGTGAGACTCAACCAACTTTGTCATTTAATTTATATATATATATTTATATTTATATATAATCACATATATATGTGATATATATGTATATATCATATATATCACATATATATAATCTGTTACATTTGATGTTAATTTTGGATTATTGTCTCAATTTCTGCCAAGATGCCCAGTGGGAATTTGATATGAACTACTTTTGACTTTATCTGTCAAATTGTGAATATTTGCATTCTAATTCTTTCTCCCCTCTTTTAAAAAACTTTGGCCAGGAGTCATAATGGGACAGCAATGTTTGAAGGACCCCACACCCAGGGCCCCCAATTAATGTGCACAGTTCAGTCTTTTTTGGCCCCCAATTAACGTGCACAGTTCAGTCTTTTTGGGGGGGGGGGTTGCGGAAGACCCCACCGGTCTTTCCTTGGCATGGCAGAAAGCTTGCCTGTTGGTAAACACAGCTTCATGCTGAGGCCTTGTTCCTAGATGGAACATCTGTAGCATTGGCATGAGGGTGCGGTCTCCAAGGATTAGCTCAGCCTGTGAACACAGAACTCAGTTGAGATGGGCTGGTGAGACAGAGAACCAGAGCATGGGCCCCACCAACCACTCAGGGTACCTCGAAGCCTCCGGCAAAGCCATTGCCAGGAAATGCAAGGCCCTCTTCTAACGTCCAAGGACACTGTTCTTTCTGGTCACACACACAGACACACTGGTACACATAAATAAAATTAAAATAAGTCCTGTGTTTTGTTTTTTGTTTTCTTTTTATTAAGAATGCATGCAATTACTAGTCTTTCCCTAAGGCACCATATAAAGTGATGAACTTTTGCTTTTCTGTTCTGTTTTTGCCTGACCTGGAACTTACCTTTGAACTTGTTGGGGGGGGGGGGGGGTCCTCTGACCTCTGCAGATGGTGGGAGTTTTAACTGAAGAGTGGCAGGTAAGTGTGGGGGTGCAGTATCACCTCTGTGGCTACCGTGTGTCTCTGTTAAGGCAAATTAAGCCAGGTGTGGTGAGCTACAGGCAAGGGGATCAGGAGCCAAGGCCAACCTGGGCTACGCAGTGAAAGCCTATCTCAAATATAAACCACCAGCAATAGCAACAACTATGAAAACATTCTTACCGACGCTGAATTTTTGCTCGAAAACTCTGATATGATTTCCATCCCCCTTTGAAATTATTCACCATACCAAACTCATACTTCACAGTGAACAAGTTCTCGGCAGTTATTAGGCCCTCTGGGGAATTCTCACGAAGTGAGGGAGGATAAAAAAAATCTCACAAGATAAGCTTCTTAAATTATACATTTAATATATGTGTGTATAAATTTTAATTGGACAGACTCATACTTTTTAAGAAGACAAATGGCCTTTTACTTTTGGCTTAAATTTTTTTCTTTTTTTTTTCTCTTTTGAATTTGGGAGAGACACCATCTCACTCCACCTCAACCCGACCCTGGTTCCTTCAAAAGTGGATGAGCTCAAAGAGCTCTTGCATGAGACTGAAAAATGCCCCGTGGTGGGAAGACTTGGCCACCACACCACGGGTCTAAGGGGCAGCTGCGCCTTCCAACTGCCTCTGTGTGCTAATGTGCTCTCTGGGCCTGTGCCAGGCTCATAACAACTGCTGCTTGTTTGCAAACTTCTCACCGTTGTCTGTGCCTTTAAATCTCTCCTCGTGTGTAGGAGACCCCATTCTTAGCTACAAAAAGCCGAAGTGGATGTGACGGTTTCTGTTGTTTTGTTCCGAGGGCTAGCAAGCATTCATAGATTGGCCAGCACAGTGCTTACTGGACCTTGCTTCCTGTCTGGTGACCCAGCTCCCCTGAATCTCAAATAAATGTTTCTGTCAGGAGACTGAGCGCCCAGCTGTGCAAATTGGTCACAGATGTAATTGCATTTGCCCTCTGCCCTGGAAGAAAACATGCCTGTGGTTGGGGGGTTTAGATGGCTGCGAATGAAACACATTACTCCTGACTTTGGGTAACAGCCGTGACGCCCAAAATAAACTGCCTCGGAGATGCCATGGTGTCACCAGAGATCCTGGATTGTTGCGACCCAGAATCCAGGCTGGTTGACCAGTTACCCAAACCGGACTATTTCATTGGCTGGTCAGGCGTGGTCACAAAGTAAGCTTTCCCACTGGCTCCTGTAACTCCCAAACCAGACTGCAAGCCCCTCTCGGGCATCCACAGAACCTATGCAAAGGGCTGCGATGCTGGCCAGATTCCTGGGCCAGCAGGCCAGGGCAGCCACAGGACAGCCACACTGCCCTGCCCACCCTCAGCAGCTGCTAGAATCTAATTAAAATAAACACAGCAGTCTGCTGCAGCACCCCGCCCAGCACCTCAGGGTTAATCTGTCCACACAACTTTTCTGGAGAGTCTGGCACAGAAATGCAACCCCAGAGAGCAAGCATTGAATCTAAAGCCAACCAGGATGGGAGGGGTTGAGCCTATCTGAACCTCTCTGGTGGGAAAAGGACAAATACTTGTCTGTCTTTCTCAGAGGATCTTAAGGTTTCTCTAAGTGGCTTTGAAGATGCAGACAGGGAGGACCAGGCACCCCGGGCTATGTGTATTCAGGAGCTGCTGGGTAGCGGCTCTCCCTGAAACGGAAGACTGGCAGAAGTCACTGAGCAAAGTTCATGGAATTTTCCAGAGAACTGGCCAAGTGTTATGGGTGCTGAGACAGAGCTTGTGACACCTAGCTTGAGGGGCTCAGGCCATTTGGTTTTAAGTGCCAATCTACCCTGCTAACTCTGTCTCTTTAAGAGTTACCCAACTATGGTCCCCAAATCCTCCTTCCCCTTCTTCCTCTTCCTTCTCCTCCTTCCCCTTCTTCTTCTGCCTTGCATTCCCCCCACTACTCTTTCCTTGCTTTCTTTGTTTTGGTTTGAATGTCTAAGATGGGCTGTCACTATGTAACTCATACTGGCCTAAAATCTCACAGCTATCCTCCTGCCTCAGGCATGCACCACCAAACCCAGCAACAAACCAGTTCCTTCGTTTGTAAATGGGAAAACAAAAGTCCATAGTTGATAGCGTTTTAGGGAAACCATGAGGTAACAGTCTTAATTCATGTGAAGTGCTTTTAAGACAGCTTGGGAAACAAGAGATGAGGGGTAGGAGGGATGCGGGAAGAAGGGTAAGGTGAGGGGCAGGAGGGATGCGGGAAGAAGGGTAAGGTGAGGGGCAGGAGGGATGTGGGAAGAAGGGTAAAAACAGGAAAACTTTTGCTGAATGGTTTAGCTCAGAGCTAGTGTTCTCTGGAGAAAACCAAACAAAAGGATATATGATAACACATGCAGAGATTTATTGTGAGATACAGGGTTTACACATACATACACACATATACACATGCAGACATACATAATACACAGATATGCACACTAGCATACATAATGCATGCACACATACATACACACATGCATACACGGTTATGCATACAAACATACACATATGCATACACATACATACACACACATACACGTGCATACATTCATACATGCATACATACACACATGCATACACACATATGCATACATACAGACACATACATATGCATATGTATACAGACACATACACACATGCATGCACATACACACTTTCATACACATACATATACACACATACACACATGCATACATACACACACACACATATTGCAACACCATTCAACCTTTGCAAAGTAGGGAGAAGTAGAAATTGTCCAATATAAAGTAATCTGGATGAGCCTTAGGTTAATACAGTATATGAAATAGACAAGTGGCAGATGTGTGATGCTTTTATATGAAGTAGCTAAAATAATCCAATGCCTAGAATCAGGGAACAGAAAGTGCTTGGCAGGGCCTAGAAGGGGAACACCAGTGAAAGTTGTCAAAACTGAAAACGCTCCCCAAATCTGCTGTGCAGTACTATAGTTATAGTCACCAATAGTACAATTCTCCTGCCTCAGCCTGCTGAGCATATAGATTGCAGGAAGGCAGCATCATACCTGGGCTGACTTCATTTGCTCTCTCACTAATAACTGAGGGTAGTGGGGCCATTGGGGGAGGGGTGAGCAGAGTGAGGTGCATTTCTGTGGGGGTGAGACCAGGTGAGGGTCACAGCGACACCCTTGGCTTGAGGACCTGTCAGGTCCGTCTGGCCAGAACGTACTAAATGCTGAAGGACTGGGGGAAGCTTCACTTTTGTGTATTGGGGTTAACAAGAAATTAACAGCAATTGCTTGCATTAACATGTGCACAGATTTCTGCACTGCTGTGCACACCAATGTGGCCCATTTTAAAGATGGAAATGTCAGTCGGGCGATGGTGTCGTACGCCTTTAATCCCAGCACTCGGGAGGCAGAGGCAGTCGGATTTCTGAGTTCGAGGCCAGCCTGGTCTACAAAGTGAGTTCCAGGACAGCCAGGGTTATACAGAGAAACCCTGTCTCAAAAAACAAAACAAAACAAAACAACAAAAGATGGAAACGTCTTTGTTTGGGAGATAAGCTTGAAAAAAAAAAAAAAAAGCTGAGGAATTCTGGGAGTGTATGCTGAAGTCAGGGCTTAAGTCCAGATCTGAATAGTGTTGCAGCGTCTTCAGAGCGACTGGTAAAAACTTTGCTTCTCAGTGGAGCCTATTTTATCCCCATCACTGGTCCTCAAACATCTTCACTTTCCATGTACTTTGTGAGCACTAGGAAGCAGGCACTGCTTCACCTCCCAATAGGCCTTTTTTTTTAATATTTATTTATTATATGCAAGTACACTGTAGCTGTCTTCAGACACCCCAGAAGAGAGCATCAGATTTTGTTACGGATGGTTGTGAGCAACCACCTAGTTGCTGGGATTTGAACTCAGAACCTTTGGAAGAGCAGTCTTAACCGCTGAGCCATCTCACCAGCCCTCTTTTGAGACAGGGTTTCTCTGTGTAGCCCTGGTTGTCCTGGAACTCACTCTATAGACCAGGCTGGCCTCGAACTCAGAAATCGGCCTGCCTCTGCCTCCTGAGTGCTGGGATTAAAGGCGTGCGCCACCACGCTCCGCTCTAACAGGCCTTTTTATGAAGGACCCAATAACCCTCTCTCAAGAGCTTGCTTCCCTGTTTCCTCAGCTGTGTAGAAAAAAAAAAAACACATTTATTTATTTGTTTATTTGTTTTGAGCCAGGAAGTTTTTGAGAGTACATCAAAGATCAGCTTCCTCATTTCAAAGAAAGGAAAAGACTGGATCCCTCCTGGAAGATGGAGAAAACCGTGCTTTGCCTGCCATTTCTGGTAAATGCGGCATTACATTGTCGTCAGGACAAATTCGGCTTAATGATCTTAATTGGCTTTATTTTCCATTCAGGAATTGAGCACAAGCTTTCGTCTGTAAAAACAGAACAAAGAGCTGGAAAAGAACAGAAACAAAACCTAAATTGGATTAGCAGAGGGGAAGCCACTTTCCTTATAAGGTGATAATGGGGGGGCGGGGTGGGGGACACAGGGAGGCCTGTAGAGCAACAGGCAAACCACTGGTCGGCTAGCATCACGTGCTCAGGCTGGCATCCCATGCTCCTGGGACCTCAGGTTGGGATAAGGAGTTAGGCAGGGGGAATTTTAGTGTCACTTGAAACTGACCTGTTTGGGACATTTGGCTGCAGGCTCTGATTTCTTGACGATGTTTTTTTTTTTTTTTCTTAAAGATTAGATAACTTAGTTTTAACTTGGCAACTTGAAACCTTATCATAAGTCAGTCCATTTTGATTTTCATCCTGGTGTGTACAAGAACTGCTCCTTAAACAAAGGTCCTGGTAACACCGACTCAGTAATATGTATGTTTCTTCTGTATACCTATTATATGCATATAATATGTACATATTTTAGCTATTTTTCTTGTTCCTTTAACAAAACTCCCTGATAAGAGCAACTCCAGGAGGTTTTGGCTCACAGTTTGTTGGTGAAGCCTTGGCGGCAGGCTGCTGATCACGTGACGTGCGCAGTCAGGAAGCAGGGACTAGAGTGCTGAGTGCCGCTATATGGCTTGCTCTCTCCTGTTCACTCAGCCCACGACCTCAGTCAGTGGACAGCACACCTAGCAGAATGGAAGCCGCAAGACTTTGACAAAGATCTAGAGGCAATGAAGCCACCCGCCTTGTACCTATTGTCCATAGAGGGAGACCACAAGGGGAGAAGTCCCTGCCTGCCTTGTCAGCAGGGGCCCATAGAGCAGACCAGTAGGAGATCCTGTTGTCCTGGTTGGTTGTTTGGTCAACTCTACACAAGCTAGAGTTATCTAGGAACAGGGAACAACAGTAGAGAAAAGCCTCCAAGGGATTGGTTGGTAAGCAAGCATGTGGGACATTTTCTTGTAGTGAGTGATGGGTGGTGCCCACCATGGCAGGTGGTCCCGGTGTGTCTAAGAAAGCAGGCTAGGTCAGCCAAGAGGAGTCAGGCTCCTTCAATGTTCCTCTGCTTCAACTGCTGCCTCTGTGTCAGTGATGGAGTGTGGCCTGAGAGTTGAACACTGGAGTAAACCCTTCCCTCCTAGAGTTGTTTTTGGTCATGGTGTTTATCACAGAAACAGAGACCCCCACCCCCCAACTACCACACCTGCTAACAGGACAAAAGGATAAACTAGAGAGCCAGGAGAAGATATTGGCAGATTGAAAAGCAGACCAAGGATGAATATATAAAATGATCAAGAAATCACAACTTCCGTGCTTTAAAAAAAAGAAAACTTAGAAAATGGATGAAAAACTAGAACAGATATTTCACAGACGAAGAAGATATACAGATGGCAAATGAGAGTATGAGGATTTGATCAACATTATTAGCTATCAGAGAAATGCAAATTCAAAGCACAGACCATCCACCCAGAAAACTAAGCCAGCACTGGGCCTGGGAGTATAGCTCACCACGGGGAGTGTTTACGGGGCGTGTTTGCCTGGCGGGCACTGGGCACCTCACCTCTGGGTTTGATCCCCAGCAATGAATAAACTGTTATGTCCAAGTTGCAGGAACCCAAAGATAACTGAGGAGCCAATTCTGATGCAAAACACACAGGGATCTTTATTACAAGTTCTCAAACAAGGTCTCTCAGACTCTGACTGTTGCAGGGGGTCAGAGTGAGAGCCCCGAGTCTAGGAGTTCAGGTTGTTTATTGTGGTTGCAGCAAACTTGGGAATTTTCCATACAGGTCAGCAAGTTAATATTTTAAAAACTGCATTTCTGGCGTAATCTGCAGGAACCAAACAGGATGGTCAGGTTATCTATGCTCTGCAGGATGCCTTAGGTTATCTGTTTGTACCTTGACCCTGCTTTTGTGACCTGACTGGCTGTTGCTAAGGGCGGTGGGTTGCCGTAGGATGCTCGCTCCGGAGGACTCTGATTTTCTGGAATTCTTGGTCTCGCACAAAATGGAGTTTATCCAAAAACAAAGTAGGTCGGGCTTAACAAAACAACGTGTAATACCCGTACTTCCAGTGCATGGGAGACAGAGACTGAAAGATCAGGAGTTAAAGGCCAGTCTGACTGGAGACTCTGTAGGAACAAGAGATGCTAAGGATGCAGAGACATCTGATCAGTCAGGATGTACTGAGAGGAAAATGGAAGATGGTACAGGCGTGCTCCAGAAATGGCTGTACTCTGGAAAATCTCGGCCACTGCTTACAAAAGCAAGCATGAAACTGTTATGTGGCCTAGTAACGCTGATCTTGGATATTTATACAGGGAAACGGAAATGTATGTTTGTGGATGTTCAGAGCGTCTTAAAGAAGATGCAAGTCTGACCGTCTACGTCTGTTCATGCTAAAAGTCGGTGAACATCTATCTGTTCAATTTAATTCTATTCTTTAATAGAAAGTTGGACAAACTATCCTTGGATTTACTTCAAACATAGAATGCTGGATTTTATGCAAAGAGACCTCTTAGGCTTAGAGAAGGACACAGGGAAGTGGCCCTGCACTGTGCCAAGCTGAGACAAGTTTGGAAGGTAGATGGTAACCCCAACCGTGGTCTCTGGGAAGAGCAGCCCAGAGCTTTAGTCAAGGAAACCTAGGCGGGAACTCCAGCTGGAAGTAGAGACCAAGACACTTGCCCGATGCTCATGAGGCCTTAGGGTCAGTGCCCAGTGCAGAAAAGTCAAAACCGTTTTTGAGACAGTCTTTTTACATAGCCCTGTCTGACCCAAAACTCACTATATAGACAAGGGCTGGCCTCTACTTCACAGAGGTCTACCTGCCTCCTTCTCCCAAGTGCTGGGATTAAAGGTGGATGCTATCACAGCTGGCAAACGAAGCCATTTTATTGAAACTCTATTTTTTTTTCCTGGAGCCCAGGGTACCAGATGAGGGTTTTGTTTAGAAATAGTAATCTCTGGGATGAAGAACTTGAGGCAGGAGCTAGAGATGCAGTCAGGGTCGGTCACTGGCCGCCACTCGAGGGTTTGCTTTCCTTTTTCCTTATTTGTGTGTGTGTGTGTGTGTGTGTGTGTGTGTGTGTGTGTCTGCCAATGCCTCTTCTGATGGTAGTCACTTCTGAAGCAAACAAACATAGCCCTCATAAACTTCTGACTCCTGCTCAGGCTTGGCCTCAGGGCATTCAGAATCCCAAGCCAGGGCAGGGACAACAGTGGGAAAAGTTGTCACAACAGTGGGACATAAGAGTGTCCTCTTCCTCTCTGTCATGATCAGAGATCTAATCACCCAGGTTCTTCTGTCTCTCTAGGGACAGGGACATACATGCTATACATACTCGACAATAGTTTCTATACATATAAATACATTATATACATACTAGCAATATGTTATATACATACAGACAATATATGATATACATATAAATAATTAATGATATACATATAGGTAAAACATGACATAATATAGACAATACATGATATACATGCTAGATATTACATGATGTACAGATAGACAATATGTGATGTATAGGTAATACATGATATATATGTGTGTAATATATTATATACATATAGACAACACATGATATACATGCTAAACAATATGTAATATACATATAGACACTACATGGTATATATGCTAGTCAATACATGAATACATATACACAATGCATGCTATACATGTTGACAATACATGATATACATATAGACATACGTGTACATACGTCTTATGTTAGATAATGCTAAGTAAAAGACACGGGTGTTCTGAACTCTTTGTCTTTGCTGTCTGTAGAGTCTGAGGCCCCCTGGCATGTGCCAGCTGTAAAGTTTGTTCTGTTGTCAGCCGAAGCTCATCTCTTTTTGTCTGGGTAACTCACACAGTGTTTCTGAGTGCTTTCCACATAAGTTATGGGACCAAAGCAGAGTTTCCCAACTCTTCTGAGTCACTTTCTGCTCCTTTAGTCTCCTGCCCACCACTGGCCAGTAACTCCTTCGATCTCCCCTTAATTCATTAAACTCTGTTGTCAGCCCCATTGCCAGCAGCAGGTAGTTTTCCTTAAAGGGTGTAGTGTGTTGTGGTATGGGCAGAGCATTCCACTAGAGCCATGAGAAGACCGGAGTTCTACAAGGACACAGCCATGGATAAAGACAATTCCTACTCAAGCTAGCTGAAGAACTGTAAATTTGAAAGCCAGTGTCTGAGCGCCCTCTACTGGAAGCAATGGCACATTACTCCCAGCATCATTTTCCAGCACAAAGGACCTAAACTGTTGAGATAAGACATTGGCTTAGCATTTTCTTGACTCTCACTTTCAGTTTCTTCCAGAACTCCTGATGTTGAGACAAGACATGACATATGAAGGTGTAAGTTAATTAAAAGAAGCTTCCAGCATCCAAGATGAGGGAAAGGTGAGAAATACCGAGGCTGCGTAAGATGGAGTCGTTTCTGTTGCATGCTAAGAATAAATAGCATCCTTGCCCATTCTTGCCAGCCTGCCCAGAAAAATGTGAGTTCTAGCAGCAGTTTCTCAGTTAGCACTGACAGAACCTGATTGCTTAATGATTTATAGCTTTATTACATAGTGGCCGAGAGCAAGCCCCTCTGGTAAGTCACTTCTTCAACTTGGTGACAAGAAACCAGCCATCAGGAATGATGTATTTCCTTGTAAGTTCCTTGAGAAATACGAGATTTTTTCCTCTGTGTGCCTGTGTGTGGTGTTTATGCCCGTGTGTATATGTGTGTGTGTGTGTGTGTGTGTGTGTGTATGTGTGTGTATGTGTGTGTGTATGTGTGTATGTGTGTGTATGTGTGTGTGTGTGTATGTGTGTGTATGTGTGTGTGTATGTGTGTGTGTAGGTGGAGGAAGGCATCAGGTTTCCTCCTGTTCTAGCTCCACTGTATCAGCTCCACTGTATTCCTTTGAAATAGGGTCTCTCCATGAACCTGAGGCTAGACTGGTGACCAACAAGCCCTAGTGATCCTATTGTCTCTGTCCTCTACTTGGCGTTACAGGAATGTGAGACCACACCCAGTTGCTAGGTAGGTTCTAGGTCAAAACCAAGGTCTTCGTGGTTGTGCCACAAGTGCTTTTAACCACTGAGCTATCTCTCTAGGCCCTGCTTTTTTTTTTTTTCTACTGACTTTGCAGTTGTCCTGATTATTTGCTGGTTTACTACAGTACTGGGGATCAAACTTAGGGCTTCATGTTGAGATTTCATTGAGCGTTTCAGTTCTTATAGTATAAGAAATACGGTAGTTTGAATAAGCATGGTCCCTGTAGGCTCACATGTTTGAATGCTTAATCATCAGGGAGTGGCACTACTTGAGAAGGATTAGGAGGTGTGGCCTTGTTGGAGGTGGTGTGTCCCTGAGGGGTGGATTTTGAAGTTTCCAAAGCCTGTGCCAAGCCCAGTGAGTCAGT
This sequence comes from Mus caroli, assembly GCF_978045245.1. NCBI lineage: Eukaryota > Metazoa > Chordata > Mammalia > Rodentia > Muridae > Mus > Mus caroli. Next base: position 75,639,516 of record NW_028227270.1, on the reverse strand, counting down.
CTGCTGTCTGTCCGTCTATCTGTCTCTGTCTGCATGTGTCTCTTTGTCTTTCTCTCTCTGTCTCTTCCCTCCTCCTCCCCTCGCCGCTCCCCACCCCCTCTCTCTGCCTAAGGATCAGGTGTAGCTCTCAACTTCTCCAGCACCATGCCTGCCTGCCTGCTGCCATGCTCTCTGTCATGAGGATGGAGTAAACCTCTGAAACTATAAGCCAGCCTCCAATTAAATGTCTTATTTTATAGGAGTTGCCTACCAAGGTAGACACCAATGGTGTCTCTTCACAGCCATAGAACAGTGCCTAGGAAAAGTAACAAGACTGTACAATTTCACTAATATCCTAAAAGCCTGCAGAAGCTATAATCGACCTGGGCCTTTTTTTTTTTTTAAGTTGGAAACATTTTATTTAAATGTGTCAAATAATCTCCCTGTTCTTAGACCAGAAGGTGTGAATACATTCCACAAGAACATATGATCTCACTGCTGTGATTCACAGAGTAACAGTCGGATGGCTTCAGATTAGATGGTTAAAGATCGCTCCTTCCTGGGTTACAGTTGGCAGACACCACCAATCTCTTGTCGCTATGTGAACAAAATAGTGCTAACCCTGCTTGAACTCGAGAACTTCATTACTTCAGATCCTTCATTTCTGCTTGGCTTCCTTATTGGAAATGACTTTTTCCATGGTCCCTAGCACTCATATACCTTGATTTCTCCCCTGGACAGCCCATACATGTTGGCCAGGCCCTGTGCTCTGTTCTCTTGTTCCCAGAGCGAGGCTGTGAGTCAGATGGATGTTCCAAGGCACCTTCACTCACGGTTGGTCTCTGATCCACCAATAGAGACTTTTCATCTGATAGGAGGAGGCTGTACCCCTGTGCATTACTTTTGAAAGGAACACTAACCTAAAAAGATGGAAAAGTAAACTGTAGCACGGCCTCTGTCACTAACTAGGCGCTTTATACAAGTCCTTGAACATACCGGGGCCTTAGTTTTCTTTAATAATAAAATATTTTTTATTCATTTGTTAATACATTTATTTTTTTTTCATTCCTAAAATCATCTTTATAAAACTCAGTCTGCTAAGTTCTATTTTGAACTAACATGGGATTTTAATTTTATGAGCAAGTTTTCGCTTTGTTTGGAAACAAGATCTTACTATGTTGCTCAGCCTGAGTTCAAGTGATCCTCCTGCCTCGGACAGATACCCAAATAGTGGGGACCACTGATACCTCTGATCCAACTTTAGTTTGTTTATTTGTGTATGCATGTGCAAGTATGTATGTATTTGTGTGTGTGGTGTGTGTGTGTGTGTTATTATGTTATTATCTCAGTAAATCCTTTCGGGAAGGTGTCTAAGAACGGATGTGAAAATTGCCTTAAATGTCAAAGTTCAGTTTCACTCCCCAACGCGTCCTCCAAGCCACCAGCCTGACCTCCCACTTTAGGACTTACTTGTGAGAGGAGGCCATCCGAAGCTTCCATACGGCAATGATCTACCATCTCACCCTCATAGAACCACCGTGCTCTTAAGAGGATGGAAATGTAGGGAAGCATTGCAAGACTCCACTGAGGTCAAAGGGCTTTGGAATGGGCCATACGTGATTACTAATGCTCCTGAGAGTGGGAGGGCATAGTTTCCGTCTGCGTCAAGGAATCTGTCCGGATGGAAACTGTAGACTCCCAAGGGTAGGGCACATATTCCCACAACGTAGGGCACCGGGGCAGTAGGTCAAGCCCTCAGATCCCAGACTTCTGTTTCAGACCACGGACAAAGCTCAGTGCCTCTGACCAAGGTCACTGACGAGGCGCCGACACAGGTCCTTAGCCAATTCTCTCCTTGTTGAGCAACCTATCTACAAGCTGAAAAATGTCCTAAAAAATAATTACATGGGAAGAGATCACAGACTCAGTATTTGTGATATTCCCCCCTCCCCCCCCCCGTAGTCCCCAAAATCATATGCTAAAGTCTCAACTCCTACAGTGGCTTTATGTGGAGACAGGAAGTGATTAAAATCAAATGAGATTGTGAAGGTGGTACTCTGAATTCATAGAATTAGTGTCCTTACAATTATGGTTCTCAGCCTTCCTCATGCAGCGACCCTTTAACACAGTTCCTCATAGTGTAGTGACCCCCAATCATAAAACTACTTTAGTTACTACTGCATAACTATAGTTTTGCTACTGTTATGAATCATAATGTAAGTATCTGTCTTTTCTGATGGTCTTAGATGACCTCTGTGAAACAGGTTGAGAGAACCAACCTTGTTAGAATAGACACAAGACTCTGACTCTCTCTCTCTCTCTTTCTCTCTCCTCCACCCCCCATCCCCCACGTGAGGACTCATGGTTAAAGAAAGTGGCCATCTGCAAACCAGAAAAAGAGCCCTCTCCAGGAGGCAGGTCAGCTTGAGCCTCGCTCTCGGACTTTCTATTGCATGACACATATTTCTGGTATCTGTGCTGCTTGCTATGGACTCAGATGGCAAAATGTAACACAGCAGGCTTCACGCTGGGGTTCGTGAACTTCTGGGTTATATAAAAGCATTCCAAGGAAAGGACTTAGGTGGTTTTCAAAGGGTTTGATTTCAATCCACCCACTTTCTTAAACCTGATCTGCCTCAGGATAAGTGATGGCTGGCTTCCCTTTTCTCCATCCCCGTTAATGTGTGCTCAGGAGAGAGTCCCTTCTTCCCAAGAGAAAAGTCCCTCTCCTGCCCACCTGATAGTGCAGGATACTCTCTGAAATCTTCTTGTAGGTGTCAAGACAAGTCAGGACTCTTGCCATTGAGTACAAATCTCTTGGCAACTTTGGTGTTCTCTGTTTTTGTTTTCAAATCAATATGGTTACCATGATATAGATCATTTGAAACTAATGTTTATGACAAATCACTGTTCAGCCTCGTAAGTACACATACACACACACATACATATATATGTGTGTATACACACACACACACACACACACATTATACCTAGCTATTGGCTTGGATTGATATGATCTAGGTCCAAAAGACCGACCTGATGTGAAATCCACTCATGTGACACTTACCTGACTTTCCAAGAAGTCAAAAGAGAACGAGAAATAATGGCTACATTCATAAGCAGGTCAGTCTTAACAAGCATAATTAGAAGTTCAATTTGCTCTAACATTGACCAAAATAGTAACTTTGAAATAACTAATACGATTTTTGCTCTTTATTTTTGTTTTCCTCTCCAGCCCAGCCCTACTCTTTTTAATACCCCAGCCAACCTTACATGCTCAGTTCAGCTCATCGAGTGGTGTTATCTGATGCTAAATCAACTATTAAAAGGTAGTTCATTTGTTGACCTTTAAATGTAGGGCAAGATTCCTTTTCCTCAGGTCATGTGTCATTTTATGGGCTTTTGGTGTACAGCTCAGGAGTTCAAGGAATTGAACGGCACTGCTATAATAGAGCATCATATACTTAATTATACACAATAGTTTAATATACATTAATTATACATACCAATAGGCTTCATTTTGACGTGGATATATGCTGGTCATACCGTGCATTACCCTCTCTTACCTCATCCTAGTTTCAATGACCCCTGTTCTATTCCTAGTGAAGGCCCCTTCCACTTTTTGTGAGACTTGAGTGTAATGACAGTTGTTTATATGAGCATGCATGAAGCGTTTTCTGCAGATATACGGAACATCCTTAACCTGTGGCCACACTACTGAAGAAAGCACTGTAATAAAGTAAATTCTATTTTCACCTCTTCACGTGGCCACATAGTCTCATAACTTCTTTTTTTTTTAAGATTTATTTATTTATTTATTATATGTAAGTACACTGTAGCTGTCTTCAGACACTCAGGAAGAGGGCGTCAGATCTCATTTACGGATGGTTGTGAGCCATCATGTTGTTGCTGGGATTTGAACTCAGGACCTTTGGAAGAGCAGTCAGTGCTATTACCCGCTGAGCCATCTCGACAGCCGGTCTCATAACTTCTTACTAGGAAGAAAAACAAGTGTTAGGAATGAAGTAGCGTTGAACTCTGTGTCTTTGTTGCGACCAAGAATACTCACCTGTAGCTATATGAGCTAATGCAGGGATATGAGAAATGTCCCATGTATCCATGTATGTAGGAGCTCTCTCTCTCTCCCACATGGATCCTGGTACTTCTCCCATTCCCTCTGGAGTTAGATACGGTCATAGGACTCTGTGTTAGTCATATTCTTCAGGGGAATGGTGTGTATGTGAACGGGGAGGTATTAGATTGGCTTGTATAACAGTCTTACATAGTCCAACAACAGCTGCCTCACACTGGAGAGCCCAAGAACCTGGTAGTTTCTCAGTCCACAAGATTATAAGTCTCCTGAATGTTTGATGCCATCACTATCTTGAGACTCAGTAGAGAGGAGCACCCATGGGAAGGTTCTCAGAAGATGCTAATGTCACATCCTTGGACTTCCCAGTCTCTAGAGCAGAGAGCTCAGTAATACTCTTGGTGGATTCCCCAGCATGTGTGACCCACGGACAGCAAGTAGACTTTTCCTTTTGTCTCAAGCTATGGACAACATTTAAGAATGCTTGCTTGTTGTTGCTGCTGTTGTTATTGTTCTTTTGTTTTGTTTTGTTTTTCAAGTTTCAACCCAGAAGCAGGAACAAGTAGACTTTTGCTTCATATTTATGAACACTGAATTTTGGGACATTCATTTTTATCTCTTGATTTGGGTCTTTAGAATTTGGAGTGCCAGGGCTGGGGAGATGGCTCAGCAAGCATAACAACCTGAGTTCAGATTCCCAGGATCCACGTGAAAAGCTGGGCACGATGTGAGCTCTGTAACCCCTGTGCTGGAGGTGTGCCGAACAGACAGGAGACTCTTGGGGGTTGCTGGCTGCCAGCCTAGCTCCAGGTTTAGTGAGAGACTCTCTCAGGAGAATTAGCTGCAGAGTGACAGAGCAGACATCTGATATCCTCTTCTGACCTCAGCATCTGCCTGAGGCATGTATCCACATACACACATGGGTGTGCAAGTTCAGCACACACACACATACACACATGCACACACACCATAACTCCCAGCCAGCTGTTGTAATCACAAGGAAACAACTACACTGGACTGTGTTGTTAAATAGGGTGTTGGGGATAGAGAGATGGCTGAGCCTTAGAAGGTATGATGTAAATGTCTTGTTAGGGCTAAACCCTTGTCTATCACTTATTCTCAGCATCTTGGGCAGTCACGAGTTTCCTCTGTAGTCATTCTATGAAAACAAGTTTTCTGATTGGGGCTGAGAGTAACCTTTTTTAAAAGGCTAAAAAGCTATGAAACACTTCCTAAGTTTGACTATAATCTTTGCCTAGGGGCCACACCAACCTATTCTGTACTGTTACAATGTTAGTATTTATGCTATGAAAACAAGCATGGAATTGCTACAGTTAGCATCAACTTGACACAGTCTTATATTGCCTGGAGAAAAGGTATCTAGATTGAGTAATTCTTTTTATTGGTCTGTAAGGAAATGTTTCCATTTTTAATTAATGTAAGAGCACCCTGTCCACTGTGGGTGGTACCATTCCCTGGGCAGGTGGATGTAATGCCCCAGGGACCAGCAAGCAGATCTGCTTTCCCTTCTTGTCTTGTGTTCCCACCTTAGCATCCCTAAATGATGGACTGTGACCTAAAAGTGTAAATCAAATTAAATAAACCCTTCCATTCCCAAATTGCATTTGGCTATAGTGCTTTATCATAACAAAAGAAAGCAAATGAGAACAGGCTTGGAGTTCTTGGCCTAGCTCTCTGCTCAGGAATGAAGGACATGTACCCCTGCTCTTTGGAGTGCTGCTGGCAGACAGCCCAGAACAGTCAGACTCTGGGGGGATTGCCTTGGCTAAAGAGGACAGCTAAGGGCTGGCGAGATGGCTCAGTGGGTAAGAGCACCCGATTGCTCTTCTGAAGGTCCAGAGTTCAAATCCCAGCAACCACATGGTGGCTCACAACCATCCGTAACGAGATCTGGAGTGTCTGAGGACAGCTACAGTGTACTTACATATAATAAATAAATAAAACTTTAAAAAAAAAAAAAGAGGACAGCTAAGTCGGAGGCATGTCAAGGGAGGTCTAATGCCAGGTTAAGGCTGGAGGACAAAGGTCTAGCCCATTTGCTTCAAGATGGACATATCTAAAGAATTCCCTGCTTGAGCTGTGGAATCAGGTGTGCTCTCTGCTAAGGTTGGGCCCTGGCTTAACGTCTCAGTCTTGCTTCCTTGCTACCTCTCCTTATGAACGCCAGAACATTCTTTAAAGACCTCTTGGAGGCTGATCTCCAGCTCAGAGGTGCTTCCCAGGGTACCCAAATTAAAACAGAATTGGACAGGGCTGGAGAGATGGCATAGCAGTTAAGAACACTGACTGCTCTTCCAGAGGTCCTGAGTTCAGTTCTCAGCAACTACATGGTGGCTCATAACTATCTGTAATGGGATTGGATGTCCTCTTCTGGTGTGTCTGAAGACATCAACAGTGTACTCGTATACATAAAATAAATAAATCTTTAAAAAATACAAAAGCAGAATCAGTCAGTGCTTATACAGAAGAAAAGAAAGGAAGGAAGCAAGGGAGGGAGGGAGGGAGAAATGAAGGAAGGAAGCAGGACAAAAGGGAGAAACTGAATCAAAAGAAATAAAACTGTCAAAATAAATAAACCCTCAAATAAAAGTATTTCAGGGTGAAAAAAACAGTAATTTAAAAATATCTGTAAGAAAGTTGTCCAACTTGAAGACCAAATTCAACAAGGTGACTTGATGGCAAGAAGATAATAATTTCTATTATCAAAAATAATCAATTAAGAAGTAAGCTCTAAATCAAAGTGGATTGTCATAGAACTAAAAATAAAACAAAAACAAAATTTGTATCGAAGTACCAAAGACCCAAAATAACTAAATTAACTCTCTGTCAGAATAAGCAGTGCTGACTGTAGCATCATACCATTCCTCATCTCAAAGTGTACCATAGAGCCACAACACGACAACAACAACAACAACAACCACGGAGCAGGGTGCTGGCACAGAAACAGACACATCAACCAGGAAACTAGAATGGAAGATTCTGAAATAAATGCTCACAGCTTAAATCACCTCATGTTGGAATTCAGAGAAAAGAGAGACTCTTGGATCCTTTGAGAAAATTGATAAAACTGGATGTCTGCATGTTGAAGGGCAAAACTAGATCCATATAGCTTACTCTGCCCCCAAAGCAATTAAAAAATGGATGAATGACCTTATCGATCCATTTGAAACTACTAGAGAGAGGCAAAGCTGGAAACACAACCGGAACACGTCAGGACAAAGGCGCGGTCAGAGGCTTCTACAAAGGACTCCAGCAGCACAGGAGGCTCTCTCAAGAGTTGGCAGTTTTGAGGACATGAAATTAAGAAGTTCCTGCATGGCAAAGGGGACAATTACTACGGTGAAGAGAGACAGCCTACAGGAGGTGAAAACTGTTCACTAACCACACAGCAGTGAGGGATTAATATCTATAATATGTAAAGAACCCAAAAGTTAAATAGCTGACCCCCACCCCAGTCTTTTAGTCAATAGACGAATGAACCAAATAGACAGTTCTTAAAAGGAAATAAAAACAGATGACCAATATACACTTGAGTAAGATTTCAACATCCTTAACCAACAGATAAATGCATCTTAAAACTGCTTTGAAATTCTGACTTGCCCCAGTCAGAAAAGCTAACACAGAGAAAACATATATGTAGGGAAAGAGGAATTCTTACATGCTATTGGTGGGAACATAAATGCAGGCACTGTGGGAGTCAATAAAGACTTCCTCAGAAAGCTGAGCGTAGACCCACCCGGCCGTGCCACTCCCGGTGTGTAATTAGGGGTCAGCCTGCTGCAGAGATCCTTGCAGATCCACATGGACTTCTGTACTAGTCACTTTGGCCAGAAAATGGAATCAGCCTGGATGTGCACCAATGGATGAATGGACCATCAGCACGTGGTGCATGCACAGCAAACGTTCATGCATCCATAAACAAAAATGAAATCACGGCATCGCAGGAAAATGCATGCAACCAGAAATCACTAGGTTAAGCACAATCAAAAAAGACAAATATTGGTCAAAAAGACAGATATTGTATATTTTCCCTAATGTATGCAGAGCCTACATTTAAAAATGCGTGTGCGTGTGTGTGCGCGCAGGCGAGAGCTTGTATATGTGTGTGTGTACGTACGTGTGTGTGCATGCGTGTGCATGTGTGTGTTACTAGAAAGAAAATTATGAGACAGAAGGAAAGATCATTCGGGAGGTGAGAGACAGGGAGGGTACTGCCCTAACTTGGGAAGAGAGGTTAGGAAGGTTAGGTCATGGGGAAGGCATTGTGGAGTAGGGGCAAATAAAAATGAAGTAGGACACACACACACACACACACACACACACACACACACACACATGAATATAGTGATGTGAAACTCATTACTTTCTCTGCTTTTACACTTTACAAATAGGCACAGAAAGTTTGGTGTTTGACTTTGCGGTCAGTTTTGGGCGTGTCTGCTATATTTCCTGATACGTGACAATTGGTTTGGCTTATTTTTGCCTTTCTGCTTCCTAAAACTCCTGCAGCTATGGCTTGAAGGACACCCACACATTGTTCATGATAATCTTTGGTAATTATAGTTCTCTGAGTCTGGAACGTCCTTTGTGGGCTCCTATGTTTAGACATTGCTCCCAAGGTGGTGGCACTGTTGCAAGGTTTTAAAACCCTTGGGATGTGGGGGGCGGGGGGGTGGAATCTATGTAAAAGTCAGAAGGGGGCAAGGGCAGTATCCCTTGTCTGGATCCTGCTAGCTCCCCCGCCCCACCCGCCCAGCTCCTTGATCCAGTGATACGAAGAGCCCCTGCCACACACTCCCGCCGCCATGAACTCTTCCGTGCCTTTTCTAGGATGGGCTGATACCATTTTTTGTTTATTTGTTTGTTTTGTGTTGTTGTTGTTGCTGTTGGTTTTTCGAGACAGGGTTTCTCTGTATAGCCCTGCCTGTCCTGGAACTCACTTTGTAGGTGAAGGCATGCGCCACCACCGCCCGGCCTTTTTTTCGGGTGTGTGTGTGCTGATACCATTTAAGCTGTTTCAGTTAGGAATTTTGGTGACAGTCACAAGACAGGCAACTAATTCAGTGATTGAGTGATTGATTTTTTTTTTCTTTTTGATGAGACACGAGAAAGACAAAGGAAGACATGTCAGACCATTTCTGAATGTTACCTGCTTAAGATCACTTTACGTGAACCGAAATCTCATGGGTGCCATCCAGAACTGTGTTAGAAGGAAAAGTTAGCTTTCAGAATCAGAGACTTGAGGTCATATTCTGACCTACCCTACCCCATTCCACCTCTGTGTCTCACCTCTTGTGTCCTTTAAGATAGTTTCGTGAACTGAAAGACAATCTTCAAATGATGAGTCAGTCGGCTTTGCAATACTGTAACAAAATGCCTCTAACCGTCAAGTTACAAAGAAGGAACAATTCTTTCAGCTCGTAGTTCTGGAGGTTTTGGCCAAGGTTGGGTTGGTGTTCTTGCTTTTGCATCTGAGGCAAAGCAGCCTGTGATGGCAGGATCGTGACAGAGAGTAAGCTGCTCATCTCAGACCCATGAGAGAACAAAAGGAGAAAAAGGAAGGGCAACTACCTGCTCGGTGTCACCGTCAAGATCACACTCCACTGACCCAAAGACTTTCCCCTGGGACCTGCCACTTAAAGTGCATTCCTGACCTCCAATAGTGCCAGGGTGGAGATCAGGCCTTTAGGGATATTTCAGATCCAGATGTTAGCAAGTGATTAAATTAGTTTTGTTGTGGTAAGTGTTATTGGGGGGGGGGTGTTCCTACTCTACCTTTGATTATTTAGTTCTCAAACAAAAGACAAACCTTCATATTTATAATAAGCCTTAAATCTACTAGAGCTGGACAGATGTTAACCCTCTATGCTAGCTTGTCTACTTCCCTGTCAGTAACCCTGTGATGTCACTTACGTTGTTCCCCTTAGACCTCCCCTACTCCAACAGGCCAGCTCTCATGGCCACATGCTCTTGGTCCACTTACCCCATGGCGACTCCTTCCTTCTTCCTCCTCTCTCTTCTCCCTCCTCATGGTCCCTACCCAGGAACCCAAACCTGGGTACCCAAGTCCCACCTACCTCCCTTCTGCACATATACAGGGTGTATGCATCTTTATTAACCAACCATGGATAACTTGGGGTGGGGGGCAAAGTTTATATAACAAAAGCTTCTATACAAGGATCTTATAGCAATGGAGTCTTGGTGTACAGAATTTAGCATTTGAATACAAGCAGTATCAGACCAACTCAGTACATAGTTTGATGATTCATCTGTAATATTTTAAAGCTAAAACAAATGAACAAACAAAAAAACCCAAAACACCTCTTGACCCTCGAGACAAAGTCTCATATTGGAGATAATCTGGTTTGCTACCATAGCTCGGAGGGACTTGAACTCTAGACTTAATTTCTGGATTGCTGAGATTATAGGCATAAACCACCATATCCAGCCAAGAGTTACTTTTTTAATTTTCAGGTTTATAATTCTAATTATATTATTCTGTCTAGTACAATCTGACACTAGCAAATCTATGAAAAATGGTTAGTCCTCTCTGTAAATTAAATTATTCTTGACATAGTTACCCTGGATATTTAAATTTAATATATTAAGTATTAAATTTCCTTTGTGTGCTTCAATTATCTGACTTAAGAAATAAGCTATCCCCGTGTGTTTAAATAACTCTTATAAAATCTAATAAGTTAAAGTATAAATATTTTTATGCACTTAAATCTGGTAAGAAGGTTAACTTAAAATAGCAAATCTAATTCAATTATTCAACTTTGTATTTTAAATTAGAGTCAGCTGGCCAACCTATTGCTCCTGTGGCCATATTCTCTTAAGCACAGCAAGCATCAAGGATGCCAAATATGAACAGATACTTTAAAATCAAAAGAATACTATGGGGTGGGTACTCTCAGGTATTTCTCTAACTCTAAATCCTCCTAGGACAGAGAAGTGATTTTCAGATCTGGAGGATGTACCACTCCATGCTCCCACCTGCCCTATTCCAGTGCAGCCTAGTGCTTGCCTTCCTAGACTGCTAAATTCCTTAAGAACCAGGGGTCACGACCAGGGCACCGTGGATCCTAGTTTGCAGCCCAGGAAGAACACATTTAACCCTATGTCTAATTGCTGGGTAGGGCTCATGACATCAAGGGAAGCATGGAAATTAATATGTTTTTTTTAAAGTTTGCTTTATGAGTATTTTGTCTGTATGCATGCATGCATGTATGTATGTATGTATGTGTATGTACTACATACATGCAATTCCCATGGAAGCCAGAAGAGGGCATCTGATCTGTAACTCGTGGTACAGATGGTATGGGCTGTCATGTCAGTGCTGTGGTTGTGGCTCTCCATAAACAGAGAAAGAGCGAGAACAAGATTGAGAGCAAGAGCAATTGAGGGAAGGAAAGGGGAGGGGGAAGCAGGAACGAGTGTATGTGTGTGTGTGTGTGTGTTTAGGAGACAGAGACAGACAGAGGAGAGGGGAGAGAGAAGAGGGTGTGCCCGGGGTGTGCACTTATGGATGGAGCAGTCAATATTCTGCCTTCTTGTTTGGCAATCATCTTGTAAACAAGAGTCTCTTCGCGGTATGCTTAATGGCAGTTTAGTTTTTGGTTTGCTTGTTTTCTTTTCTTTTGACCTGTGTGCTTTCTTGTGAGTAATATGGCGGTAAGGTTTTCTTAAGGATCATGCTGGAGCTAGCAGAGCATCCCTAGGGCTGAAGACATTGTAATATGCCTGAGCGAGAATATATGTACGATTTATACAAGCTCCAGTGGGGCAGGAGCGCGCTAGAGCGGCAGGCTGTGAGGCAAATGAACCTACCGTTTCTTTATGCATGAATCATCCTGAAACACAAGCGCATGTAAAATAAGGCCATGTGTGATTGATTAATAAGGATGCTATGAATATTCTTCTTGCAGGAGTCTAACCCGATGGTTCCCATAGGGCAGGTGCTCCACCTTTGCTATCTTGCTTTTCAGTTCCTTTACAGAATGGGCCCGCCTCCGCTACGAAGTATCTGCTGTGATTGGAGAGAACTGCTTTGAGTGACAGCGGTTTGACTGACCTGCGGAGTTAGAGACGTGCTGAGCTGGTTCCCGCGCCCGCGGCTCTTAGCAGGAGTCACAACAGACACGATACTGGCAGGATATAAGAATGTAATTGGTTCCTTGATAAGCAGAACCTAAATTTGGAGCGGAAAAGAGTAAGGCTGTGGAATCAGCAGTGAGGCCTCACAGGTGCTATTCTGAGCGACACTAAGAGTGGCGATGACCTCGGAATAAACCTGACTGGAAATAGCATTGCAGTCAACCTTCCCAACAACCTCCATAGCTTACAAAGAAGGGGATAATAACGCTTAGGATGGTAACTTAAAGGAATATTTGAGGCTTCAGCTGCAGCTCAACAAATAAATGCGTCTATAACGTGAGCTTCCCACGCCCAGTCCTTAACATGACAGTGGGGGTTGGCGCACATATGCAATAGTTCGAGTATGAAGGCCAGAGGGCATTGGATGCCATTTCCCGCTTTCCTGCTTTCCCGCTTTCACCTCATTTGAAACAGGACCTTTTTGTTGTCCAGTGCTCGGCAGGCCAGGCTTATGAGCCTTAGAGAACTTCCAGAGAGTCTCTTGTCTCTGTTTCCCATCCTATCATGGGAAGGCTAGGATTGTGTGTGTGTGTGTGTGTGTGTGTGTGTGTGTGTGTGTGTGTGTAAGAATGCAGTAGCTGCTCAGTCTACAGCATCTCATCTAGTCTTCCATATATTCTAGAATCCCAAAGAAATGGTCTCTAATGCCAGTGGAGGAATAACTGTGCTAACAAGGTGAGTGCAAGCAGCCAACGTGCAGAAGCTTCCTCCTTCCATGTCCTTGGATAGGATTCCAGCAGAAAGTGTAGCCCAGATTAAAAATTTATCTTCCTGTCTCAAAGATTGAGATTAGGAGTGAGTCTACTTAATTCAAATTAAACAAAATGAACAAACAAGCAAACAAGCAAACACCTCACAGGCATACCCTCCAGTTTTGGATTTTAGTTAATTCCAATAGAGTCAAGTTGACATCCAAGAAGAGCCATCGTAATTAGGCTTTATGTCAGCTCTGGGTATTTGAACTCAGGTCTTCATGCTTGTGTGGTAAACACTTTTAGCACTGAGCCATCTCTATAGCCTTAGCTTTCTTAAATGTATAGTATACTATGACTCCAAAGAGGAAGGACCTCTCATTCACAGGGATTTAGGATTTAGTGATGGAGCCAAAGAGGAAACCAGTGAAATGAATCTTTTGGGTTTATGAAAGATCTCCTATCTGACAATCCCAGTAGCAGCACAGGGATGCTCTGGGGTGGAGCTCAGTGGTAGACTGCACGCTGAGCATGTTTGAGGCTCTGGGATCCATCCCCAGCACACATGGGAAGAGGTCACTGGCCCCCAGTAGGTAAAATACCAGTCACAAGGAAATTGTCACTCTGTCCATTTTCAATAAAAGATTCTATTTAATGTGTATGAATGTTTTGCCTGTCTGTATGTATGAGCACTTCGAGTGTTCATGGCTCATAGAAGAGGATATGAGTCCTCTGGAACTGGAGTCATAGACAGTGGTAATCATGAATGTGGGTTGTGGGAACAGAATACGGGTCCTTTGTAAGAGCAGCAAGGGCTCTTAACCACCGAGTTATCTCTCCAGGCCTCTAGCCATGCACCACGCCCCATCCCTCCCCCAAATGACTTTGTGTGTCACTTTCTTCTGTGGTCACTGTGACAAAATACCCTAAGGAAAAGCAACTTGAAAAGAGAAAGAACATGTGTTCAGTTCCAGAGTACAGTTCATCACTGTGGGGAAGTCACAGCAGCAGAAGCCAGAGAGAGCATCATGCCCTTGGTCAAGAAGCAGAAGTGGATGAATTAATGAATGCCTGCTAGTGTCTAGATCACTTTCTCTATTCCTCCACAATCCAGGATCCCCTGAAAAGGGCATGATGCCACCCACAGTGGGCAGAGCACCCATTAGTCAAGATAATTCTCCACAGACATGCCCACAGACCAACCTAATCTAGATAATCTCTCACTGAGTTGATTCTTGTTTATATCAATCTGACAGTTAAAACTAACCATCACACCTTGATCTCTGTTATGATTTAAATCTTGAATGTATAGTATTCAGTGTTCAGAATTTCTGGTCCCTAGCTTGTGGTACTTTTAGAAGGCTGCAGCACCTGAAGGAGACCTGTTTGGTGGAAAGTAGATAACAAAGGGTGGACCTTGAAGGTTGTACCCACTGTGGCCTCATTTAAAAAAAGGAGGGGGGCAATGTTCCTTCTGGTTTCATTTTGTGAAATAATTTGAGTATTGGCATTAACTTTTCTTTGAAAGTCTGATTGAATCCTGCACTAAAGACCCTGAGCTGCTTGTTGTTGTTGTTGTTGTTACGGCTTCTATTTCAATAAGGGTTATAGGTCTACTCAAACTGCTTATCTGCTCTTGATTTAACTTTGGTAAGTGGTATGTACCAAGAAAAGTATGCATTTCTTCTAGATTTCCTGAATAGTGGAGTACAGATTTTAAAGTTATGTCCTTAGGACTCTCTGCATTTTCTGGGTTTCTATTGTTAAGCATCTCGCCCCTTTTCATTTCTAATGTCTGTTAAATTGCATATTCTTTCTCTGCCTCTTAGTTAATTTGGATAAGAGTTTGTCAATCTTATTGAATTTCTCAAAGCACAAAATCATTTTTTTGATTCCTTGGATTTATTTTTTGTGGTTGTTGCTTCTATTATATTGATTACAGCCCTGTGTTTATTATTAAGCCATCTACTCTTTTTGGGGTGGGATTTATTCTTGTTGTTCTAGAGCTTTCAGATGCTACTAGTATGAGATCTCCAATTTTGTTCTTCTTTTTTAAAGATTTATTTATTTATTTTATGTTTATGAGTGCACTGTAGCTGTCTTCAGACACACCAGAAAAGGGCATCAGATCCCATTACAGAGGGTTGTGAGCCACCATGTGGTTGCTGAGAATACTCAGGACCTCTGAAAGAGCAGTCAGTGCTCTTAACCAATAAGCCATCTCTTCAGCCTGACTCCTCCTCTTCCTCCTCCTCTTCCCCCTCTTCCCCCTCTTCCCCCTCCTTAGTAGACCCTTAGTCATATGAACTTGCTTCTTAGAACCACCTTCATGTGTTCCATAAGTTTGGGGTTGTTGTTGGGTATTGATTTTCATCAAATTCTTTAAAGTCCTTAGTTTCTAAATCTATGTCCCAAGCCATTTTTCATCCAGCAGTGAGTTGTTCAGTTTCTATGAGTTTGTAAACCTTCTGATGTTGTTGATATCCAGTTTTAATCTGTGGTTGGTCAGATAGGAGGCAGGGTGTTGCTTCAGTTTTCTTGTATCCGTTTAGACTTGCCTTGTGTCTGAGTATATGGTCAGCTTTGGAGAAAGTTCCGTGAGGTACTGAGAAGAAGGTGTATTCCGGTGACATGCTCTGTAAATATCTGTTAGGTCTATTTGGTTTATTACATCATTTAGCTCTGACATTTTTCTGTTTTGTCTGGATGCGCTGTTTATTGGCAAGTACTGAAGTCTCCCACGATGAGTGAGGATCAATATGTGATATAGGCTGTAGTAGTGTTTCTTTTATGAACTTGTGTGCCCATGTGTTTGGGGCATAGATGTTAAGAATCGCCATGTTCTTTTGGTGAATTTTCCTTTGATGAGTATGAAGTGTCCTTCCATATCTCCTCCGGTTAGTTTTGGTCTAAAAATCTACTTTGTCAGATATTAAAATGGCTACCCCACCTTGCTTCTTAGGTCCATTTGCTTGGAATATCTTTTTCCATCCTTTTATCCTGAGGTGCTGTCTATCCTTGATGTTCAAGTGTGTTTCTTGGATGCAGCAGAAAGATGGATCCTGGTTTTTGCATCCATTGTATTAGCCTGTGTTTTTTATTGGGGAATTGACCCACTGATTTGTGTTGAGAAATATCAATGAGCAGTGTTGGTTAATTCCTGTTATTTTGTTGTTGTTGTTGTGGTGGTGGTGGTGATGTGTGTGTGTGTGTATGTGTGTGTGTGTTTCCTCTTTTGATTTTCTGGTCTGGAATTATTTATTCTTTGTGTTTTCTTAGATGTGGTTAACCTCTTTAATTTGGAATTTTTCTTCTGGTGCTTTCTGTAGGGCAGGATTTGCAGATAAATACTACTTAAATTTGGTTTTATTGTGGAATGTCTTTCTTTTTCTATCTATTATAATTGCAAGTTTTGCTGGGAATAGTAGTCTGGGATAGCATCTGTGGTCTCTTAGACGCTGTAGAACATCTGTCCAGGACCTGCTGGCTTTTAGAGTATCCACTGAGAAAATGGTTATAATTCTAATAGATCTGCCTTTATATGTTACGTAGCCTTTCCTCTTGTAGCTTATAATATTCTCTTTGTTCTCTTTGTTTAGTGTTTAGTTATGGGCTGAAGGGACTTTCTTTTCTAGTCTAGACTATTTGGTATTCTGTATGCTTCTTGTACCTTGATAGACATGTCTTTAGGTTAGGGAAATTTTCTTCTATGATTTTATTGAAAATGCTTTCTGTGCCTTTGTCCTGGATTTCTTCTCATTCGTTCTTGATTCTCTTTCCAGTTTTGGGTCTTGCACTGTTTTATTCATCTTCTCCTACAGTTTGTTGATGTATTCATGTGTTTCTTTAAGAGACTTATTAACTCCCCCTTTAACGGCCTCTATCATAGCTATGATGGCTATTTTAAGGTCTTGGTCTTGTGTTTCAGCTATGTTGCGATATTCAGGGCATGCTGTGTTAGAGTTGCTGGGCTCTCATGGAGACATATATCATAGACATTAATAGTTGTGTTTTTAGGCATCTAGGTTTGGGAAGATTGTAATTCTGGGTGCTAATATCTAGTCTTGTGTTTGTTGGGTGACTGTTCTGTTCCTTGGTTTCTGTTGTCCTTTCTGGTTCTTAGGAGAGTGTGGTAGCTATGTGTTGCCTGGTAGGAAATTCTTCTGCATCCTGGTAGATGTGGCCAGTGGGGCTTCCAGGTAAAATGTGTTTCTAAGTATTGGGAGCAGACCCCTGGGAATAGGAATGGGCTGAGGGCTGGGGGGCTCCCTAGGAGAGAGGAATACGAGATGTTTCTCCGGGATCTGATTAGTCCCCTGGGAATGGGGGGTAGAGAGTAAGGAGAGGCCACAACAGGTAGTTTGCTACACTGGGGATGAGACTGGGGGATTGGCCATGGAGGAGAGGAGGAACTGATCTGAGGCTTGCCTTCCTGCTTTATTGGTCTACTTCCTTCTCTGGCAGGCTTGCCTGGTAGGGTTCCCAGAGGATGGCTGCTAGAGTTGGGGGCTGTGATAAGGAGATGAGTGGAGAGGAAGGTTGAAGGAGAAGATCTGTATGATCCAAGAAGGGAGAGGCCTCAGCAGATGGCTACTACAGTGATGGGGGTGAGAATAGGGGATGGGATTTGCAGGAGAGGAGGGATAGGTGATGACCTGCAGCTAGCCTACAAGCTTCCCTGGAGGAGTGGCTTATGGGTCCCCAGGGAATGCCTGCTGGGGTTGGGGGCTGGGCTAACACAATTACTCCAAGCATTTAACAGTGTCTAGGGTATAGTATCCATTTAACAAATGTGAGCTAATGTCGTCAGAGGTCTGGAGAGGTATCATTGACCTTCATATTCAAGAGTGTGATACTGGGTAAGTGTTCGGCAGCCATTTATATTTGAATATTTGAACAACTTAATAAGCAATATTATAAACAGGTATGTGTTAGCTTTCTGATACTAAAACAGATACTTGAAATTGATCCATTTATTTAAGGGCTTGTTTTGCCCTTGGTTTTGAAGTTTTCTCCCATAGCCATCTTACCCTATTACTTTGGAATGTAATGGCAGAAGTAAAGAACAGGCCAACATGTTGGTCTCATGGGCTTGAGCTCACAAGCCTCTTGCTTCAGTCTCCCGAGTACTGACATTGCAGACATTAGCCTCCACCTCTGGGTCCCCGTACCAGTATGTGTGCTGTTGTTGTCTGCAGTGCTAGAGATCGAACTCTTGGTGCATGCGAGATAAGCACCCCATCTCTCAGTAACCCACATCCCCAGCCATCTCCCATACATTCAAATTCTCCTATCACATGGGTTACACACACACATACACACACACACACACACACACACACACACACACACACACACTATCCTAGGAAGTTTCTGTAGAGTGAAGGCAGAGCCCATAGTGCTTGCTAACTTTGTTAAGACTGAGGACATTGAAGAAACTGTGTTGGGTGTCCTAGGGAGGAGCGGGGGAGGAATGGAGACACTCTCTAGAGAACACTGGCGAGGTGGGGGATGGGAATGAGGTTTCGAGACTCTAAAAAGGAGATAGAGTTTTCTCTAAACCTCTTGTCACGCCCATGTTTCCACATTAGCACCTAGAAAATGTGTTGCAGAGATCAGGAGGACACCCTCAGACAGTGACAAAATATGATGTCCTAGTTAGGGTTCCACTGCTGTGAAGAGATACTATGACCAAGACAACTCGTATAAAGGTAATCTTTTAACTGGGCCTGGCTTACAGTTTCAGAGGTTCAGTCCATTATCATCACGGCAGGAAGCATGGCAGCATCCAGGCAGACACAGTGCTGGAGGAGCTGAGAGTTTTACATTTTGATCTGAAGGCAGCCAGGGGGAGACTCTCTTCCATACTGGGCAGAGCTTGAGCACTAAGACACCTCAAAACCCACCTACCCAGTGACACATTTCCCCCAATAAGACCACACCTATTCCACCAAGGCCACACCTCCTAATAGTGCCAATTTTCATCAGCCAAGCATCTTCAAACCACCACACCTGCCAAAAGCAAATTAAGGAAAGAGTCCCAGACGGGGTTACTATTGTTGTGATGAGACACCATCACCAAATGCAAGTTGGAGGGCAGGGGAATAGAGTTTACTTGGCATATATTTTCATATCACAGTTGATCATAGAAGGAAATCAGGACGGGAACTCAGGGCAGGAACCTGGAGGCAGGAGCTGATTCAGAGGTCATGGAGGGTGCTGCTTCCTGGCTTGCTTCCCATAACTTGCTCAGCCTGCTTTCTTATAAAATCCAGGACCACCAGAACTATCCACAATGGGCTGGTCCCTCCTCCACCAATCACTAAGTAAGAAAACACCTTATATCTAGATCTTATGCAGGAGTTCTCTCAATTGAGGTTCCCTCCTTTTCGACATCTCTAGTTTGTATGTCAAGTTGGCATAAGATTAGCATCACCCAGGGCTTGACTTAACTTAGTGTGTGGCATGGAATGATTACTCCAAACCTTGGTTCACAGTAAACTGAACTGGTATTAAATAGCACCTACCACTGGGCCGCCAGTGAGTCCTTCTTTTTCTTACATACCTACTTTCAGAGGTTCCGCCTACAAAGAAGCATCCACTTCTACCAGACCTCAGCTCCAGGGCCGATCTCAGGAAACATGGAGTCCGGTCCATCCAGGGTAGCGGTGTCTCAGCTTTCGCCTGTGTCATGGACATCTTTGGATCATTTCTCGGGTTCTTTCTCTTGATCCCGCATAAAGAAATACAGTAGTAGATCCACAGTTTAAACCTTCAAAAGAAAACGTCCTCAAAGTTTGGCTGTAGCTATGAATCTGAAAAAAAAAAAAAAAACAAAACATGATGATTTTAAAGGCATAGAATTGAAAACTGAAAAGTAGGGAAGAAAGCAACTGTATTGAGACACGGCGTTAGAGCGCGAGCAGAGTGTGAGTAGTCATCTGAGTTCTGGCTCAGGAATGCACTGGATAGCAAGCTGCCCCAGGACAGCCAATAGATGCTAATGTTGGAATTTGAACTGAGAGACCTCAAGAATTGCAGTGAAGTGAGCGGTATACGTTCCCTGTTCAATTTCAATGAGAAGTTATTGGAACGTCTTATTCATGAGCCAGCTAAGACTCACAGACTCTATGAAACTAGAGTAACACAGATGTCCCGTGACACAGGCTATGTCAGAGGAGCTGTACAGCAGGGGACAAGGCTGACCTTGATTTAGCTCTTACCTGCCCAGTTCCTGTTTGACCTGCGTGAGTTTTGTGAGCCTTCATTGTCTTGTCTGTATATATGAAAGTGATAAGGACCAAGGAGATAATGGCATAGGGTTTTGTGAGGATGAAGCCAGAAAATAGAAAAAAACAAGACAAACAAACAAAAAAAAGCCTGGCATATAGAAGAGTTAGTGTTAAATATGAGCTTTTGGTGTCTGAGAGAGAAAGTTTTTGACTCATTCACAGAAGTAGCCATCTGGGCACTTGTTTCTTTGTTTAGGCTATTACTTAAAAATCTAATTTAAGGGCTGGCAGGATTGCTCAGTGGGTAGGGCACACTTGGTGCCAGATCTGATGACCTGAATTCAATCCCCCAGATCCATGTGATCCAACTGCCAAGGTGGGTTGTTCTCTACCCTCCACACGTCCCCACCCCACTGCCTCCACACAAATGAAATAAATGTGATTTTGGCTTTAATCCCAGCACTTGGGGGGCAGAGGCAGGTGAATTTCTGAGTTCCAGGCCAGCCTGGTCTACAGAGTGAGTTCCAGGACAGCCAGGGCTACAACAGAGAAACCCTGTCTTGAAAAAAAAAAAAAGAAAAAGAAAAAAATTCATTTGTGCCAAAAAGATAAAGCAAATGCAATGAAGTAGGTTTTCTTCCTAATGTACCAATAATGCTACTCCTTGCTGCTCAACCAGTATTTATGAAAATTAATAAATGACTCTGGACAGTCGGCTTCCTGTCTTACCAAGCACAGTGATCACCAGGAATCAGGTGATACGAACATTTTACTCAATACCCCTGGGTGGGTGGCGTCCAGCTTTTTGAACCTGTGTTATGAGCGAGGTTGTGGAGAAGCTGGCTGTGTGGCCCAGATAATGAACATATGGGTGTAGACTTAGATTTTTCAAAACCTACTTTAATGAGGGTTCTTTAACCTCCCTTCTAGCCCACTACCCACCAGAGGTAGTGGAAAAGAAAGGTTAATAGGAAAACAGGGCTTGTGAACCTGCTTAGAAATAGTTCTCTGGGGATAGCCCAATCTTCATTATTAGTCCAGTCCTCTGCAAAATACCAACATGAATCAGTGGCGGCAGTTTGATCCAGAAGAAGTTCTGAGGCTCTACCGATGGGCCCAGAGTCTTAGAGAGAGGCAAGAAGCTGGGCAAGACAAACCAACGCCAGAGCCTCCTCCCTCTGTCTGTGGGGTCATATTCTTTCTAAACGTCAGATGTCTGCTCACGCGTCCATTCCAGCAAAATGTTCTTTCACCTGTCTGTCACAGCAAAATGTCACATGACATAACTGAGTTTCCAAAGAAACCAGAAATTTCTACCTCATATGGGTGCCCATAAGGCATTTAAGATACAGATAGAAGCAGAGTCCAGCATGGTAAACCAGTGAAGTCAAGGCCTTACAAACAGGAGTGACTCAGAATCAGCTCTATTGTGGAAAAATCCCACCCCGGAACAGGCAATATGGGAAGAGCCCCATGGCTTCTGCAAGACTTGCAGAGAGCTATGGTACTTGAGTCCCCTCTTCTCCAGTGATTGCACATAGCCTCCATAGCTCAAGAAGGGGCCTCAAGTGTCTTGTACATTTCCTGAGCTCCTAAATATCCTCTTCTCTCCAGAAGAGAATATTTCAATCTGGAGGACACAGCTCTACCAATGCATGGGAAAGAATTAGAACTCATACCAAATTGTTTTATTTTGTTTTTGTTTTTGTTTTGATTTTGGTTTTTTTTTGTTGTTGTTTTTGTTTTGTTTTGTTTTGTTTTGTTGTTGTTTTTTTCAAGACAGGGTTTCTCTGTGTAGTCCTGGCTGTCCTGGAACTAACTCTGTAGACCAGGCTGGCCTCAAACTCAGAAACCCATCTGCCTCTGACTCCCAAGTGCTGGGATTAAAGGTGTACGCCACCACTGCCCGGCCCATACCGAGTTTTAAAGGAACATGATTTTATATCTGAGGAGAATAGAATATTATTCTATTATCTAGAATATTCCAGAAAGAAAAGGTATGACCTCGGAGAACTTCTGCCTCTTCAGTACTAGAGAGTATCAGAGGACAGATAGCTTAAGTCAGCTTTTCCTTTAGGACAATGACTACGACAGAGCATACACAGCCTGCTTGTTTCCCTCATTTCTATGTTGGGCTTCCACGGCTTGTAAAGGGTCATAAATATTCCACTGGCTGGACTGATGGAGGTAATGTTCCTTCTCTTTGGTAAGTTTGATTTGCTTCCAGGAACATGCGTGAACTTCCTGTGGGGTAAAGATCATGAGAGCAAGTGGGATGGGCTAAGACCTTGATCATTTGCAGACACTTGTGTTAAATGTCACTATGGAGCAACAGTATTTTCATGGGCTGAATCACATGCTAGTTCCCAAGGAATGGGTGAGGCTATCGAGAACAGGAAGGAAACGGAAGTGGTTCTGAGCAGGATAGAAGGATGATGGGAAATTATGGAATCCTGGGAAGGGAAAGGAGCCCCTCATTCTGGCTGAAGCCTCCCACCGGCTCAGCCATCTCAGCACGATGGACATATGTTGTGGAGGTTTGAATGAGGGTGGCTCCCACAGACTCACAGATTTGAACACTTGGTTATCTGGTAGAGAACCTGTTCAGGGAGGATTGGGAGATGTGGCCCTGTTGAAGGAGGGGTGTCCCTGGGGGTAGGTCCTGAGGCTTCCATTCACCCCATTCCCAGTTTCTTCTTCCCCCATCCCCCTTCCCTCCCTCCTTCTCTGCCCCTGCCTTGTGCTTGTGGATCAAGACATAAGCTCTGGTG
The DNA here is from genome assembly GCF_978045245.1 of Mus caroli. Taxonomy (NCBI): domain Eukaryota; kingdom Metazoa; phylum Chordata; class Mammalia; order Rodentia; family Muridae; genus Mus; species Mus caroli. Next base: position 75,616,574 of record NW_028227270.1, on the reverse strand, counting down.
CCTGCCTGCCTGCCTGCTCCTGCTTTGATAGTCATGGACTCTAACCCTCTGAAACTGTAAGCCCCAGATAAACTTTTTCTTTTGTGAGTTAACTTAATCGTGGTGTCTTATCACGGCAATAGAAAACTAATTCAAGACATTTGTTTAAAATGTTTCTCCTTCTCTGGCTGTGGACCTGCAATTTTCTATGATACCAATGATATCAATATGATCTATTGATATGATACCTAAAACTACCTTTATAGTAAAAGGACATGCCCCAGAACAGCTTTTAGGATTGTCTTATCAGATTGTGATCTGTAAGGTCTATAATGGCTGTTAGGCATTTCCTTAATTAGTGATGGATGGGAGAGGGCCCAGCCCATTGTGGGTGATGCCATCCCTGAGCTGGTGGTCCTGGGTTCTATAAAAAGGCAGACTGAGCCAGCTATGAGGAGCAAGCCAGTAAGCAGCACCCTTCCATGGCCTCTGCAATGGCTCCTGCCTCTAGATCCCAGCCCTGCTTGAGTTCCTGTCATAATTTCCTTCTATGATGAACTGTGATGTGGAAGTATAAGCTGAATAAACCCTTTCCCCCCAAACCTGCTTTTTGGTCATGCTGTTTCATTGCAGCAGTAACAACCCTAACTAACAATTTTTAATTTTATTTATTTATTTATTTTGAGACAGGATCTCTCTATGTAGCCCTAGTTGTCCTGGAACTCCCTATGTAGATGAGGCCAGCCTCACAGAGATCTGTGACCTGCCTGTTTCTTTCTTCTGAGTGTTGGGACTAAAGGCTTGCGCCACCACCGTGCCCTAACCTTTCCTTTTAACCTATGAAAATACTTGAGTCAGATACCCTCAAGGTCACCCAACTGGAACGTCACCAAGTTTTCAACCTAGGCAGAGGCCCCAAGACACTTCATTTACGTAAGCCTTGTTTTGTTTTCTGCTCCTGTGTTCATTCCCCCCTACCCCCCTTTTCTGCTTTAGCTGGAACACTGGGCATGCTCATTGCCACTGACTGACACAGTCTCAACCCCACCCCACTCTTTGGATAACCACCCAATGGTTTCTTCTTGAGCACACTGGAGGCCTGTCTCAACACTTGGTGGGCACACTGAGAGGGGATTTAGGGAAGCCAAAACTTTTAGCCTTTTGTAAGTAAGGGCACAGTAAAGAAAGCTCCAGGATGGTGACTGTTAGTCACCATCATTAGTCATCATTAGTTCTGGAGAAGGTTTTTGTCTTAGTCACTGTTCTGTGGCAGTGAAGAGACACCAGGACCAACAAAGTAGCTCTTATAAAAGAAAGTATTTCTTTGGAGCTCGATTACAGTTTTGGAGGCTTAGTCCATTATCATTATGCCAGACAGCATGCCAAGCAGATGGAATGACCCTGGGCCTCAAAGCCCACCCCCCCCCCCCAGTGACACACTTCCTCCAACAAGGCCACACCTCCTAATCCTTCTAATCTCTTCAAACAGGTTCACTCTTGATTACTAAGCATTCAAATATATGAGCCTATAGGGGCCATTCCTGCTCAAACCACCACACTTTTTATTGTAGAAAAGAAACAGCCAGAGGTACCTGGAAGAGTCCAGAGCAGAGAGGAAAGAAGACTGGTTGTGGATAAGCTTTTTGTGGGGAGGATAGAGAAAATAATGGATGGGGGGAGGTTCAAGGGGGGGGGGAGAAGAATAGCAAAAATGATGAGAGACTCCTGCCCTCTACAAGGAGGAGGCGGGAGGGCAGGTCAGCTGGAACAGCCTGGGAACTAGCATAGTGGAGGGGGAGTTGGGGAGGTGAAAACAAGAAGGCTCTCTATTACAGAGGCCTTGACATTTCTTACAAATGTGTGTTACCAGAGGAGCCTGGAGGATGGCTTTGGTCTGTGATATGTAATCACAGGTATATGCCAAAGAAGGTGGCCCTTTCTCACATATTCCGAAAGAGTCCTGCATTTGAGCTCTGATTTCCATCAATCTTTTTGTCTACCTTGCCAGCATTCAGCAGGAGCTAAGCATTGACTATCATTTTGGACCAAGTCAGTGAGCTCTCTGCTCCTCTCTCCTTAGAGGGGGTTTGGGAATTCCCTTTGGAACACATATGAAGGCCATACTCTACAGTCAGGCTTAGTGGCTCCTGTCTTTGGCAGAGGCAGGCAGATCTCTTGTGAGTTTGAGGCCGGCCTGGTCTACATAGTGAGTTCCAAAACAGCAAGAGCTACATAGTGAAACCCTGTCCTAAACAAAACGGAACAAAACAAAACGTCACTCTCCTGGTCTCCTAACCTTCTCCTTTGGTCACCCCTATGACTACGATCAGGGTACACCCCGGGGCATGGGAGACTTTGTGCAAGTCTAATCCGCACTCATTTTGCAGCTCAGCCCAGGCCAGAGCTCTCTAGGGTGCTGCATGGCAGAATCCAGGCTCACTGCTAGACTCAAACAGAAGGAGGGGGCGCTTAGGCAGAGGGAACTGGGCCCGGGGCGGGGCTCAGCTCAGAGACCCGGGATATGGGCGGGACCTGCAAGCCGGGGGCGGGGCGCTCCCTCGGGGCGCCGGGCGTTGGGGGAACGGTGCTGGGGGCTCCGGGCGCGCGGGCATAAGAACAAGGCGTGCGCACCGGGTTCGCGGAGCACCACTCTGCGCACAGCCACCCGGGCGCCACTGTACGCACGCGCCCCGCAGCTCCCGGCTGACGCCGGCCTTCGCACCGCCTCCGCCGCAGGAAGCTACCGCGCACCGCTAGCACCATGCCCCGCATAGACGCGGACCTTAAACTCGACTTCAAGGATGTTCTGCTGCGACCTAAGCGGAGCAGCCTCAAGAGCCGATCCGAGGTGGGGCCGCTGGCATACCGCCTTCGGGTTGGCAAGGGGGAAGTGGGTGCAAAGGGAGGCACAGGGTGCCTAACTGTGCCCGAGGCAGGGGCGTCACACCCTCTCCCCTTCCTGAGAAAGGGGGAAGGCCAGTCAGTTTTCTCTTACACCTGGATTGTCTCTAGTTAGGGCCAGTGACAAGGCGGGTTAGTTCGGGCCTGGAATTATAAATGTGTCTGCCTACCGGTGGTGGGCTTGGGGAAGTTCACACTGACACAGAGGAGCTAAGATCAACCAACCGAATGTCCAGTGACTTTAAAAGGAATGGTCTCAGGAGAGGCGCTCCGGGGAGGAGAGGAAACAGTAGGACTAGGATGAAAGGAAGGGAAATGCAACTGCAGATTCAAGCTTGGAATTTGGAGCAGTGTCTCCTGGCGCCGGGACCTGCCTCTGCTGATTTAGCATCAGGTCTTGTGTCTGCGAACCGGGCGGAAAAGCCGGGCGCTCCCCGCAGGCACTTCAGTTGTTTTTTTTTTTTTTTTTTTTTTTTTTGTTTTGTTTTGTTTTGTTTTGTTTTGTTTTCTCGAGTTTAAATGGTCTTGCAGGAACTGAGTTGGGGACCTGCTTTTTGGTGGCACTCTGCGGTACTGGACAGCCTGCAGTTCCAGCCCAGAGTAATGCAAGCGGACGGCGCTGGGGTGAGGGTCATTTGGGCCATTTGGAAGTTAGTTGTACCATGATAAGATGAGCGCCTGGGAACAGGTGGAGACGGGAGACGGCCGAGGTCAGACCTTGAAGGATAAATAGTTTTCTAGAAAGGCGGAGCTCGCTGGTGGAGTTGTTCCTGAACCTTTGGCTTGGCTCTGTTGGGGGGGGGGGTTCAGGAGGAAGAGCCTGAAAGGACAAGGGCGGGGGGGGGTGGGGGGAGCTAAGCCTGCCTGCCCGCCCCATCCCTTTTGCTCAACAAACAAGACCATAAATAAATCCCCTCAGCAAACAACTCGCTCCGGTGCCCAGGCCCGACTGCAGTGCCTGCAGCTGCCAGCTGAGGGTTGGTATGAATTAGGACTGCCTTCTGGGCTAGCCAATGAGAGAGTAGAACTTTCCTGAAGCAGGGGTATTGGCAGCTTGGAGGCAGAACTGGACCAAGCAGGACTTGGGGGGTGGGTTAGAGGGGAGTGGTGGACTCTTATCCATCCAGATTATATGCCACTGGGGCTGCTGGTCATCCTGTGCTTTCAGATGCTAAAAAACAGGGCAAACCCTTGGAACAAAAATAAACACTAGAGAACCCCCCCCCCCCAGCCCCCGGAGTGTTGAATAGAACCTAGGAGCCAGTAAGTTCCTAAACCCAGGTCAGGATGAAGTGTTTGCATTCTAGGCTGACTAATAATTTGGTGGCTTCAGTGTTTGTCTGGTTTTTTTTTTCCTTTATGTTTGTTTAAAATTTATTTAGACATGAGCCACTTATTTATAAACACATACACGTTTACACGTTTATCCATCCACAGCAAGGGTCTATGCATTTTCTGAACTAGCAAAGCTCTTGAGAAGGGGCAGTGTTAATATTTACGTGAGCCGTATGATGTCATGCAACCCCTGGTTTGGGGCTGATAGCCACTCTTAATGTCCCAGCCTGGGTTGAATCTTGGAATCTGTGTATACCTGTCACAGTGAGAATTGTGCCCTAGAGGACTGTTGTCTCATATTGTAGCTTTTGTGAGAGAACTACCTGGATTGGCTCTTCCAATTGTTTCTGGTCTAGCCTCCTGGGGCTGGCCACTCCTGCCTGGTGGATGAGTTCACATAATGCCACTTGCTTGCCTGTCACCGCAGAAGGGGCTGCCTTGGCCTCTCTGCCGTTCCAGCTCAGCGTTTCTTGTGCTATCAGGCAGGCACAACCAGGGACTTGAAGTGAATTCGCCCAGGTAGAAATAATATGTAGAAGCAGATTGGAAACAGTGGGGTAGATAGGCAATTAACATCTCAACAGCTTTGAGGGGGAGGCATAAGAGAAAATGGATACCAACTAGAACAGAATCTGGCAGGGATGGGTTTTACCAATGCAGCAGTTTGTTCAGAACCAGACCTGATTCATCAGCTTACAGGAAATGAAATTTGTTCCAGAGGCAGGGGGACAGGGAGAGTTGTTGCAACTAGGCAATGCATTTATGGAGGAGCAGGCTAGTCATCTCCCAAGTCTATCTAGCTCAAGGTATCAAAGATGGAAGTGCCACAGGGTTTGTTGACTGAGTTAAGATTTTTGGACTTATCTGAAACACACGAGGCATCCATCATTCCATGGGACCCAGTACTGGCTTTAACAACCCCATCCCAGTTCTTAAGTAAGAATTTCTGCTTGTGTGAACATATTCATGTATGTTTTATATGCACACACGTGTGTGTGCAGATGCACTAGTGGTGACCAAAATTCAGCCTCTGGTGTTATCCCTCAGACACTCAGGCACTGTCCACCTTTTAAAAGATTATTATGTCATTTTTGAAGCAGGGATTTTTGCTGACCCGCCGAACTTGTGGAGCAGTCTAGTCTGGCTGGCCAGCAGGCTCCAGGGAACTCTGCCTCCCCAACCCGGAGGAGTATAAGTGTGCCTCTATACCCAGCTGTTTAACTTGAGTTTTGGGGAATCAAACTCAGATTCTCACGTTTGTATGGCAAACGCTTTAGTGACTGAGCCATCTCCTTGACCCACAAGAGTTTGTTTATTTGCTTGTTTTTTTTTTTTTAAACTTTAACATGTGAACACCAGATTTTGAAAGTTGGGATTGGAGAATATGCACCGTAGAGAGCCATCTGCTTGTCCTAGGACAGGGCACATGCAAATGCCCTTCCATCCACTTACAACCCTATCACGATTGTTGGACCATTGAAGAGAGATAGGTCTAGCAGTCTGCATCTGTGACAGGCTGACCCACAGGGGACAGAGAACAGGACAGAGTGGAGAGAATCTACAGTAAAAGGGGGCTCTATTAGTCTCAGTTCTGATCCTGTGTATTTTCTTACCTTGGCATTGTGTTTCGAGCTTGCTGCAACCGGGAACTACAGAAGAGGTGGCTCTACCATCAGGCTTGTTTGTTTCCTGGTTAGGCAGGCTGGTGGTCTCTGATCAAGTTGTGTCTATGGGGTAGGTTTCTTTTGAGAGCTGTTTGTGAGACAGTCAGCGCCTTCCACGAACGTCTCCAGCTCTTGCTGGCTACTTTTGACCCTCCTCAACATGTAAATGCCCAAATCTAGCCCCTAACTTCAGCCCTGTAACTTCACCTTTGTTCTCCTTTGGTGTTCGTGTGTCCAAGTGTTTCCCTTTTGATAAGAACATTGATAAGGGTTTTTCTAAACCCTAGGTGACCTCAACTTAACTTGGCTACTATTCTCAAATAAGGTTCCATTTCACAGGTACTGGGGTTAAGAGTTCAGTACCATTTGGGGGAGCCACAGTTTAACCTGTAACAGCCTATGTAAACTTTGTTTTGTGGCTTTAGGGCCTGCCCAGATTTGTTCTTCCTCACAAGTGCCTCAGAATCACCTAGGGAGACACTCCAAAATATAATTTCCAACACGGAAGCTTTGACTGATGCAGCTTGGGAGAGGTCTTGACATGTTTTCGGAGATCATCACTGTGTGAAACATGGACTCCGGCTCTAAATGCCTTTTGCGCTGAGGGACTGCGTGGCTCACAGTGGTGCTAAGCTGTGCACACACATTTCAGAAGCACAAGAACCTGTGGAGAAGCTTCCTGGGGGTCACATCAGCATCCAGAAAGGCCTGTTCCAGGGAGTCAGGATACTGGAATTCCCTTCCCAAGCGGCTGCAATCTGATCCTGAGGCCTTTGTGGTCCATTTCCTGGAATGTTTCCCCCAAAGGCCAGCCATGCTTCTGGGGCATCCTCTCCCACGCCAGAGTCAAGTGGCAGTTGTTTACAACGGTGTTGGTGGCAGTCCATTGAGCTTAACATACAGGCATGGCCTCACCGGGCCTTAAGGATTTGGGAAGGAAGTGTGGGTGGGTGGGCGTTCCGGGTACCGTCCTGTACCTTTCTTGCCATGTCCATGCATGATTGTTTTGTTAGGACAGTGTAGCATATTTCCTGTAGTGGCTCCTTAAGCTTAGCTTGGCCCGTTCATTACATTACATGCAACTGCCCATAAATGTGGCTGTGTGTACTTTAGACCTGCAGTGCTGGGTAATGATCAGACTGACCCAGTAAAGAAAACAGAAGTTATTTTAGGGGGTGAAGGGGGGCAGTTTTTGACTTTCTGAGTGGGTATTTTGGGGTGCTGTATCTGGGGGCATTCAGCAGCTGTGGCAGAGTAAAACCCTGGGAGGTTGGAGTAAACTATTTATCTCTGTGTGAACAAGAGGACTGTGTGTGTGTGTCTGGGTAGATAAGGTTAGGACAGATAAGTTCATTTCTCTTTCTTAGAACTAAATATCGGGAAGAATCTGCCTTATATCATTTGGGAGGGAGAGGTTTGCTGGCAGAGCCTACTGTCTGCTAAACACAGGTTTCATTGCTGAACCCCACACCTCCAGTGCCAGGAAGCTGCCTTGCAGAGATAGGAAGCGAAGGGTTCATTGTCAAGGTTGAGTGTGTGTGTGTGAATGTGAGTGTGTGTGTGTGTACGTAAGCATGCGCGCACACGTGCGTGCATTTGTACATTTGTGCATGTATACAGGTATGCATGCGTGCTTCCTGCAGATAGGTTTTGGTATGCCAAGATATATATTGTGATCTCAACTGGGGACAGAGTGCAGAGGCTCTTCCCTCCTGTACATGTTAGGCAGAATTAAAAGAGTATTTGAGACCAGGAATTCTGTTTTCAGTCTGGGCCCAAGGATGGGAGGGGGCCGTAGTAGTGCAGAGCAGAGGGGAATGGCCTCCCTCAGACATCCTGCAGGGTGTCAGCAGGACTTGCACCAACAGAGGAAGTTCAGTTAGAGAGGAGACAGCATCTAGGAGACTCATGGAAAGGCAGCGACTCACTTCCTCTCTCCGCCCACCATTTAAGGCTAGCCTTCTGGACTTGGAGAAGCAAGAGAGAACAGAAAGGCTAAAGGGTCTGGGTTGCACCACAGTGCGCTCTGATTTAACTCAGACCGTGAAGGGCAAGTTAGACAAAATGGAAAAGGTAGCCATCTGGAGCAGGCTGGTTGAAGGCAGCGATTGTCTGTGCTCGCAAACCAGGGTGCACGTAGGATTAAAGTTCAAACTTCTCCTTGTCAGTTCACCTTGGCCACAGAGTCCAGTGAAAGCAATGAGTGATAGAGAGTATTTCAAAAAGGGAATCTATTCACATGCAGTGTGCTTGTGTGTCCACACACAGTACTTACCTGTGTGTAGTGTGCGCGCAGTGTACATATGGAGGTTAGAGGACAACCTTCAGTATGGAGCATCAGGGTCCTCCTATCTTTTGTTTGACACAAAGCCTGTTGTTGGCCTGGAACCTCACCAAATTGGTCAGGCTAGCCAGACCACTTCCTGCATCCTCACAGCAAGGAAAAGGTATGCGTGCGCCTGGCTTTCCCGTAGTTCTGGTGGTCCTAATTTACGTTTTTATGCTTGCAAGGCAAGTTCTTTATTGACAATCTCTTCTACCAAGATTCCTCCTGACATGGCTGAGTGATTGGTAATACCAATGGATGTGAGTTAGTGGGAGGAACTGGACTTGGCCAAGAAAGCTGGAGCCAGGAATATGAGTAGATCTGAAGGGGCCGAGGCTGCCCTGTAGAAGCTGTCCGAGGGAGATGGGGTTCCAATCTCTCTTTCCCCTTGTCCTCCAGCTTCTCACTTGGTATCTTCCTTTAAGTCAAACCCAAGCAGACATGAATTTGAGAAATGGGAGTGGCTGCTCTGTGATAAGCTCAAGCATAAGACGGTTCTGGGTCACAGGAGTAATAATGAGTCCCCCAGCATTTTGGGAGGACCCAGGCAGCTCTGGCATGTGATTCTGCTAAGTCCACAGTCCCGCCTGAGCACCTGACTGGATTCCTGACAGCTCGCAGTCAAATGTGCACTCAGGTTGGAGTTCCAGGAGAGTTGGTGGGCCCTCCCTGCAGCTGTCTGAGCAAGGCAGACACAGATGGCTGCATTGTACTTCCCCACTGCTCACAATTACAAAACCACCGCCAGAGCCAAAAGGCAAAGGGATTACGGAGTTGTAGCTCAGTTCTGGGAAATGTGTAGAGTGGTTCAAGGTGAACAGGGAGATGGAAAGGACCTGACAGGAGGAGGAAGGAGGGTCACTGTTGTTAGAGTGGATGGAGTTCCCTATAAGAGGGATGGACCATTCAGTGCTTGGAGGTGGGGGTGGGGGAGTCATTGCGGGTGTGGGTGTGTATTGTGTGTGTAAGAGAGAGAGATTAGGGCCAGTGTGAGACAGGGTGAGGAGAGAAGGTGGAAGAGGGATTGGGGGGTGAGTGATGAAGGAAGACCTCACATAGATCTTGGGCTTCCTGAAAGAATATCTAGTGTCTTAGTTGGGTGTGGGGACAGTGGGACTGTTTAAACTTCTGTGTGTGGGTATAGCTTACTACATGGTTTCCTTGGGGCTGTTCTAACCTTGGAACACTGGGCCGAAGAGAGTCTAGGGGCCTAGGGGTACCTTCTCCTTGGTGTCCTTCCCTCCTGCTGTGATCACTGGGAATTCTGCCTGTGTTATATCAGAGCCAACTCATTTCTTTCTGGTGGTTTTTTTTTTTTTTGCCAACAGGTGGATCTTGAGCGAACTTTTACATTTCGAAACTCGAAGCAAACCTACTCAGGGATTCCCATCATTGTGGCCAACATGGACACTGTGGGGACATTTGAGATGGCTGTGGTGATGTCACAGGTGAGAACTCAACCACTTTGGGGGAGAATAGGGGTGTCAGGTGCCTGGACTCTCATTCTTTGCTGAGTCTGACTGTTGCAAGGAGCATATCTTTCCCACTTCTGTAGTCAAAAGATCTGTCCTGTCTGAACCTCAGTGAGATGGTCTCGTTCTGGCTCTGGCTCTGGCTCTTCTGTGAAAATGCCTGTGATAGGTTTAGAAATTAGGCTTTCAAAAAGAAGTTAGGCAGCAGGATGAAAGTCATATTGGAGAGGAGCCATCCCTTTAAAATGAAGACAAGCAGTTTGCATGTAATATTTAACACATTGCGTTAGAGAGTGCTTATCGTTTCTATTATAATGTGTCTCTCAGTTCGTATCATAACTCCATGGGGTAGGCTCCTTTTGCAAATGAGGAAACTCAGGCAGACAGAGAACGAGGAGGGACATCTTGCCCCAGGGCCTTCAGTCAAGTAGAGAGGCAGGACATAAACCCAGAGTGACTCCCGAAAGTGCAGGACACATCTCTAAATTGGGTGGATTCCAAGGCAAGTTCAAGGTTTCATTTGACTCTAGCCTTGACCTCAGGGGAAAAATCAGAGGAAATGCCAGCTGTAGGTATTTGCTTCCTGACAGACCTGTGGGTCAGGGGTGGAGACTAGAGGGCCTCTGGAGGATGAGCACGGGAACTTTGTATCTGTTTCTGCTGGTCGTGTCTGCCAAGCACAAAGCTAAATGCAATTAGTTAGAAAGCTTCTCCCTGAGGGTGGCGAGTCTGATCACAGGGAGGCATCATTAGGCTGCCGCGAGGAGGGGAAAGATTCTCAGAGTATGAGCTCAGAAAGTGGAGTGGGGGGGGGGTGGGCATTCACCTGATTGAGGATTAGCTGTTTGTCTGTCACCTCTCTCTCAGTCTCTGCCAGAAGGGGGGCTGAGGCAAATACATGAATCGCTAAAGGAATGTGATATCTTTCCCCGCCCCACCCCCATCCCCGATCTTTTCCTTGCTTTGTTGTTAATGACTGCTTGTGATGAATTTTAGTGTATGCTGTAGTGTGAGAAAGTTTCTCTGTAGGTCCGTGTGTTAAAGGGTATTTCTCGGGGTGGTACTTTTCAACAGCAGAGCCTTTAAGAGATGGTGTCTGGCAGGAGGTCTTTAGGTCATTAAAGGTGTGGCCTTGCAAGGGATTATGGGATCCCAGTGTCTTCCTCTCTCCTTTATTCCCCGGCTGGGCATATAAGGTGAATAGTTTTGATCTGTGCTCTCTTGCTATGGTGGGCTGACATGCCCCCGTCCCAATAACAATGGACCCTTCAATAGACCAAGCCAAAATGAACCTTTCCTCGTTATAAGTTAATTACCTCAGATACTTTGTTATAATGACAGCAAGCTCACAGTTAAAAGGGTGTGGGGCTCAAGGAGCAACACAGGTAGCCTGGTTTGTCTGCAAACTTGTTATCCACTGAAGAACCTGGAGCTTACTCTGCCCTGCCCGCTTTCACAGGGTTGTTTCCCAGGAATGCCATGGCCTGCACTGGCCGAGATAACCACGTGGGGGATTCTGTGAGGTGTCTACTTTGGGATCCACAGACAGTGTGGATCTTAGAGCGGGAAATTGGAGGTGTAGGGTGACTCGGAAGTTAGAGGAGAGGCTGAGGAGCAGGGAAATCTGATGCTGGGCCATTGCTATAAGCAACTGCTAAATTGGTTATCTCTTCCTCTTCTGCCCCACACCCCTTTGTGAGGTAGGGTCTTGCTATGTTGTGGCTGGCCTTCACCTGCTGCCAATCCTCCAGCCTCAGCCTTTAGCCTACTAAGTGCTGGAGTCATGCCACCCTACCCAGCTTTGCTATATATTTCTTAAATTTATAGAAGTGGGTGTTGAGAAATACTCCTAATGACAGTAAGTCTGTTCAAAGTTGTTCTGAGAATTCAATGGTGTTTGCAAGCCATTGGTCTGATGGTGGTGAAGTTTGGCTCAGTAGCCCAAAACAGCCTCTCTTCTTGGCTTTCAGCCAGAAGTATTTAGGCTGTGAGCTGGGGGAAGCTTTGGATGTAAGGCAGGGTCCTTTGGTTGACTGAGCAGAAGCTTGCGTTAGGAGGATAACTCTCCTGGTCTAGGGAATCTTCTACATCTGTGTTCTTGGCCCGCCTTGGGTGTGAGCAAGAGCTAGGTGGGCCAGCTGGGTGGAGATGAGCCCTGATTCCTTCTCTTGCCTTTCGGCAGGGCTTCCCAAGACTGAACACACATTGTCTGATCAGATCAGAGCAGGGGACCATTTTGCGATTCATTGCTTCATCGCATACACCTTTGTTTGATTTTGGCTCCCAGGGACGCATTCAGAGCAAACTAGGCGTGAAAGGCAGCGGTGGATGCTTTTGTCCCTGACTTACCCCAGCAGGCAGAAGGGGGGGGGCGGCGGGGAAATGGGCTCCCCTGGCTCGCCCCTGACAATCTGGTTTTGTTTCCCAGCATGCCATGTTTACAGCCGTTCACAAGCATTACTCCCTGGATGACTGGAAATGTTTTGCGGAAACCCACCCCGAATGCCTGCAGGTATGACACGTTTTACAGGACATGGGCTGAAGGGGGAGGAGAAGTCTGCAGCCACGTCAGAAGCATTTGAATCCAGGATGCTAGGCTCACTGCCCGGGCTTGCCTGAGGAAACCCGCCACGGGCACGCAATTACCCATGAGATCAGCTTCACCTTGGGGAGTACATATCTCTGCCCAGAGCCTGGGGAAGAGCCTTGCTTCCTGCCAGGGGTGCCAGGTGAATCCAATCTAACTGCTTTTTCCTGGCTACAGAGAGTGCATCCTAATGGTAACAAGATTATTTCACTATGTTCTACACCTGCTAGGAGAGCCGTCATTAGAATGATGTGAGAATTGTTGAGAGTGTGGAGAAATTGGGATGCTCATATATATAGTGGGGAGGAATATAGTAGGTGCTGAGGTTGTCTTTTAAACAACCCAAACACGGTTTAATGTCAGCCTAACACAAGCTGTGGCCATTTGAGCAATGCCTCCTCTATCAGATCAGGCTGTGGGCAAGTCTCTAGGGCATTTTGTTTTTAGTGATTGCTGAGGGAGGGCCCAGGTCATTGCTGTTGGGACCATCCCCGGGATGGTGGTCCTGGGTTCTTTAAGAAGACAGGCTGAGCCAGCCAGTAAGCAGCATCCTTCCATGGCCTCTACATCAGCCCCTGCCTCTAGGTTCCTTCCCTGGAGTTCTGTCCTGATTTCCTTGGGAGCAGACACCAAATAAACCCTTCATTTCCACATTGCTTTGGTGGGGGTGTTAAAGTCCCAGCAGTAGCAACCCTGACTGAGACACTCAAGAGAGGAAGCCTGAGTTACCATATGACTAAAAGCTCCATTCCTAGGAGAAATGAAACCATACATTCACCCATGCACTGGGTCATAAGTGCTCATAACATTTATAGTAGCCCAGAAGTAGGAAGTGCAGCCTAGACAACTCAAATGTCTAACTGATGGACAAATAAATGAAATGTATCAATAGGATAGAATGCTATCCAGCCACAGGAGGAAGGAAATACTGACTTCTCATGGTGTGAACAAACCCAGAGAGCATTTTGCTGAGTGAAAGAAAACCAAACGCAAGAGCTGCAAGCGTGGTGTCCTTGACACTAGTTGCCCATGCTGGACACATAGGTGGAGATGTCACACACACAGAGACAGAGTTATCTGGGCCCCGGTAGCAGGAAGAAGGAGCTAAAGAGTAATAGATAAGCTTCGATAAGTAATCTAGAGCCAGGCCCAGTGCCATAGCCTATAACCTCCGCAACGTTAGAGGCTTGAGACAGGAGGAGTTCAAAGTCAAGGGCAGCCTGGGCGACGTAGCCTGTCCCTCAAATACAAAAGTACAAGTTTGGGATGTGGCTCAGGTGGGATTTACCTGGGAGGATTGAAAAGTGAGTGGCACCCTACCTTCAGTACCCAGTGCTATCAGAAAGAAAATGAGAGGGGGGAGGGAGGGAGGGAGGGAGGGAGGGAGGGAGAAAGAAAATGAAACAAATCCTCCTGGGAACCAGGAAAATGTTAATTATGGCATAACTAGCCTAAAATTGTTAGTTTAGTAAGGCGATGTCTCGGTTTAAGGTTTCTATGGCTGTGATGACACACCATGACCAAAAGTAACCCCAGGGAGAAAAGGGTTTATTTCTTCTTAAGGCATGTACATTGTATAGTCTGTCATCTAGAGAAAGCGCTCAGGGCAGGAACTTGAGACAGGCAGGAACTGAACCAGAGGCCTTGGGTGACTGCTGCTTATAGTTTGTTTAGCATGCATTCTTATATCACCCGGGACTGCCAGGCCGGGGGAGGGCACTGCCTGTAGTGAGCTGGACCCTCTCATATCAATCAAGAAAATGTACCACAGGCTTGCCCATAGGCCATTCTGATGGGAGTATATTCTCAATTGAGAATCCCTCTTCGGAAATGACTGTAGCTTGTGTCAGGTTGGCACAGCATGTAATCCCACTAAGTAAATGACATCATAAGCCCTTCCCATGACATGACTGAGTTCTAAGTTCTACTGGTGCTAAGCTGAAGCCAGCAGTGAGGTCTGGGCCTGCCTCTTTGTGGGGAGGTCGTTTTTAATGAGATAATGATTTTGGGTGCTGGCATAGCTGCTGTTGCTTTTGCTGTGATTTAAATAGTTAGGTGTGGACTTTTACTACAGACAGTTGGCTTGAGATAAAAGAATTCTGGCTCAATATAAACTCTTCCATCTTGGATATATTGTTCAGAGTATAGACGGCCCTTGCTAGCTGTTGGGGTCTCAGGCTCCTTGCAGATGCCAAAGTCCTTGGTTGCTCAGGCCCTGTAGTAAACCTACATATAATCTATACATATCCTCTTGTAGATTTAAATTGCTTGTATATGACATGTGCTGCTTCATACAATACAATTTCTATGTAGCTAATGATTGCCTATACATCATACGCATAAAAATAAGACAGCAAAAAAATCCACCTCAACCTAGGTGTTGTTTTTAAAGTACTTACGTTTTGTGTGTTTGCCTGCATGTATTACATGTATAATGTGCATTACATGCATGTCTAATACCCACAAAGGCCAGAGGAAGATGTTGATCCTCTGGAACTGGAGTTATGGGTGTAAGCATTTGCATGGTTGCTGGGAATCGCACCTGGGTCTTCTGCCAGAGCGGTAGCCACTTTTAACCACCAAACCATTTCTCCAGCCCCTGGTTTTATTTATTTGTTCATTTTCGGATACGATGTCTTAGTTTTCCTCCTCTGTTTCTGTGCTGAAATTTTCGGACAAAAGCAGCTTAAGGGAGGATTTATTCTGGCTTACAGTCCAAGAGTACAGAGGGTCATGATGGGGAGTCAAGGTGAGACAGCTGGCCACATGTGTCCACAGTCAGGAAGCAGAGAGTCATGCATGCATTCTGCTGATCTGCTTCTTCTCTCCATTCACATCCATTCCAGCATCCCACCATCCCAGCATATTCCATCATCCAGCATCCCAGCATCATCCTAGTATCCCAGCATCATCCCAGCATCCCACCACCTCAGCACTCCAGCATCATCCATCATCCCAGCATCATCCCAGCATCCCACCACCTCAGCACCCCAGCATCATCCCACCATCCCACCACCTCAGCATCCCAGCATCATTCTACCATCCCAGCATCCCAGTATCCTAGCAGCATTGCACCATCCCAGCATCATCCTAGCATCCCACCATTCCAGCATATTCCAGTATTCCAGCATCATCCTAGTATCCCACTATCACCCCAGAATCATCCCACCATCCCAGCATCCCAGCAAAGGAAAGGGGATACAGGTCTCCCACCTCAATTCACTCAATCTAGGTAATCTCCCAAAGGCATGCCTATGAGGCCTGTCTCCCAGGTCATTCTAGGCTCTCAGGTTGATAACACTAACCATCACACAGGTACAGTGTGGTTCAGATGGACTTGAGCTCAACAGAGGATGAATGACCTTACACATGTCTTCCGCCAAGTCATATCCTAGACACACATCTCCTTAATCTGTAAATGATTGTTGCCCTCACTTGTTATTTCTGGAAATTTTCTATGCTGCCCTTCTGTGAGTTTTCCCATATGACACATTTGCACCAGTAGCTCTACACGTAGCACAAAGTTCTACACAGCAAGTTTGAGAAAATGGAGAAGAAGCCAAGGGCAAGGTCTCCTGAATATTTCAGAATCTGTTTACTGAGAGGTTTTGTTGCTGAGACCCAGGTTCGAGGATGGGTGTTAAGTCAAAGATAGGGGAAAAAAAAAAAACAATGAATTTAGATCACAGAAGAGCAGGTTTCCTTTACCTCTGTTGCTGTTTGAACAGAGCCTCTGTGTTTGCTCAGGGTAGACCTCGGAGGGCTGCCAGATGGAGGGAGGGTCTTCTTTTGAGTCCTACTGTTCATGGCCATTGTCTGTGCTACACCTTGCCACAGCACGTAGCCGTGAGTTCTGGCAGCGGGCAGAATGATCTTGAGAGGATGAGCCGCGTCTTGGAAGCTGTGCCTCAGGTGAAGTTCATCTGCCTGGATGTGGCCAATGGGTATTCAGAGCATTTTGTGGAATTTGTGAAACTGGTCCGATCCAAATTCCCCGAACACACCATCATGGTAAGTCTGATGGGATGCTCTCAAGATGAGGGGCCTGGGAGGTGTGGTGTGCTGGGTTCCCTTCCACAGCTTTTGCTGGAAGAGTATTTGCAAATCCACAGGGAAGAGACAGGTGATCACTAGGGAAGATCAGAAGAACTAGCTTTCCTCTAAGACATTAATACAATCCTGATCGACATCATGGCTGTAGGTCCCTTATTTTTGGTAAATGGCTCCTATTGTCTGTTACCAGGTGTCCCCTGTAAAAGAAGAGGGAGGAGGATCTTCATCACCCCACAACAGAGTATATTTATTTTAAGATTGAAAACACATGCCAGGGTTTCAGTTCAACATGTTGCCCTACCTCCTACCCAGGCTTATCAGGAGATAGTTGTACCTCGAGGGCTGGACTCGATGGCATAAGCATTTTGTGGGAGTCAATTAATGATGACAGGTTGGGTGAGATGGTGTCATATCTAATACCTTTGTTTTTGTTTGTTTGTTTTTTACTTTTCCTTCCTTTTCTGTATTTTTCTCAATGACTAGCATCTTTATTTACCTGCTAAAGGTATGTTGACTGCTCACAAGGCTAAACTGACTAAAAGGAAGGGAGGGGTAGGCATCAGAGTCACAGTTTGGATTTGGGGGGAAAAAAGCCAATCTTTTGGGTTTATTCCAGTCTTTTTTGGTCTTAGTATGGGATGGAGAGAATGGCCAGTTCATGACTCACCCCCTGACACCACTGTGAAGTCAAACCCATTTGCCTCACATTTCCCTGTCAGGAAGTGGGCCCTTGTTCATGGTTTCTGCTAGTGGAGTTCAGTTGTCTCTTTAGGGACCTTTCTTTACTAAGCTTTGGTCTTGCTCATGGTATTTTTATCACAGCAACAACAACAAAAATAAGTAATAAGAAATTACCTCATGGGAATAAGAAGGGGCCACAGTCAAGGTATTCCTCTTCCAAGACGTTCCCTTGTCAACCTACTTTCTTCTGTGAGGTCTCATGGAGGTCCTTTATACGACCTGTTTCACTCTGAACCCATCAATGGATCAATCCATGACCAAGTCCGCTCAGTCAGTCAACACTCAGTCAGTCAACAGGTTCTCCATCGAGGGAGTGAGGATTAAAAAGAAAAAAAAAAACAAAACAGACAACATTGTAGCATGACCCCAGTCAATTCTGAGACTGAAGGCAAATTTAATTTTCCCAATCCCCTTTTTATACCATTTTAGTTGCATGCAAGTTTGAAGGGCGAGCAGTACAGTAAGGAACTACAAAGATAACCGTCAAGGACCAAGCAAGACAATAAACCCAAAGCCCCATGTTTCTAAGGATGATCAAGATATCTGAGCCTACGTCTTCATTCTACCCTAAAACCAGATTCTTACTTCCTTGTCATTGGCCAACGTCAGGTCCCTGCCTGAACTTTCTTCTTTGGCATGCTGTAATGTCAGATTCCTGTCTGGACTTACTTCCTTGTCATAGCCAATGTCAGATTCCTGTCTGAAGCCCATTTCCTTGTGCTTGGCCAATGTCAGACTCCTGCCAAGTGGCACCCCAAAAGGCTCGCCACACATCCAACAGTGAAGTCATTACCCTTATGATCCAGTCCCCTCTCAGCAGCACCATCAGCTGAGAAGTGAGTCTTCAACACCTAACCCTCCAAGGGATCCCCTCCAAACCCAGGCCTGTACTTCCTGAGATAGACTTCGGAATGATAAAGCTGCCGGGAGAATCTTTGTTGAGCCTTTGACTTGGATTCCTGACACAGCTCCTCTGAGGACTTACCCTACCTTGAGCTAAATCTTTATCTGCCTTCTCTCTGTCCTTCATAGCCTTTGCTAAGTTAGTAAGCCAGTCAGCATGTGTGTTTGAGTCTGTGAGCCACTCTAGCCTCGAATCTTGGACGTGAAGCCAAACCAGGCAGGAGCTATGGAGTCTACTGCTCTGGGCTGGCTTCTGACGTGTGAAGCAGTCTTCTGGGACTGAGCTCAGACCTATGGGATCTGACACTATGTCCAGGTACAATCTGAACTGAGATAAGTTGTAAGGACATTCTGCTGGGAACTAGTTAGTGCTTGGGAAAACAAATGTGTGTTTGTTGTACGTGAGAGTTAGAGTTTAGCTTGCTTGTATGTCCAAAAATACTCCGAGTATTTCAGGGAGAGGTCAGTCCCTTCTCTGGTTCCCAGCATCTCAGTAAAGACTAGGAGCGGTTATCCCACATTTACTGCAGACACTCTGATTTGCTCTTAGGTGTGGGGACTTATTATAACACCACATTAACACAAAATAATAAAACCTCCTTTGGGAAGCAAGGGAGCCCTGAAAGTAAAGACCATCCCTTACGTGGCACATTTAGGCTTGTTTACCCGTGATCACCTGCCACTGGGCAGGATCAGTGAGGGGGAACAGTGCCTTCGTTTCTACTTGGGAAGGCCTGTACCAGGGCATGGTGAAGTTGCTGTCCCTTCTTGTGCCCAGCGCCACCCATGAGTACCTAGTTCCACCTGATGCTCCTGTCAGTCACCTCTGTGGTAACTTTCTTTCAGGCCACTTGGGAGAAAACCTTGGAATTCTAGAACAGAAGCCCCAGGCCCTGACTGGGATGTGGTGGTCTTGAATAGTACTTGACATTAAACTTTTTTTTTTTTTTTCTGAGACAGGGTTTCTCTGTGTAGCCCTGGCTATCCTGGAATTCACTCTGTAGACCAGGCTGGCCTCGAACTCAGAAATCCACCTGCCTCTGCCTCCCAAGTGCTGGGAGAGGATTAAAGGCATGCGCTACCACTGCCTGGCTTTGACATTAAACTTCTCTGATTTCCCGTCAGGCATGTAGAAATCTCAACATGTATTTGTTGGGGATATGATGTCTTTCATGGATTCCATGAGATGAGTGAGGAGTGAAGGGAGGGCCCAAGGCCACTGTGATCTGCTTGGGGGTCTGCAGGGATCTGGAAGGGTCTGGGGGGTGCTCTGTAAGGATCTGGGAGCTCTGAAAGGGTCTGCAGGGGACTGGAGAGCTCTGCAGGGATCCACATGGCTCTGGAAGGGTCTGGAGGGTGGGACTTACCTCTCCTGTCTTAGTTGCTCTGGGGACAAGGAGGGCTCACAGCTGAGGGCCTGTTTATTGCTCTCATGGCATGCGTTGCTTACAAAGGACTAATGGGAAATAACATAGGCTTAAGGAGGTGTGGCTCAGTGGTCTTGCTTCACATCTTTGGTAACGTTCTAAATTATGAAAAGTGCATAAACAGGGATATTTAATGGGTAGTTAGAAGTCCTACTCCAGCAACCCTACAGCTCCCCCATCTCCCCCTCCCCCCAACATACACAGCTCACCTCAGGGCTTCTCCCCAGCTCTGGTTACAGTTCCCCTCTTGGCAGCTATCTGGTGTCACCACTTACACATTCCTAAACAACACAGTTTGAGTTGGCCTGTGCCAAGCTCTCCGTGAGTGGTCAGCCTGTCCTTGCAGTGTGCCAGCTTTTGCGTTGGAGATCCTCCCTGCTGTTTCGTCAGCTGTGTCTCTGACTGAAGGCCATCGCTGTTTCCCAGGTGTCTTGCTCAGTCTCTCTCCCCACCCCCTACTTGGTAGCTAGTGGCTGCACCATTAAACTCACCAACTCGGTGCCTCCCTCCAGGCTGCTGCCAAAACACCATAAAAGGGGTGGCTTATAAACAATGGAAACTTACTGGAAGTCCAAGACTGAGTATCCAATGTCTGGTGACACTCTTCCTTTATAGGTAACGTGTAGGCATGTCCTCACATTGCAGAAAGGCCGACACATGCTCACTCTTCCCTTTTCTAAGGAATAGTTATCTCATTCATGAGAGCCCTCTTAAAGGCCTCATCTTGAATCTTACTGCCCTGTTGTTTAGGGTCAGGACACAAAGTTTAAGAGGACACAGACATTCATACTACAGCGCTCCCAAAGTCTGCCAGTGTAAAATGATTATTAGTGTTCTGTTATCTATTAATTAATGTTAGAAATCAACACAGTGGCAATTATTCCTTAACTAGCTAATTCACCAAATAACCACACTTTTTAATATTTCAAAGCCTTAGGCCTTAGCTAGGCAGGCTTTCAACTAGCTCATCCAGGTTAACCTGACTACCTAGTCCCATTCAGCCACATGGCTAGCTAAACCTACCAGGCCCATAGTCACATTCTTTTCCTGTCTCCTGGCAAAAGTGCTTCCTGTTTCTTCTTCCCAGAATTCCTTTCTCCCTCTACAGGAAGTCCTGCCTTCTAGTTCCTGTCAAGCTGATTGGCCATGATTTTTATTAAAGCCAATCAGAGACTTCCTTAGGTAGGTGAGGGAGGACAGAGACACAACTTCATACAGTGTACCCCAACATACCAGCTCACGACCTGAGAGCCCTATGGGGACTTTTTTTTTTTACTCTCCGTGTTCCTTGCTTGAGAAAAGGAGTTTGAGGACACTAAGAAAAGAAGAATAGTTATGGTGTCCACATGGGATGGTGTTTGTTACCCTACCCATACAGTATGCCCTAATAGTTGCTCAGTTCCTTTCAGGCAGTCAGTTCCATTGAAAGCATGTGCTCTGAACACTGAGTCACAGAAGAAAGGTAGGGCCGAGGCAGCGGAGTTGTTGTAAGAAGTAAGAGAAAGGATGGAGACATAGCTCGGTTGGTACAAATGCCATGCAAGCATAAAGTCCCAAGTTTGATTACTAGACCTATGTAGAAATGAGCACATGTAATTTCAGTGCTGGGAGGGCCAGAGAGGCAAGTTTCTTGAGCACATTGACAAGCCAGCCTAGCTCAATTGGAGAGTTTCTGGTAGAAAGGAGAGACCCCATCTCAAAAAATAAGGTGGATGGAGTCCTGAGGAGAGGAACACCAGACAGAGGTTGACCTCTGGCCTCCACGCTTATGCACACACAACATGTGTTCTCTCTCTCTCTCTCTCTCTCTCTCTCTCTCTCTCTCTCTCTCTCACACACACACACACACACACACACACACACACACATAAACATGTAAAGATAAAGTCAGGTACCACTTCTCAAGATGTTGTACACTTGGCTGGTGCTAAGGGTCACGCTTGGCCTGTTTTTAAACTGGGGTGAATTGTGTGCCATCCTCAAGAACAAAAACCAGAGGAGATTGAGCAGTGCAGGAATGTGGGAGTGGGAGGGGGTGGGGGGAGAGGGAGCAAGTGCAGAGCCAGGGTTTGTGAAGAGGGAGCACGGCAGAGGGAGCAGGAGTTCCCACAGACTTCTGGGCGGCCTCCAGCAGCAAGGACCTTTGCAGTGCCTGTTGGCCTGCCAGGAGGTGTTTAAATGCTCGCTCCGGTTGGTTTCCCCAGCAATAAACAGAAGACTTTGGCAAGGTAGATGTTTATGCCTAAGCCATTCTTTGCCTGCGCTGACCCCTGAAATCTGTGCTTCATTCAGAAGCCTTCAGTGAATGCCCATGCCTCTGGTTCCTGGTGGTTTTTGAAAATGTTAATTCTCTCTTCTCTGGCTTTCAGAGGCAGGCACTGTAAGGAGGAGTTAGCATTTACCCGGGGCTCTCTGAGCTGAAGGGCTCTGGGTGAATGAATGCCTAGTGGTTTTAGAATCATGGGAGAAACTGGCGATTCCTGGCCTTTGCACCAGGCCAGCGTTCCTCTGAACAATCTGTTTGCTCTTCACCTATGGCCAGCTGGAGAAGGGAGGCAGAGGTGTTGGCTGAGAGAAGCTTCTAACCTTCCTAAGTATTTGCCTGCTGAAAAATTCTACATACTCTTTTAAGTGGATTAATACAGACTCAGCATGTCTATTATCTCCCCTCCCCCTCTTCCTATTTATGTTTTCTTGTTGGTACTGGGAATCGAACATACAGTTTCAGATGCTTACACAAGACTGTCTTGTGCCATCTCCCCTCCTCCCCCAGGGACGGAACCCTGGGCTTTGAACCTACTAGATGAATATTCAATTAAGCCACACCCCAACCATCTTTTTTATTGCTTTTAATTTTGAGATAGGGCCTCACTACTTTGACTACACTGGCCTTAAATTTGTCATCCTACTGCCTTGACTTTCCAGGCTGTTTGTACTATGGGCAAGTGTCACCATGCCCAGGAACCATTTCTTTTTAGATTTATGGCCTTGAATATGAAACTTGGTTTGTTTCCTGGGGTCTATCAGTCTGCTTCCTGATAAGACCTGAGAAAAAATAAGGCTCACGAAATTACAGTTCATGGTCACATGGCTCTGTGGTTTCTGGGTCTATGTGGAGATGAACATCATGACATGGTGTATTTGGGGGAGAAAAAAAAACCGTGTACCTCATAGGAAGCAGAGACTGGGAGCTGAAGATAGTAGGAATAAGACACGCCCTCCAAAGATATGTCCCCCCTCATCTGCCACTTCCCCCAGGTGGGCCCCATCGCCTGCTGTTCCCACTCCCTCCTAAGGGCTCATGAACTTAGGAATTCATCAGTCCATGGCTGACCCTGATGATGCAGTAGTACCCTCAACTCCCCAAGCCCCATCTGTCAATACTGCAGCACTGTGGACCTGACATTTGCCTCTGAGCTTTGGGGACATTTCAGATAGAAACCATGCCACTGGGGCAGTGGGGATGTCCAGCAGAAACTCCCTCCTGTCTACATCAGTGTCTCAGATAGGGCACATGGTTTTCGTCTGGTCACGGCTGCTCGGGAAGTGAACAAGCACAAGCTACCGTAGTGACAGGGCCTATCGTGCTTCCAGGGGCTGTCACACCCTCAAGCCTGTATCCACTCCCTACCCAAGGTGTTTCATGATGACAGACAGCAGCTTCTTCCCTTAATCACCTTTGACCAGGCCCTCCCTACCCACAGACCTAACTCCCATGGCCAGAGGGCCACCTGTGCAGAAACTTCACAGTGAAATCTGAATGTCACTTTTATTTCTGACTAGGTTTTATCCTCTCTTATCTGAACTGGCTCTTCATAATATCCCACAGAACTAGTCCTGTTGGAAAAATGAGCATTTTTCATTTTGCGAATGGCACATCTCTGTGTCTAAATCTTTGGCTATTCTTGCAATGGCATCATTGGGAGAGAGTGACAAGAATTCATGGGACAAGTGACAAGCACACTTTTGAGGTTCAAATTTCTTTCCAGGAAAACTTGTGCTAGAAAAGATATCCCACCAGTAGAGAGAATTAATGTGATTTTTTTTTTTTTAAGATTTATTTATTATATGTAAGTACACTGTAGCTGTCTTCAGACACTCCAGAAGAGGGCGCCAGATCTCGTTACGGATGGTTGTGAGCCACCATGTGGTTGCTGGGATTTGAACTCTGGACCTTCGGAAGAGCAGTCGGGTGCTCTTACCCACTGAGCCATCTCACCAGCCCTGATTTTTTTTTAAATGTAGTGTTCAAAACCTCTGATGATTTGGTAGGTGAAAGGTAGACTCCTGCTGGCATATAAAGTTAAGTGCATGACATTAGCCATATCTGTCTTTTTTTGTTTCTATTGTCTATTTTTAAAATGGAGCGTATGAGTTCTCTGTATATTCCAGCTGGTCACCCTTTGTCATAGCTACAGGAGCTTTCCCCTAGCTGGCTGTTGGGTGATTGGATCATCTTGCATGCACGTTATTTTTGTATAGATCGCTCTAACTGTGCCTTTTTCACTGCCCTGCAGTTTATGGGGAATCAGCTTGGCCTTTAACCCAACTCCATCTTCCATCTGTGACGTCCGTCATCATTGTCGGATGACAGCTGGTGCTTATAACCAAGTAGCTTCACACTGGCCTTGTCACCTCTTTCTAACAACCTCTTCTGTGGAGTTCAGTTATTTTGTTAAAAAAAAAAAAAGAATATTTCCCCCAGGGAATTAATTCAGTGAAAGGACACTAGGGCTTTGGTGGGAGTAGAAAAGAGTAAGGATGTGTTTTGCAAAATGTGACTTTGCACAGTTGTGAAAACCCAGTGAAGGGCATCTTGCCAAGCATCCTGGGTACCAGCTGAAGAATCCATGGGGCAGTGAGTTGTAATAAAAGGGCTATTTTTGCTCTTTCAAGATCCTGCAGTCAGAGAGCTTGTACTATTTCCAGCGTAGATGCATTCTTGTGGTTGATGGATTCTGCCACTTCCTGGCTTGCAGGTCTATTCTTAGGATGGAAGCACCACTCCATCTGTAGACAGAGCCTGTACCAGTGACATATGGCCCATCAGGGCCTGCCTGCCCTTTCGTACCAAGGTGGGAACCCCAGCCTAGGGCCAGACACTCGGGTGTTTTCTCAACCACGAGAAGGTCAGTTTTTTAACCATGGCTTTCCAGGTTCTGTAAAGAGCCTCCAGGGTTTTTGCAGATGCCTAAGTAGCCTTGTGCCCATTGCTAATGGCGTTTTTGATCAGCCTAGTGTGCAACATTACTTGTGGATTTCGGGTCCCATAGAAGATTTTTGTTTTGACCTCATCAGCGTTGAGCTGTTCCATATGCCCTGTCCTAGACACTCATGGATTTTCTGTTTCTAAATTTGTACTTTTCTGTAGCTTCCATGCAATTACTTCACACAGGTGACTTTCTAAGAGGGGTCTCTGCTATCAGCTTCTGTGCTGGAATTTAGTAGAAATGGAAGTCGGGGACACATTCATCGAGTCTCAGACCTAAATCAACTTCAGAATTGGGGGGCCACTGTTTTCTTTTTGTCTCCTGGAACTGTGGTAGCCTCAATACACACATGCCCTTGGAGTCAGGAGTGAACCTCCCCACTGGCCACTCCATGACCCCCCATACCTGCCCCAGAGTCATTTCTGGTGATGGAGAGCCCTGTTCTTCCTGTCGCAGGCAGGGAACGTGGTGACTGGGGAGATGGTGGAAGAGCTCATCCTATCTGGAGCAGATATCATCAAAGTGGGAGTTGGACCAGGTGAGACCTGTCAAGAGCACAGTAGGGCTGGGCTGACTGTGGGGAGCAGGGGCCTTGGGGCTCCTGGAAGGAGGCTACATGGGAACCGTAAAGTACTCGCCCAGAGGTTCAAGGCGCATTCCTTTGGAAGATCTGATCTTCCCCAGGAAGCTCCTGAGATGCCACTGAACTGCCCTCTGATGACCCCAGGCTCTTCCTACACGAGCAGACATGTGGTTGTGTGGTGAGGTTCTGACCAGAGTGTTAGTGTGGGAGAGCAGACTGCAAAGGTCACTTTGAAGAGAAAGGTCTGTGGGGAATCCACGAGAACAATTAATGAACAAGAATGGCTATGTCCATGTGAATGTTTGAAGGACCCTAAACACTTGTGACTAAGAGGCCACATTTGAACATACCCTGTGGCCCACTGGCTCCCCACGTGATACTAATCCACTGCTCAGGCACTAGGGCTAGCCATAGGCCTCTTGAATGAAGGAACCAACTAGAGCCAGTCCAGCCTTTACCTGGGAGTTGCAGTTTCTTATTGGGACTGGCTGGGGTTTGCCTTCCTGTTTCCCATAGCCAAGCCTACATCCTCACTGCCGTGTTTTAACATAACATTCTGCCCTAAACATGCATCATTACCCAGATACTAGCATCAGAGTGAAGAGAAGAAAGACTATAGACACTTGATCTGGGACTAAAAAATAACAGCAGATCACATGTGCTCTCTCTCACACACACACACACACACACACACAAAAAAAAAAAAGCAACAGCCTTCTACCCTCAAAATAGTCTTTTAAGAAGGAATCAGAGAGGAATCAGATGCAAGGACCATGTAGGTGTGTGCCATTGTAGGAAGAGGACCCTGTGCTGTGATCTAGCATGAGGAGGAGACTGTGTGAGCGCAATGATTGGAAAAATGGCCCGGTCGGCTCACAAAGCAGGCAGGCTTTTAACCTACAGGGAGACTTCAAGCTCTGCTGTTACCTGTGGTTTTCCTCAATGCCACCCACTTAGGCGGTTAATAACTTTCTGAGCAAGAGAAATGGTCCCCGGGCTGCCCAAAAAGCAGCACTTAGGAGACCCCACAAGTCCTGCAGGAGGAGGAGGAGGAGGAGGAGGAGGTGAGCTTTGGTGGAGCAGGAGTGACGGTGACTCACTCATGCTTGAGTTCCTGCATTCTTTCCATGCTATTTATAGTGTTCTTGTGCATGAGGCCCTTTCTCAGTGTCAGGCAGACGGGAGCATGAAATCTCCAGAGCTTACTACCCAGCAGGGAAAACAGACCCCAGCACTCCCACACAGATAATGACTGAAATCGGCTCCTCAAAAGACAATGTCCGTGTGCTGCACAGTTTCCCTGGGGCAGTGAAATTTTAAGGTGGAGCCTGAAAAATGGGAAAGATGTGGGAGTAGGGAGTGTTATGTGGAGAGGGAAGGGGAAGGGGAAGGGAGAGAGGAGCAGACAAGAGAAGAAGCAGGTGGAGCATGGAGGTGGGTACTCACTTGTTTAGAAGTGGGGACATGGGACATGGGATCGGGATACTGGTGTTCCCGGGACCTGAAAGAACACAACCAGGACTGAATGGGACATTGGGGCAGGAGGAGGCAAGGGAGGAAGATATCCACGTGGTGGCAAAAGCCAAGTTGACCCCAGGTTCTGGGCAAGTGGTTCTCAACCTATGGGTCACAACCCCTTTGGAAGTCAAATGATCTTTTCACAAAGGTCACATGTGAAGAATCCTGCCTATCAGATATTCACAAGGATCACATGTCAGATATTCTGCCTATCAAATATTGACATCATGATCCATAACGGTAACAAAATTAGAGTTATGGAGTAGCGATGAAATAATTTTATGGTGGGGGGGGGGTCAGCTCAGCATCAGAGAATGTATTACAGGGTCACAACATTAGGAAGGCTGGGAAGCGCTGCCCTAGGCTGAGTGGGGACTCCGTCCAGGGAGATGGGGTGTACGGTATAGCATGAGATTAAGGCAGATGGATGGAAGCTGGGCTGTGTTTGGCCCAGGGTTGAGTAATTGGAATACAGTTGTGTGGCTTCCTCGCTCCAAGGGTTTGTAAAGGTCAAACCCTGGGACAAGGCTTTCTTCGCCCTGATGCAAATTCATTCCACCACAACCACACCAGGTGGGGTTTAGTTTGAGGGGGTGAGAAAGCCAGGAGAAAGCTGGGAGGATCCTGGGCGACCCCTGGAAGTTGAGTCCTCATGTGTGGAAGGAGGGGAGGCTTCCATGCTCAACCATTGTGTGTACGTGGGGGAGGGGTCTGAGGAGGGTGGGGGGACATGGCATCAGGAAGGACATTGAAGGTTGTGTGGGTGGTGATCTGTAAGACATTTGCCCTTGATGATGGTGAGGACTTGAGGGGCTGATATGGCCAGTGGGGTACTGTATAATGAGACCGTGTTGCCTGCCTAGTCAGCATGTCCACTGTTGGGGAAAAGTCACCCTTCACTGGGGCAGGGACATAAGATGGCGAAGGGGTGTCGTTTTCTATTGTGTTCGACTCACGCAGAACCCTCTGTGAATCCACCTCTCTTTCCGCACAGGTTCTGTGTGCACCACCCGAACCAAGACAGGAGTGGGCTACCCGCAGCTGAGTGCTGTGATAGAGTGTGCTGACTCCGCCCATGGCCTCAAGGGGCACATCATCTCTGTGAGTATTAGGGTCTGGGAGCCTCTGGGGACCCTGGGGAGATCTTTGCCCTGCCTCTGAGGGACCATGCTGCCTTCAAATACCCTACTTCCAAAAATATCACATTTACGGGTCCTAGAGATCTGCATGTCAGTAATGAATTTGGGAGGGGCAGGCTAAGGGTCATCATATCTCAGGTTCAGGAGTTGGGAAATGCTTGGGGAAGTGATAAGGAAATGTGGGGGTTTGTTACAGATGAGATGACAGAAGGAAAAAATAAAAATGAAGTCACTGTTTGGAGCGGGGAGGGGAAGGGGGTAGAAATGCAGATCGCAGATGAGCGCTTGAGAGAGTGTGGCTAAGAACTATGTGGGAGTAGGGATGGGTGGTGGCGGGGGGCATTCTTCTCAGCTCAATAGGAAGTTATTGAAGATGTCAAAGCAGGAGGTTGCAAGTGGGCAGATTGCTTTTCAGCAGCCAACAGGCTGGCTCCTCTGGGAAGGGTTAAGAATGGGCAGGACACCGGTCTGAAGGGCGTTTGAGGAACAGAATTAAGCTTTGGCAGTGGAGTTGGTGTTTCCGGGGCTGGTCAAGGAGGAAGATTCCACTTTGGCCTTGTGGGCTGGTTCTTAAGAATGGCTACAGAGGAACAAGATCACTCTGGATTTGTAGGTTCGTGTTGGTTTCTGAGGGGCGTGGCAGGCACCAAGGTTGGTAGAGAGTCCAGTGGCCTTGGGAACTTGTGAGCGGGTGAGGAAGCAGAGGGATGCGCAGGTGGGAAGCGAACCTCAGACCTTGAGTCAGCAGGAGCTTCTGACAGGAAGGAGGAGGAGTGAGCTGAGGCAGTCGGATGCTTCCACCTCACCTGTGACTTGTGGAGGGCAGTGTCAGTCAAGGTGTGGGAAGCAAGGAGTTGAACATGGCACAAGTATTCTGACAGAACTCCTGGGAGGATGATCATCACCAGCCATCAAATGCACCTACTCCACCCTCATCATTCACAGAACCACCGTGTAGACCACTGCCAAGAGTTATGTGATTTGAGCTACAGACTACAGGCCCATGCTGTAGTGGACCATGGTACCTGCTTGGTTAGTTGAGATGATGGATGGATGGATGGATGGATGGATGGATGCATGGATGGGTGGATAGATGATGTGCCCAGCTGTTCCTTGGCATTCTCTAGGGATGGAGTCCAGCACTCCCATGGGAAACCACAGTCCACAGAGGTTCACGTCTCTCCCTGTGCACAGTGGACTGGCATGGAGGTATAACCTCCATACCTATTCCCGTATACTTTAAATCATCTCCAGATGACCTCATGTAGAGTAAATGCTAGGTAAACCGTTGCTACCCTGCATTGCTTAGGGGATAACAAGAAATGTCTGTGCACATTTAGTACAGGTGAAGATTTTTTTTATTAAGTATTTCTGCAGTTGTTTGAACAAACAGGTTAAAAAAATCATAACTATGTAAGATAGGCTATTTCCCTACTTCCCTTCTCTCCTTCCCTCTTTTTCTATTCTTCTCCCCTCTCCCACCTACCCACCCACCCGTGCACATTTTTGTACACATGTACAATTACACATTGCAGTCAGAGTGATGGTATATTTTTAACGGTTCATAACGGGGCTGACTTGACTTGAATGTGTCAAACCTTCCAGTCATTTGACTTAGGCAGTTGCTAGGCCAGGCTTCCACAGGAGCTCACCAATAGGTGTCCAGATGTAAGAACTTAGGCCATCATCACTGTGGAGTGCTGCCTCGTTGGCTTTGGCTCCATTCCACAGCCTGTGGAGATCTCAGCTTCCGGCTTCTGTTTCATGGTAGCCTCTCGGTGGCATTCTAGCCCTGCAGGCTTGGCTTCGTGAGAGCTCAGAGTAAGAAACCCCTAGGCACCAGGCATTAACCAGTACTGCAGATGGCTCTCCACTGCCACAGCTAGAATCCAGGTGTTGGCTCACACTGCACATGGCCTGTGCTTCTCCTGTTTCCTCATTCGGTAGGCGTCTGCTCACCCGTTCATTTGGAAAGTATCTACAATGTCTGTGGTTCTCAACCTTCCTAATGCTGCTACCCTTTAATACAGTTCCTCATGTTGTGCTGACCCCCCAACTGTAAACTTATTTCATTGCTGCCTCATATCTGTAAGTTTGCTACTGTTATGAGTCATAAACTAAATATCTTATATGTGGGTTATCTGATATAAGATCCCTGTGAAAGCATTCAACACCCAAAGGTGCTACTATGTGCTACACACTAGAATAAATGGAAAAAGGTTAATGATAGTTCTATAACACACACACACACACATACACACACACACACACAGAGTACTTTTCCAGGTTTTGCTCCACTGAGAAGAACGAACATTTATTGAAGTAGCGTGTAAAAAAGCTGACAGAACTGTGAATCTGCATTTGCAAGCAAGGACACTTAACTGGAGCCACCCAGGAATCCCAGGCTCTTGTTGGCCAGTGGCTCTCAAAGTTTATGTCAAGACCTAGCTCCGAGAAACCACTCCAAGAAGTGTGCATTTACACACACACGTTTCCTGGCCTGAATCCCAGTGAATTAACCATTTCTGAGGTTGGCTCTAGTTGTGTGACTTTTCCAGGGAGACAGGAACAAACGTCTGTTCACCCCAGATTAGACACCATGCCTGAATGAAGAAATGATCCCATCCAAATGCAGCTTTGTGAACCAATAATTATTGGGGCTTACTTCACAGGGGCGAGGAGTTACAGGAGTCTCTCTCTCTCTCTCTCTCTCTGTGTGTGTGTGTGTGTGTGTGTGTGTATGTATGTATGTATGCTTACTTCCCAGGGGCAAGGAGTTACAGGAGTGTGTGTGTGTGTGTGTGTGTGTGTGTGAACAACTACGCCAGCATGAGTGATCACCTCACAGTACTGCCTGAAGGCAGTTCCAACCACAGCTACCTCTGTTAAGAGCCTACACCACATGCAGCTGGGTAGGAAGGCATGTGTGGCTGGACTTTGCAGGGTGGCTCTGATAACTGTCCCTACACCTTCTGTCTAGGAGGACATGTTAACAGGCCTGAGCTTTCCAGGGTCTCTCATGGTCCCCCACCCCCCAGTTTTGTGACATCTGGAGGATAGAGTTGCACCAGAGCCCCCAAAGCCTCAGGTGTGATTGTAAGTCTCTTTGCCATCTTCACCATCAGGGCTCTCAGTGGCTCTGTGTCACATACACATCTTAAATGGCTGCTGCTGGTAGCTGAGGGGAGATCGTGTTGGGTTTCTAAGGTGTGAATGAGGGAATAAGTGAGTTCCCTTGGCCAGGGAGAAGCAGTTGGTTTTGAGTTCCTTTCGCCCCCTGCCCCATGCCTGCTCACACCACCCTCTCTACAGAGGCCTGAGCCATAATGTGTGTTTGAGCCATGTGTCAGCCCTCAGGTACTTCCCACCTTTTGTTTGAGACATTGTTTCTTGTTGGCCTGGAACTGTCCTAGACAGGTAAGGTTAGCTGTCTGGCGCGTGAGGTTCCTGTCTCCAGGCCTCTGTCTCCAGGCCTCGTCTGTGGCTATGTGGAGACAGCCAGTCTGGGCTGCTGCACTCAGCTGTTCACATGAGTTCTGGGTATTCAAACCCAGGTCCTCACAATTAGGAGGCGAATGATTGACCAGCTGGGCCATCACCTCAGTCCCTGAGCAACTATTTTTAATCAGAAGAGGCATGCCAGCAATCCCTGAACCAAATCACTCCTATCCCATGATGCCTTCTGTCTTTAAATATAATGCTAGCCATGTTGAGAAACAAGACAGGCAAAGATTGTCAATTCCTGCCTTGTATATTTGCCCAGGACTCAACTGTCTTACAATTTCTTAGCAGCTGACTGTCTTAGTTGGCAGGAGGGTACCCCATGTTCTGTCTTCCTAGAGCATCATGGGATTCCTTGAACTGTAAACTGTAGAAGGTGCCAACTTCAGCCTCTTGATAAAGCGTGTTAAATTGCTTTACAGTCAACACCTCTTGTATTCTGGCATGTTGGATGTGCATCACCCGTTTCTTGTAAGTGTACACACCAGCAACGTGAACAGACAACACCGTGGATAAAATACTCTCTCCATGGCACTATGCAGCCACATTAACCAAGGACTTTGGGTCCACTGGAAAATAGGCTTGTCTGCTTTTTTAGTTTAAAAAATGGTATGTGTATAATTGTTTTTGCTTACATACATCTCTGTACCAGGTGTGTGCCTGGTGCCTGCGGAAGCCTGAAGAGAAGGCATCAACCCCCCCTAGAACAGACAGTTATAAACCGTTGTGTGGGTGCTGGGAATTGAACCCAGGTCCTCTGGAAGAGCAGTGTGCCTATCAGCTGAGCCATATCTCCAGCCTGAAGCATTTCTTGAGGTCTCAGTGACAATGGGCTTCTGAGACAGGCGTTAGTTCTGACCACCATCCTGTGATTTTTTTCAGGTGCTCACATGATAAATCCTAGTGTAGTTCCAAGCTACTTAGGAGTGCGCAAAGAGTATTCTGAAGTCACGTTGCTGGGTTCTCAGACTAACAGAAGCTTGCGTTTATGTAATGTGATTATGGGTTGCAGTCCTGTGCATAGCGCTGGCTTTAATTTTTATGCCTTTTTTGTGTCTATATAACCCATGCACACGAGTGAAGGCCAGAGGACACCTTTAGGGAGTCTGTTTTCTCCTACCATGTAGAAACAGTCTCTTGTTGCTGTGCTGTGTACCCCAGGCTAGCTGCCTCATAACGTTCTCTGCCTGATTCTTGTCTCTACATCTCATCAGGGGAACGCTGGGGTCACAGGCACATGCTGGGATCACGTGTTACCATGTGACATCCTGCTTTTCACGTGGGTTCTGGGGATTGGATTAGGACTGACTTGGGCCATGGGTTTGCATAGCTTCCACTTCTAGCCGCCTAACCAGCTCCTGGAGCTGGTTTTTATCTAAGATAAAACTCTAGAAAGCGAACGGGGTAAGCAAGGGACATGTGAAGTGGAAAGCAAACATTTGGAGGCGAAGAGAAACAAGCCTAGAAGCAGTCACATGGTTTTTGTGATGTCACACTGAGGGCTTTGCCCAGATACCTTGTCCAGAGAATCTGACTCTTAAAATAGTCAGGCTTCACGGGAGCCGCTCGAGAACCATGCACTTGACTGAGCAAGTAGTTACCCTTAGAAATGTTTGGAAGGAAAGACTGAATCTTCAGCACCTCCCCACTGATCAGAGCTGCAAGCATAAAAACACTTTGTTTATGCTCATATATATTATACATATATATGTATATATATATTATGCATGTAATATATAATATACATGTGTTATATGTATAATATATAACATATAACATATAACATATACACATATATCACACATATAATATATATGTACATATATTATACATATATCATACATATAATAAATACACATATACATATAATATTATGTATATACATATATATTATACGTATATATTGATGATGTCTGTCTCTGATTTCTGAATCCTTCTGCCTCTGCATTCTGAGTGATAGGCTCACAGACATCTATCAGCAAGGATAGCTAAGCAGCAGGCTTTGAACCCTCCTCCTTGGAGTGTGGGGGCCAATTAGGTGATGAAGAAAGACTATCCTTAGTGTATATGTGTGTGTGTGTGTGTGTGGGGGGTGCAGACCTGTAGTCCCAGCACCCAGGAGGTTCACATAGTGAGACTCTGTCTCCGGCCAAACAGAAGAGTGTTGAGTCACAGAGCCTAGTACTTTCGGGGTGAGATGTTCTTTGCAAGGAAGGGTCTTGCCTCTCTTATAGCTAGATGTCCCCACCTGCAACTCAAGAGGTGGTTGCCTTGCCAACTTTCACCTGTTACCCCACAGACATACTGTGTTCCTAAACCAAATGTCCAGCTCCGTGTAGCTGGCTCCCACTTTATGAAGACAGGCCCTTCCTTCTGAGGTCTTGGCGTTTGTCAAGCCCACGCTGTGCTTGGCTACATCCCTGTCACTTTGTTCACTGTCCCCATCTCTTCTTGTTCCTTGCCGGGCTGTCTGTCTCTCTGTGCTTTGCTGGCATTCGAGAGCATTGTCACCCTTCTCTTTCCATATCACCCAGGCTCTGCTAGGATAGTAAATCGCAGCCTGCACATTTGGGGTCTCGCTAATAAGGAAACATGTAAAGGCTGTATCCTAGGAACTTTGAGTCAGTGACTGTAACCTAAGGTTGCAGCTTATCCTGCTGCCTGTGAGGCCAGTCTGTGCTGTGTGGGCAGAGTGGATGTCACCAATGAGCACTTGTTTTTAAGGACATCTGATGGACTGGAGATGCAAGGCAGCTGAGAAGATAGAGGAGCCAGCTCCGTGCCCTTTTTCTCAGCTCTTAAAATAATCTAGCGCTCAGACTAAAAAAAATCTCACCTCTCTGCAGGCAAGGAGGGGTGGCTTCTGAGCGGGGAGGAGGAGGGAGCAGGGAGTGGCTGGGCATGTTATATAATGGTGTAGCAGGGCACAGTGGCCAGTTTGACACACTTTGTCCTCCTCCCCAGACATAGGTGCTTGAGCCCAGAGGGTGGACAGGCAGGGGTGACGGCCTCTGACCGTCAAAGTAAGGGTAGTGTTGGGCCAGCTGCTTGGGTAGGGGTGGGAGGTAGTTCCCGGTTACTTCCTCCTCACTGGTGAGCATGGGCTGGCCTGTTCCCACCTTACTGATATTCTCTCCTTCCTTCCTTTGAAGGATGGAGGCTGCACATGTCCAGGAGATGTCGCCAAAGCCTTTGGTAAGTACGAGGGACACAGCTCTGCCACAGGGGGAGAGGGACTGACAGGGAAGGAGGAGCTCTGCATAGCTTGGAAGGACCAGATGGAGAAGGGAACCCCCGAGGGGCTTCTGAGCTTTTCGGGACTTTTCTTTGCCGGGGTTTCATTTCTGTCTAACCAATTCCCGGCTCAGCTTGCTTCGGGTCTGTAGCTGAGCAAGTCAGGAGCCCAGAATGGGGATGGCAAGCTAGAAGTGGGTCGGCTTGCGATGTTCTCAGTAAGAGAGGGGAATGCCCAGCGCTCGCTCCTGTGACTCTGGCTCCTGGTATCTGGCTGTGCAGATACCACCACCTGGAGCAGCCCCCACCTCATCCTGGCTGGATTCAGTCTTGGTGGAAGGTTGACCAGGCCTGCCTCCCACTAGAGGGCAGTAGTGTCTGCTGTAACCCATCAAGGTCTCTGCTGTAGGGCCTCTGGGCTCCCTGTTTGTGTCACACACTAACATCTCACCAGAAGGGTGGTAAAACAGAGCTGCAGAGCCCGCATGTGCTTTCCACAAACGGGAACTAGCTGCCTAGCCTCAGATTGTTCAGCTGTACACTATAGGAAGCTACACACACATACACACTGTGGTAGAAAACTTTTTGTCATAGTAACAACAACACAAACATTTGAGTTACATTGTATTTGTGTGCATTGTATAGTAATCAGCTCTTTCCTTCCACCATGTGGGTCTGGGGGTGTTTCGGCTTGGGAGCAAGTGCCTTTACCTGGTGAGCCATCCCACCAGCCCTTGGTCTGTTTTTACAGCAGTGATAGAGGAGGATCCTGCTGGCTCAGTTTCTTAGCAACCCAACCTATAGCAAAAAAAAAAAAAAAAATGCCTGCCCCTAGATCTGCTGTGAAAGAGAGAACAAACCCTCTTCTATCTTGCCTATCCAGGGTATGACAAGGTCACAGTCCCACAGTTAGGTGCAGGGCCTTATCCTTAAGCATTACATAGTGTGGGCTT
Source organism: Mus caroli (assembly GCF_978045245.1). Taxonomy (NCBI): domain Eukaryota; kingdom Metazoa; phylum Chordata; class Mammalia; order Rodentia; family Muridae; genus Mus; species Mus caroli. The sequence continues at coordinate 75,581,048 of NW_028227270.1, read as the reverse complement.
CCTCCAGGTATGCCCCATGGATCACAGCACTAAGTCGGAGCTAAACACACTAAAAAGCAACAGTCCTTCAGGAGGTACCATGTCCCCAGGCTTGGTGCTGTCCTCAGCTTTCCTCAGACCTTTGACCTGCTCTGTTTAAAGTGTAGTCCTGCATGTACCAAGGAAAGAGAGAGGGACCTTGTCTAGGAAACGCCAGCTGGGAAGCAATTTGAGTGTTGAGAAATACAAATCACCGGGAACCAGTTTAAGCAGTTGTGCATAGCAGATCTGTGCTCGGGGTTCCTGCTGGTGACTTTCTTCATCTGAAGGTCTGGCCAGACTACACATCTCACTGCCTCCTTAAAAATCACAGCAGAGCTGGGCATGGTAACACAAGCCTTTAATCCCAGCACTCGGGAGGCAGAGGCAGGCGGATTTCTGAGTTCGAGGCCAGCCTGGTCTACAAAGTGAGTTCCAGAACAGCCAGGGCTATACAGAGAAACCCTGTCTCGACAAACCAAGAAAAAAAATCACAGCGGGAGGCGGGGGTCAGCATTGGTGTCTGAGAGCTGCTAGTGGCACACTGTGGAGTCCATGCCGTGCTTATCAGGGTCAGCTCCACACAGCATCACCTAACAGATGGAGCAGAGTAGAATTGACTTAGTGCTTACCCTGGGCTTGTGTGTGTGTGTGTGTGTGTGTGTTTCCTTATAAGTGTTCAGATGACCCCAGCAGAGACATCAAGGCTGCTTCTCACCTACTATTGGTCTGTCATTCACCCTGATTACTCGGCATCCATTTGCAGGATATTTGATCACACTGTGAGCCCTGAGATTGTGTTATTTACTTGGGGGATGGGGAATGGGGTGGGGGAACAGTTTCTAATTGTGGTGTGGCTCAGTCCTTAGCACACACCTCTAATCCCTCTAGCTGGAATATAGACATGCTCTTAGTCCACCTCTTTAATCCCAAACAATGAAGGTCAACTTAGTTTGTAGAAGAAGCCACCCATGTTTGAAAGCGATGTCTAATTGAGTGGCAGACAATGTGACGAATCAGAGAAAGATTTGACAGAATAGGACATGCCCAACTCTCATGAGGAGAGAGGAGAGGCAACATAAGGAGGAGCCACACAGATGGAGAGAGGAAAGAGACGGTTTCACTGGAGAGTTGTAGAGACAGGTTGCAGAGAGAACAAGCTACGACACAGGGGAAAACAAAACGAGCCAGAGGATGAGAAGAAGCCAGAAGATGGGAACAGATTTTCAGAGTTTGAGGCCAAGCAGAGCAATTCAGTTAGAGGTCCAGAGTGAAGCTGCCAGCTTGGAGAGGAATTTTGAGTCAGAATAGCTGAGTTAAACCAGCTAGCCAGAGTTCAGACAGAACAAGAAAGGGTGAGCTTATTCAGCAGCAAGTCTCAGAAGCTGAAGACATTCTAGGCCTAGGTTAGATTATCCAGGGCTAGGCCTAGGTTAGCAGACTGAGGCAGGGGGCCTCGGAGATGACAGTTATATCAGACAAATAAAAGATGCTGTTGCATTCTGTTATGGACCAGTTTAGTTCCAAATGGAACCCTTGGTGACTCCGAGGGAAAAGTCATTGTTAGTGTCTCGATTCTTAGTCCACTGTTCAGTTGACAGAAGTTAATTTGGTTCATGGCTGAGAAGACTGGGATGCCCAAGATGCATCAGTACTTGCCTGAGCCCTTGAGAGGATCTTCCTGCTGTCCTACAGGTTGACTGAGCCATCACATAGGGAAAGAACAATTGTTTTACAGGGCTACCGAGAACTTCATGTCTGTAACCTGCATGACTTCCCAGAGGCCTCAGCTTGCAACACACAAACTGAACTGTATAACACATCATATTTGACACCCATAGTTACCCAAGGGCAGCAATATAGAAAATCACTTGAAATTTTGTTGAATTGTTTTTGGTTTTGGCATAAGGTCTCAAGTAGCCCAGGCTAGCTATATATATAGCCAAGGATGATCTTGAGTGACTTCTTGTTCTCCTGCCTTCACCTCCAAAGTGCTGAGATTACAAGCAAATGGTACCAGGCCTGGTTTATGCTAGGATCAAACCCAGGGCCTCCTGAATGATAGGAAACTGAGCTTCATCCCCAGCCTGCAGTCAGAGTACCGAATTCAAGGTCAGAGGATATGCTTTGTAAGATGCACGCAATCTTCCAGGCCTTTCTGGATGTAAAGGAGCAAGACCTGTTTGGAAGGTTTCATAGCCAGTCCTTGATCCATTCAAGGCACTCCTGACTGTCTCTCCCCTCCCTCATTTCCTTCAGTCTCCAGTCTTAGAAGGACACGGAACCATGCTTAGAGTCAGGGAGCACGAAATGGGCAAGACCCTCTTTCCAGATGCTATACTCTCTGAGCCTACCTCTGCCCTGTCCTTCTGTCCACTCGTTGGCGTGTAGGAGCTGGTGCAGACTTTGTCATGCTGGGAGGCATGTTTTCAGGGCACACCGAGTGTGCAGGTGAGGTGATCGAGAGGAACGGGCAGAAGCTGAAACTCTTCTATGGCATGAGCTCAGACACAGCCATGAAGAAACACGCGGGAGGCGTCGCCGAGTACAGGTATGGCTACTGCATGGCTTAGGCTGTGTCCACCAGTCTGGCTAGAGCCACTGTGTATTCTTGTCCTTTATGGGAGGGGCTAGAAATATAGACCCAGCATCTTTGTACGAAGCACTGACTTACATTCTGCTAGCATTTACCACAGCAAGCGTGGGACAGGCAGAGGTATGATTACAAGGTCCAAGCCAGGGAGGGGATGACCCAGCCTCCTGTGGTTACACATGAGTCCTGCCTTGTCTCAAAAGAGCCCTCCCTGAACAGCCTCTGTCACCCTCCATCTCTAGCCTAAGGTAATTCACTCTCTGAGGATGAAGAGTGGTCGTTCATGTGTAGCAAACAGACAGGAGCTTTCATGGAGGATATTGTCATCTACAGTGTTTCGTTTACTGCCCCGCGGGCTCTGACAGTTGACACAGGCAATGTTCTCAGCTGGTTAACCAGATCACCTGACTGCAGAATCAAGACTCTAGGGTGAGGCGCAGTTTTAAAACTCCCAACTTCACCAAGGCCACCTGGTCTTTTCCATTCACTTCCAGAGTAGCCTCATAGATGCTTAAACAAATCCACATCAGAGCAGACCTGGTGCATTGCCCTGCTCCATAGAGCTTACCCCTGAAGCTCATCAGAGCCAGCTCTGAGGATAGACTCCGTGAAGGACGTGGGGCAGAATGTCTCAACGTGCTTAAAGAAAAGCTGGCTTCACACGAGGATGGGAAGCCTACTCCTTGCTGGCTCACACCTTCTGTGCCCAGACACTTGCCCAACAGTCCCAAATTTCTTCCCAGGGTGTGGGATTCTGACACCTCATGTAAGGAGAAGCCACACAACTCCACTGAGTGGCAGTAGTGGGTAGGGTGGGAGGTATGACAAGCTGATTGCAGCTGCCTTTTCCTCTAGTCACTTCTCTTCAAGTGGGAACCTTGACAAACATGGAAGGGGGAGCTGGGTGAGCAAGAGGTATGGAGTTGGTCTCAGTGAGAAGTGCCCTTACTTAGTGTTGCTTTCGGACCCCTTCCTGCTATCATGGTTCCTGGATTCTCCGGCCAAGAAGCCCACTGTCTTTCCAGCAGGCACAGTCACCTTCTGAGGGCCATGTGGCATGCTGGGCCAAGATGATGTTGAGCCACGTGGTTGAGTAGCCATTCTGTGCTCCATTTGAAGTATATGTTCCCACCTTCCAGCTGTTGCGAGTCCTCCCAAAATAGCAGTGGACAGAGAAAAGCAGGGCAGACTGTGACAATACAGAAGCCAGGAGCTGAGGGAGAAGCCATCTGGGGACTTCAGCAGGGTGGAGGTGTCAGGGAAACACCGAGCCTCAGTTTGGGAAGCGGGTTCAGATCTTAGAGTTCTTCATTGAGAATGCTGAAGGAGGCAGGACCTCCACCCACAGTTAGCCTTATCACCCACAGTTAGACAGCATCACCACCTTATCCTGCTGCTGTCTCTCTCCCACTTGCAACCTTGCCGTAACATTGTGACATGAGTTCAAATCCCTCCTCTGACCTCAGATTTCACTGCTGCCTGGTCATTAGTGCTGTGGTAGCCTCTCGTCAGTCATTAGCACTTACATGAGTGTTACAAGTGAGTAGACGTTGGGGTCCCACAGTGGGTTACTCATTAAAAAAATGCCATCACCTTAGCAAAGAGGAAAGAACTTGGGAAGGTCTTGAACCATCTGCCATGGCAGCCATCATGGGTGCACACAGGTATGTGGCTCTCGGGTCACAGAGCTCTGAGATCTGAGCCAGCTTAGGCATGTCAGATGCCCTCTGTCCTAGCCACTAAACAGCCTGTCACCCAGCCCATGATTTAAGGTGTTAGACTTCATGCAGAGTGTGGGAGCACACGTTAGGTGAAGACAAGTTCACATTCCATTTGTATTTTAGGCAGTGAGTTTCAGACTGAGTTCCTATGTTCTAGCCAATGACTAGGCACAGAAAGTTCTAGAACTTTTAGGTACCTGTTAGGGCTTGCCTGGGGCCTCGCCTTCTGCAGTGCTTCTGTGCAAGCATGCTCAGAGCCTGTCTCCATTTTTCAGGATCAAGGTCTGACGTACTGTACAAGGTGTTTTGCGATGTTCTTGGGATGAAGGACAAGGGGAGAGCTTGATGTCGCTTAGTGTTTGCACATTAGGCCCAGCCTGAATTTCTATGCACGGCTCTGAAAATGTGGAGATACCACCTGCAGTTCTGAGTGTTATCTGCGCATAACCTCTCAACCCCGGCTCTGGGCAATGGGTGTCTGAGAGACTGAAACAAATGGACCTGGCACATGGTAGAACCTGGCGAAGGGCATCCCTGGCAAAGGACTGGCAGGCTGTGGGGGTGCAGTTACTGCATCTTCAAGGCAGAACCTTGTAGGTCTTAGGCAGGCCTGTGTTTCCCATGATGCTTCCCCTGAGGATACACAGCAGCCATAGAGCTGATGCTTAGGAAGGCAAGCCCTGTGCTTTTTCTATCAGCCAAAATGGATGGATGGAGGGAATGTGGCGGGAGGTGGTAGCAGGCGGGAGGCAGCCCAGTCGGCTCTGTTTTCCCCAGGGAGGAATTAGGCTATTTGGTGGTTGGTTCCTAAATAGGAACCATAAGAGTGGAAGAATATGGTTAGGGGAGAATGTCACTACTGGGGACTAGGGGTGGGGGCTCTCATTGCTAACCAAGACCTCTCTTTCCTCCGTGAACAGGGAAGTTCCTATAGGGTTGGAGGAATACCTCATCTTTCAGGGTCTCAGTAGGGATGTCAGAGTGGGTGAAACACCACCCTGTGGGTTTAACATTGCTGACACCATTCCCACACTCACCAAAGCCTTTGTTAGCTGGGTAAGACTTGGCACTGGATGGGGAAGGGCCTTGCAGCACCCCACCCGTCTCCAAGGAGTTACGGGCAATTCATGGTTGCCAGGGGGAGTCGTTTTCTTCAATGGTGTGACCAGTGGTGAGGTGCCCCGTGCTCTAGGACATAACCCTACGGAGTGAATCAGCTCAATGGATCACAATGAAACAGACCAAAAGGGCGGGAGAACGGGGGTGGGAGGGGCTTATGAGGAAAGAGCAGGAGTGGTTTTATAGGTGGTGCCGGGGAACATAAAATGTCCCAAACACTCCATTTGCACGTATACTGTTGTCAAAGGAATGAAGGCTACAGCAGGGAGAATTCCACCTTGGTTATTAAGGGGGAAAAAATAAGATTATTCCTCCTCACCCTTCTCCTTTCCCTCCTCAGGGCCTCTGAGGGCAAGACCGTGGAAGTGCCTTACAAAGGGGACGTGGAGAACACCATTCTGGATATCCTTGGAGGACTGCGCTCTACCTGTACCTACGTCGGGGCTGCCAAGCTCAAAGAGCTCAGCAGGAGAGCCACGTTCATCCGGGTGACCCAACAGCACAACACGGTGTTTGGTTAACCTTGGGGATGCAGACCTCAGTGTTGAGCCTGAGTGGAAGCCTCCTTTCACCATGCTTCGCCCCTCCCCTTCTTATCTGCCTTGGCAGGCTGGCTGCTATCACAGATGCTGAGACTGAGTCCTTGTCCTGATCTTGTAGCCCGAGACCTTGGGGCTTGCCCTAGTGCCTGTGTGGGGCCCAGGAGCAGGGCGCTCGTGGGGCCCGGGTCAGCTCCTAGAACTCATTGCCTCCTGGTTTCAACCAACCCTTGCACCCTCCTTTCTGTCCGCCATTAGTTTTCTTTCTAAAGGACAATGGTTTCACTTTTAATATAATGCTATGATCTTGACTGAGTGCTGGAGTTTGCGTGTTCAGGAGCACAGTCCTATAGAGCTTCATAAGCCTTGGGAAAGCCTGCCCAGTCAGGTAAGTGAACCTCAATGGTTAACACACAAGGCCCCTTGGTTGGAGAGGGAGTGTGGTGTGGGGCTGAGCAAGAGCCTACAAAGCTCACAACCCACCTACTGCTACCTGTAGCTTTTCGTTGCTGGGAAGAAAAAAAAATGCAATGAGCAGGGTCACAGGCTCTCAGGTCGCAGGGTCAATGGACATGAATTGTCTAACCCTGTTAGCTTGTCTCCTAGCCTGTTTGGAGCTGCTAGCAAGCTCGACCTGTCCTGGGATTTTGTGTAGTATGTCAGATACGCAGTTGATCTCCAACTTGTCAGGCTGGCTGGCCCTCTCTCTTTTTTAAAGTCAGGATCTAGCTGTTAGCCCAGGCTGACTTTGAACTTGCAATCCTCCTGCTGCAGCTCAGCCAGGCTGACCCCTCTCCAAGTGTTTACAAACCATCTTGAAGCCTCACAGATGTTTTATGAAAAAGCCATGAAGAAGCCTTGCTGAAAGACAAGTGCTCTGAGGCCTAAAGGGGCTTAGATTGTGAGTCACGGAAAGTCCCTTGTATGAATACTTCCTGGGAAGTAGCTATGTAGGAGGGTGGCCATTATTGCCTGGTAAGAGAGACTCTGTCTTGGAGAAAGGCCCTACTTAGCCCAGGGAGCTGCCCTGCAGTGTCAAAGCATTAGTGTTTCTGAGAATCGGGTGGTTTTTCCTAACAAGGTTTATCAGCAGGCACAGGAGTGTGCCTTTTCTTTGAAAAGGCAAATATAACATTCCAGGGAGGAGAACGGTATTGCTGAGTGAGGATCAATTAATTGTCTGGTGCCTACCATATCTGATGATGTAGCTACACCAGTACATGGGGGCAGGGTGCCCAGCCCATTACCAGTCAGGTACTTTACGACTGCACTTAACGTTTGAGAAGAGGGCACTCTGAGCCCTCCTCCAGCCTTCCTCCCAGAGCCCCGAAGCATTGCTCTTAGACCCGTAGAAATATGAGTGGCATACTTGGGAAGGCTGCGTGCTGGATGTATTCATGACTTTTCCCATCACAATGACCACATTCCCCCGAAAGGAGCAACTTAAGGGAGCAAGGGTTTCTTCCAGGGAAAATTCAAATGACACTGTCTGTTACAGTAGGGAGTGGCCGGCATCTGTGACTGTGAACACAAGGCTGCTTGCTTACATCTCTGCAAATGATTGAAATCCTGTTCCATTTGGTTTCCTGCCTCCGTTGCCCTCACCCTCTATCCAGTCCAGGTCCCCAGCCCGTGGGATGGGGCTACTCAGCTAATTGTCTCCAGAAACACCCTAACAGGCACACCTATAATTGTATCTCCTTTGTGATTCTAAACCTTCGTCTGCTTGGCAGGATGAATCATCACACATGTTGTTGCAAGAAGAGGGGTATTCAAGGCAAACAGGATGTGGCACTTGTGTAGAGGACCCCCACACTCTGTCCGCCCTATCTGTGTCTAGTGTCAGCCTCCCTTGATACACCCTATGGAGGATGTGTTTCATATTTAAGTCAGTTTAATGAGCCTAGAATAAGTAAGAAGGAAAGGAAGTCCTAAGTCCCTTCAGGTGGACTGGCATCGGCAGGTCTCTTCAGACCTGTGCATTTCCCCCAGATTCTCAATATGATACCTCAACAGCTCAATATAACATTATAGGCCTGGTCCCTGTGTTAAATTAACATTGCATCATGCATCACTGTGGGGACATGGCCCCCAAAGGCTCCATATAGCACATGCTCTACATGGGTGCTGCTTCAGGATGGGCTTGGCCTGGGCTTCGGTTTCCCTCTCCCTGCAGTGACAAATGCCACTTTGCTCTGTAAGGATCCTTGCAGACTGGTGGTTTTATGTAGCCAAAGGTAGGCCCCTTGCTATCTAGTTCTAAGCAAATGAAGGCCAAAACGTGCTCTTGCAAAACCCCAGGCACCAGGATTATCTTGAAACAGAGGCTTCATAAAAAGAACACACATTCCCTTGGCTAGAGTAAGTGATCAGAATGAGCCTAGAGGATCTACTGTGAGAGCATCCTTCAGTCTAGGCAAACAACACGGACAAAGAAGGCCCGTTGCCCATGCACGGAACTTTCTGTGATGGAATGGGAGCAATGATGGCAGAAGTGGCTATGGTTATGAGAGGCTGCCTGCTCACATCTCTGCAGACAGGGAAGCAGAGACATAAATGTCCCCATTTCCCTATTAGGTCATAGGTATAGGAGGGAATTCTCTTTGGAAGGCAAGCATAACCCTGGAGCAGGGGAGCATGAATCTTGGTCTTGGTCTGGAGCAATGCTTCTTAGAGTTTCAAGGCATGTCTCAGGGTATCACAGTAAGCTATGTATTTTTCCTAATCAGCCTTTTGAGTTATCCTAGCCATAGGATAACTGTTAGCTATAAACAGTCTGTTATTAGTATCTAATCACATGGGCAGGCAGAAGGCTTGCCCATTGCATACCAGGAACAGCCCTTCTAGTCTGGTTCACTGAGGCTTCCTGGCATGCTACTTATTTTCCCACATGCTTAAAATACAATGTGTAGAATCCCAGACCCTTGTTTCAGGAGTCACATGCTACTATGTAGTCTAGGCTGCCTGATTTGTTACTATGTAGCCTAGGCTGCCTGATTTGTTACTATGTAGCCTAGGCTGCCTGTTTTGTTGGGATGAGTCCTAATTGGATAGCTCAAAAATATAAGGAAGAAGAAAATAGAAGCAAAGGGTCCCCATTCTTCCCTGGCCAAGTGAGAACTCTCATCTGTTTCTGGCATCTTCTCCCCAGTGTGAGCTCCAATTTCAATTAGAAGAACGACATCGGCACGTGTGGATAGGAGCAGGGCATACCTGGGGGTTGCTGCTGCGGGGGTAATGATTTTCCTAAACCACCACCAAGCCACACCTTCCCAAAGCTGAGCCCAACACCAGCCTGTGCACAGTACTTCCGAGACAGATGCAGAGCAGGCTTTCTCATGCAGGAAGACCTCTGTTCCACAGGTTTCTAAGAAGTATGCACTTCAGGGAAGCCTACTCAAGCAACCACAGCTTACTTACCAGTTGGAGCCAAACTGAAGATGTCACTGATAAATGCCACATTAGGCACAAAGCGTGCCAGTCATTTGAGAAGAAAAACCTAGAATGTTGAGCAGAGAGGAGATGGCAGGTTAGAGACAGTCATGCCTCATCTCACACCGGTCTCCCCAGGGTGCACTGAGGTGATGTGGACAGGTCAGTGAAGAGGGACTCCCCTCTTCTCAGCCACCACTTTCTTTGGGGATCTGACAGACAGCGAAGACACAGGTTTGCAATTGGCACTGTTATTTTATTAGTAGTACGAGTATTATACAATAAACTTGTACTGGTATACAGACAATTTATTTAAAACAATTTTGTTCAAATTTTGAATCAAACATTGTTTTATTATAATAATGAAATAATTTCTACCTAGAAAACCTGCAAGCACCATCAAAGAAAGGGACCATAAAATTCAATAAACAGACTCGAGTGTATCCTACAAATAGACACACCACGATTAGAAAATAGAATATGAATTCTTCCATTTTTTTAATATTTGTTTTAAAAAAGCTAGTGCAAATACAACATTTTACACTGGAATTACAGAGAGTATGCACGCATATGGAAACGTTCTCCTGTCACGATAAAAGCTCTTAACTATGTATGCACTTAAAAGTTTCTTTTCAATAAGGTGCAAAAAAAAAAAAAATTTGTTTTCCCTAGTTCTCCACATGGTAGTGCCCTCAGCCCAAGTTTTGGTGTCTGTTTCCGCTTGGCCTGTGGGGAGGCAATGGATGGAAATTGGAGGGTGTGGAAACCTGATGTTAAAACCCTTCAACTGGTGCAGATCTCAGGTTCTGGAGGGCCAAGACTCCACTGGTTAGAGATGTAGACTGTCTTACCGAAAGGCCACCATAAATACTGACAGGACTCCACCGCAACCCCCTTTCTGCTGACACTACCTGGGGTCACACTTGAGCAGTGTGGGTTGGGGGGGGCAGTAGTCACAGAATGGGACTATGGTGGGTTGCCATGGTTACGCCTCATCATGGACTCAACAGTTCATCCCACCCTTGGACTGGAGGATAACTTCCGAGCAGGGGGCTCCTGTAAGAACTGGAGAAAACCTGTGCACCAACCTTCTTAGTAACTGATCTTTCACTCCAACAGTTCTAAGCCAGTGTCACCTCAGCTCGGTAGTCTAGGGGACAGTATGTTATCTTGGTAAGGGTTACTGTAAACAGTGCTTCCCACACAGGCCTTCACATGAGCCATCCAGGCAGCAAAGGGACAAGAAGACATGCGTGGATGGAGTCTCCAAGTGATTTGTAGTGGAAGACTTAACTCCTTTCAGTTAAAAAGTGTTAGGGAAGTTCTTAGAGACTGGTATCATGTAGACGGTATCTATTGGCCAAACACACTTCATCTGAATACAGGTGAAGTTCCTGTATGCATGTGTCAGGATGTGAAAAGCTGACCCGATGTCTCGCTTCTGCCTTTGTCAAGGTCAATCTAAGCAATAAGAACTTGCGCCTTAAGGGAGCGGACATGAACCCAAATTGAAGAATCAAAGGTAGGGTCTGTTGACTGCCCCCACGCTGTCTGGTTTGCACCACCCAGCGCATCTGCTGAACAGGAATATAACTCTGAGAAACCGTTCTGCATTTCGTCTGGCCTCTACTTGAGAAACATCTAAACGAAAGCCAGGCATTCAAGCCAAAATGGGTGTTTTACCCCTGTAGGAATGAGGTCTGGGGTGGGAGGCAGAAGAAAGGCTCGACTTTTTTCTGTCTACTGGGAAGGAGGATCCCTTTTAGAAACACTTCATGTTCAGGATTATATTCTTTGGGTTGATAGGAACAGGAAGTGCTGAAAATGTCAGACATCATCCAAAGTAAAGTTGCAATGGCTTAAGAAGGGAACTTAGGGAAGTACTTTCGGCCTAGGAATGGACAGTATCCTCAAATAGCGGAATACAGAGTTCCCCCATCCTTCACACAAGAGCCGTGTGTAACAAAAACAGAACAGTAAGCATAGGTACGGTATAGTTGAAGAGCCTCTGACATCATAATTCTTCCAGGCCATAACCATACAAATTTGATGATCAAGACAACAAATTGCTATATACAGGAAAAATAAACCCCCAAACATGTAACTTTCAAACCCCTCCTCTGTTTTGTTTTTTTGTTTTGTTTTTTTGTTTTTTTTTTTACACACAAAATATGAAACTCATAGTTTCAACAGATCTGTCTCTTTCAAACACTGAATGAATCATTTCAACATTCATTTTTCTTTTGTGCAATTTTTTTTAAAAAAATTATCTGTAACCCTCCCACCCCCAAAGTGAGTGCCTCAACCCTCCCTCCCCCACCCCCCAGCTGCTCAAATTGGGTGTACTTTAAAGAAAAAAACAAAACAAAACAAAAAAACTTCCCACAAGGTATAGCGCTACAAGAAAAAGCCTATCAGTAAGGTAACATTTGAAGCGAGGTCATCTATGAAAGAAATCCCAGCTCCAGAGTAGAGGTGTGCAAACTGTTTCGAGTTGCCTTAGGAACAGAAATACAACACTGTTCATGGACAGGAGAAAACCAACCCAACTCAACAGGTCATACCCATGTGCTTTATTAAAAGAAAAGTAGATTCTCTATAGTTATTACTCGATTTTTCCTTAAATTTTCTATTTCGGAAATCCTGGCATCAAAACACAACTGTGGATGCAAAGGCCTTTGCTCCACTTTTAAAACAACAAAATATGATTCTCTTGCTGTTCATCTCAACCACCAAAGAAACTGGATCGGACCCGGAGACTGGAGGCCCTGTATTCCCCTGGAGTCAAAGGGGGTGACTGGGAAATGAGGAGCGAAGGGCTCTCAAGAGAGAGCAGACCAGTTGGTTGAGGGGCTTGTGGCTCAGGAAACAGTTGCCATGCCAACCAACTCAACTTACAAAGTCTGGCTTTCTATCCCAAGAGCTCTGCCTCCTCACCCTTGTCTGAAATAGGTGTTAGTGTCTTCGAAAGCATCTATCTACAAAATAGGTTTCCTCAGTAGTCACAGATGTTACAAGGTATCCTCAATTGTTTCCTTAAAAGAAAAGAGAGAGAGAGAGAGAGAGAGAGAGAGAGAGAGAGAGAGAGAAAGAAACGAAAAGATACAAAGCTAGAACAAAAACAGATTTTGGCAACATATTTCAGTAAAGATCAAACTATGTGCAAAGAATGGATATATTTTTTTTCTTCTGATTACGAGGAGCTACTGCTCGTCTTGAACGTGCAGCATTTATATTGCAATCGGTGCAGTAGCTAAGGAGCAATCCACACGGTGCGGGGAGATCCAAACATTCCTTGAAATTGTACAACCCTACTCCAGAGCAGTCCAAAGTGCTGTTGCTGAACACATCTGTGTTCCACACACACACACCAGCCCCATCCCTGAGTAAGAGGTGTGGAAGGTTCTGCAGGGTTCCTTGCAAGGGAGAAGGAAGGACACTGCCACTTCCTTATGGGGTAAGGGGGGAGGGGAGGAACCCAACAAGCTCACCTAACAGAAAACATACAAGGTCGGGGTTCAGAGTTAAGGACGTTCTGTTGCCACCACCACAAACATCAGGCCATCCCAAACTGAGTTGGATGAATCCAGAAAAGCAAAATGTGACCAACATAGACGATTATCCTGCAAGTCCCCCCTCCCCACCCTCCCCCAAATGCAATTTGGATTTCCACTTTTAAAAAGATTTGAGGTAAGTGGTATCCCTGGCCTTCTCTCCCCCCCCCCAGTCCCCACCCCATCCCACTGACCCCCAAGGTGGCCCAGACAAACTGAAATAATTCTAAAGTTAAACAGTCTAAGGAACAGTCACCTTGTGTATTTAGAAATCCCTAGAAAGAGGTTCTTGTTTGCTGATTTCTTATGAGTAATATTACTATGTTTTCTTTTTGCCCTGACTAATTTCTTGGTGATTGTGTTCGTTGTAAACACAAAAAGGCCTGCTGTTACTTTGTTTTAAAATGGAAAGCAGGAAAGAGAAGAAGGAAAGACGGCTGATGGTAAATATTGCAAAGAGGACAGGTACAGAGGCGCGTGGCTGATCCTTGTCCAATAAGGGCACTGCTATGACTGTGCTCCCTACGCAGTTGACCGAAGGTGCTCCGGGAGCCTGGAGGGCCCCACCAATGTCTGCAAATAAGAGGTGGCTCCTGCCTCTGTGTGGTCTTCCTGTTTGAAGAGAAAGCTGTCCCAAGGGAATGGTGACTGTGGTTGCCAGGTGGTCCCCTCCAAAGCCACTGGTGGGCATGCTCAGAACACACACATATGCAATAAGTTGCTTGTGTCAAAGGCAGGGATCAAAGTCTCAAGGACACAGAAGAGACTGAAAATGAGTTGACTGAAGACCATACCGCTCCAGAGTTTGTCCTAGGAGCCACTCTGCCTCCTGGCTCCGTTCCGGCTTCACTACAGAGCGAGGGGCCTTTGCCGAGTGTGGTGATGGACCTTCAAAGTGCTTCCCTCAGGTCTCCTTGGCTGGCTCTCACTGTGTCCTGGTGACAGACACACACAGGCTCCCATAGGCTGCCTACCCTAGCACTCTGCATCCATCGGTGTTAAGGAGAAATGGAAGGGGCTCGCCTCTCCCGGCTCACTCCTCCAGCCTTTCTCTGGCCAGCGAGGGGAAGAAAGGTCAGCCCACCGAACAAGGAAAAGGCCAAAAGGGAATGAACTTTAACTAGATAGCACACTATTGGCACACAAAGTATTGCACATGCTAATGGAGCCAGAGAACGAGATGGGACGAATGCTTCGGAAGAATCAATGATTTGTATAATTCCTATACCTGAAATAGAACCACAAGTTATGATATTCCTATTGCTCTGAGCCATGTGTGTTTTTACCTGTTTTAGTGTCGGCTTAGTGGATGCAGTCAGTTCAATCCTCGGAGTTAGCCAGAGAGCAGAGTGTGTGTGTGTGTGCGTGTGTGTGTGTGTGTGTTTTCTGAGCTCACAGGGGCTGTTGTAGATAACTGGCACACAGCACCTCTGTGGCAACCTCCTAGTCCTCTCACCATTGGAGATTAAAACAAAATAAAACAACAAAACAAAACCGAAAACCTAGTAAGTGCCAGTGCCCTGAGCAGATATAGGGAAGATCAAGCAAGGTCTCTGAACAGAAAGATTAAAAAAATAAAATAAAACAAAAGGATCACAGCACTAAATAAGCATCTGATTGCAAGAATGGGCTCACCCAGCTCTGCTAGCGGGCAGAGAGGGCGATGAAGTTTAGGGAGAGGCCAGCTATTCTGGACCTACTCAAAGGTGTTTGGTATATCCCAGAAAATGGTCTGGAAAAAGATCATTAGTTGCAACAAATGCCACTGTAAATGGAGACTGAATAGCCAATATGCAGGTTGCCAGGGGAGGGTCTTTTTTTTTTTTTTTCCTATTTTGAGAAATGGAAGAAATCTTTTCTTTTTAAATTGCTAAAAAGAAAAGTCAAATAAGTACTTACTTAGGTTAGTTGTAGCAAGCCAAGTAAGAATGTTTAAAAACTTCTCCCTATTTATAAAACTAGGTTTAAAGTACTTTAAGACACACTCAGAACCCACAAATGATATTTTGGCCTCTGGGAATGAAAACTTGTGACTTTATGAAAATATCCTTTCTGGAGTTTTGTACCAAACGTTAAATCCTAGTTGGATTTCAAATAGAAACCTAAGTTTCTTTAAAAAAAAAAATTAACACTTTTTTTTTCCAGAAATGAAAATACTTGCTCATATATGTAAAATGTCTATATGGGAAACTCAATGGCGCTGAAGAAGACCCTCAGACCTGGCTTCTGGTGACAGATGTGGTAAATGACAAAATGAAGTCTCAAAGGGGACAGAACCTTCTAAGAAGGGCCTAGGGTCTAGGCAGGTTAGAAAGTAATTTTGCTACATTTACTTATGCTCTTGTAACCCTCCCAAACCTTTCCCACAATGTTATTAGATAAAAACTGCAGGAATATCACACAAATTATAAACTCAAGATGTGCAAATCGCAAAGTTCTTTAGGAGTTCGTCCTAAAAACACTGGACACAACCGAGTGTCTTTTCCTCTGTGTCTTGTCTCAGTTTCTCTGCCAACTCTGCATATGCCTTTAACTCTTTCTCCAACATCAAAGTGACAAGTGCCTGCCGTCAGGTAGTACTCGGTAGTCATATATTGTCACGGGCTAGTTCGTACTTCACATTCATCCCTTTAAACCAGATTGGAGTTTTCGATTGCTGGCTTGTGAGCAGAGCTGAAGTGTAGTTACAGTGTTGAGAAGAAAAAACAAAAACAAAAGCAACCTAGGTTTGTCTTTTTTTTTTTCTTTTCTTTTCTTTTCCCAAAAAGAGTCGAAAGTGAGATACAGTACTTGTTGAATGACAGACCAAGATGCTTGGTTAAGAAGCCTGCACAGCATTTTTAACTGTTTGCGAGATAAAGTAACAGAGTAGCATCTTCCAGATCTAACTCCTCATGTTACACTGGGATTGAGGGGAAAAAAAAAAGCGGCACCCAAGTTGTCCATAGTCATGAACAGTACTAGACCTAAAATATAGAAAAGATGCTGCCGGCACAGCTCGGAGAAGCTGTCTCTCTCGGGAAGCAGGGCTTGCATTTTCCTTCTTGGAAGCCAAAAATCAATGCAAGTAACCTGATTGCTTTTCCTAACACTGCACAGAAACCAGTGTGGGTGCTCCCTCTGTCCCTCCCGCCCCACTGCTACCTGCCTGACCAGGAGTGACCTGAGCAAGGACTTTCCCTGCCCACCATGACGACTGATGATGTCACTGGACTGGACCGGGTAAAGCAGAAATGAAATCCTGCAAGTGGCAGCTGCTCTTAAAAAAACAAAAACAAAAACAAAAAACCAACAAAACAAAACAAAAAAAACCTCAGTGCAGTCAGGCCCCATGGGGGGAAATATATATATATATATATATCTATATATCTATGATTAAAAGTTGCTTTTTATTGTAAAATATGTTGGAGAGAACCATGTTCTTTGAAACTAGTTTCCCATCTGCCTGTCTGATGCCTCCCTACAATGCCTGGAAGCTGGGTTCCTGATGACTTTGCAGGAGGGAAACCCAGGTCCCCCAACCCCACACTGAGAGGGAGCAAGTGAGGGAGACAGAGGCAGAGAAAGAGACACCCTCACTCGCACTCCTTCACAAGGGACGCACACCCAGACACTCCCTTGCAGGATACTTCCCACTGTGTTTGCTCTTGAAACCAGCGGGAACTGATGCCCCTCGACTCTGTGAGCTGCCGGAGAAGGCAGGGGCTGATGAAGCCACATTCAGGGCCACCAAGGATACCCCGGAGCTCCACGGACACGGTTCTGACCATCCTCCACCCACCAGCTCCTCAACAGACCCTTGCAGACAATGCAAACGCACCAGTCTCCTGCGATACACCTGTTTGACTCTAATGACAAGGTTAGAATACAAACCTAAAGAGGATGTAACATGTAAATACTGTGTTACTTAGCCTACAGTACAGTAATCTGGATACAGACAGCAAAAGGAGGCCCGGGCCTCCGCTGCCCGCACGGTCTCTACTTGCCCACGTTAGATCGGCCTTCGATGCAGATCTTAACCTCCTGAGGAATGAGCGAAGGCTTGGGAAGAGTCAAAGGTGGCTCATCCTCCGACTTCTCCAGTTTACGGGTCTCCGGCGCCGACCACCTCCTCTTCCTTGTGGCTGTGGGCTTGCTCGGTTCTATTTTGCTGAGGAAGGGTGCTGCAGGCAATCCTATTTTTTCTGGAAACTTCAGTTCGCCATTCTCAGAGAGCACCTGGGCGCTTCCCTGGTTGATTCCGTTTTCCTGCTCCGTGTATCTGTGTCTGCTGCCAGCCAGGCTGTCGGTCTTTGCCTGCTTCAGCAGGACGCTGGCAGGGTCCACAGGCTGGCCCTTTTTAACAGAGCCATTCTTCAGGTTCTTGAGGGTGAGCGAGATGCAGACGTCTCCAACAGAGAGTTTGGAACACGGCAGATCAAAGAGCTGGCTGGTCCGCTCAGGACAGCAGGATGACCAGCCCTGTCCAAATACAAAAAAAGGATACTCTACCAAAACTTCGACACTGACCTGTGGAAACAGAAGTAGAGGGAGGAAAAGGGAACGAAACATGAGAAAACAGTTCATACGTGGTGTTCACATGTGCACGTATATGTGTATGTGTGCACAGAAAACCGTGTATGCACAGAGGCTGGAGCTCAACCTTGGGTGTGAATTCTTCAAGGATAACCCACTAAAACCACGTGGTTCTTACTCTCTTTAAGTGCACAGGTGTGGGCCCATCCATTGGAACACGGGAAACTTAATAGTGGCCATACCTCTACTACCAATGACCTGAAGGTCAAAGTGTTGAGAATAAGGACTGAGTTCTCAGCCCTAAACAGGATATCTGTATTAAACCCCCTCCTGAAGGCTCAGGAAGCCTCATGGGAGAGATGGGGTGGGTGTCGGGGGACATAAGAGCCAGAGGATGGGAGAAGCACTGAGAAATGCTAGCTTTTTGACAGAATACTGTAATTGCAGCCACCCCAGACACCCTGGGGGGGGGTGTGTCTCAATGGCCTGGAGATCATCTGGTGGTCAGCAAGCTTTGCAGATTCTATCTCTGCCTCCCCAGTGGGTGCAGAGGTTACAAGCACATGCCTCCACACTCCACCGTGTGTGTATGTGTGTGTGTGTGTGTGTGTGTGTGTGAGAGAGAGAGAGAGAGAGAGAGAGAGAGAGAGAGAGAGAGAGAGAGAGAGAGAGAGGTTTCTCTGTATAGCCCTTGCTGTCCTGGAACTCACTTTGTAGACCAGGCTGGCCTGGAACTCAGAAATCTGCCTGCCTCTGCCTCCCAAGTGCTGGGATTAAAGACGTGCACCACCACTGCCTGGCTTATACTCCTTAAACATGGGTCTGTGGATCAAACTCAAGTCCTTCTGTTTGCATGGAAAGAACTTTACCAACTGAGCTATCTCCTTAGGTCCCCTTGAGTGTTTTATTTAACACAGACACCCATAGGCTAGATAAGAAGAAAAAACTGAGAGTTTGTTTACAGCCTCTCGCCTTACAGCGATACTCTGAACGGAGCATGCTAACTGCAGCCACGGCTGCACTCGCCATACGCAGACCCTGGGCAGAAGCTACTGAGACAAATATAAATTCCTTACATCGTTCAAAGCATTCTACCAAATACCAGGTTTGTAGGGGGTCTGTTAAAACCATCTACTGGTTGCCCAGCAACCACAAAGTGCCCACTTGTGTCCACTGCGGGTGACTCCAAAGGCCAGCTATCGTCATGCTAAATATTGGTCAGACTGAGATGTTAGGTAAACTCTGTGAAGAACAGTATGTGCCTGTTTGCTGGTGAGTTCCTATCACTTTAAGGGGGGATGAATATAATCCTTAGAACCAATGAACTTTATGTGTTCAATGAATTTAAGGGGGGCATCATCTATAAAGGCTGGGACCAGTAGGGAGGTCTTTCTTAGAAGACGGGCCTGAAGGATGGGGCAATGTTGGAGGGCTTTTGCGAGTAGACACTACAGGGACAGATATGGTCCAGCCGCCAGGTTGTTTTGAGAGCTAACGTCTCATGCTTCACCCCTGAGCTCATCTCACTACACAGGCTTCTTGAATTACTAAGCTTCCTTTCTTTGCTGGATCCATAGACCATGGAAAGATGTTTTAGAAAGAAAAAAAAATCACAGCACATGTCATTTGGAGGGAAATCTCATGGCTCTGGGCTATGAGCAGTTAACGTAGAGACTCATTAAACTTGTTCACATGCTGAGAAGAAGTGTCTATGGAGTGCTTGCCCTTAAATAGGACATCTATATCAACCCCTGCCAAGGCTGTAGGACCATCCCAGAAGAGGGTGGGTGGAGAGACTAGGAGCTGGGAGGGGGGAAGGAGTGCTGTGTATCGCTATCTTTGGGACATGACATGGCCCTTGTAACTACCCATTCACAGCAGCTAGGATCACCTGCACAGGACCCAGGCAGTGTAATTGTCAGCACTGATGGGACTTAGGGAGTTAGGAGACAAGGTAGGCAGGAATCTGTTGGGTGTGCAAATGATCAACATGCATTGTTTACACATCTGAGAGAGTCAAGGAACAGGTAAAAGGCATTCTATTACATGTTCTTTCTGGGTGCTTACTGTCTGTCAAATGCTCCGAATCACAAAGGTATTTTTGAATGCTGATAGCATGCTAGTGAAACAAATAGTATCATTTCAGCTTTCTAAATAGATAAGGAAAATCATCTTCCTAATGTTATAGTTATTAGCCAATGGAATTAGGATTAAATCCTAGACCCCTCCCCTCACCCCAAATACTCCCTTTCTTCTATACCCTCCTGAATTTGACCTACATGGCATTACAATATGGTAAACAGGTGACTTAACATTCTTGGGTCAGACAGCAGTTTCAACTCAGCAAGAGAGACCATGAAAAGGGACTTGCATAAGACAGAGGTCCTTATCTTCCAGAGACCAGTATCTTCCCAGGGCTTTATAGATTAGGTATTGGCTACTTGTTATCTGAACACACAGCCATTCAGATGTCTCTGAGAGAGACAGACCTCCTGATAGTGGCTCCCTTGTTCTCTCTCCATCCTTATTCTTCATGTCGTTTGGCTCCAAACCCTGGAAATCACAATGCCTTCTCTTCCTTCTTTCCATTATCCACATCTAAATCGCAGACAAACTTTACTGGATTCTCATTTAACTCTAAAGATACTTGCCTCCTGCCCAGTCTGTGCACTTCAGACAGAGCCTTCCTGACATCCTGTTTCAGACAGTGCCCCATCCATCCCTAACTTCCTTCTTATAAACATTGTATCTTCCCCAGAATGCTTCTATTTTGATAAACTATCT
The DNA here is from genome assembly GCF_978045245.1 of Mus caroli. NCBI lineage: Eukaryota > Metazoa > Chordata > Mammalia > Rodentia > Muridae > Mus > Mus caroli. Next base: position 75,560,773 of record NW_028227270.1, on the reverse strand, counting down.
TTGTACTTTACTCCTAGAGTTTCTCAAGCATTCTGTAAACTTACACTGCTATTCCTAGAGTCTAAGATGCTTTTGGATGTAAGCGATGCTCAGTAAAACTCTAAGAGATGGCTTGACTTAGAAACAGGAAACACTGCAATGGTAGAGGTGACCAGCAGAGGGCACGGTTGAAGACAATGGAGAAATCACTTGTCCTTCTGGATGGAGAAAGCCAGACATGGAGGCAGCGAGGCCTCACTTCCTGGCTCATAACCATGCATTTATATCACAGTTAAGGACTAGCTTTTCACATTGCACTTAGCTCGTCAATGTGAGAAACGCCATAAAATCCCGGTAATGAGTTAGTCAACAAGGACTGTATCTAAACACTATGCACACATAGATAGTTCTGCTGTTTGATTGCATATTTCAATCTTAGATTAGTACTGCATCCCCCCCCCCCACACACATATGGACATTTCCCCAAAAGCAGGGCAGAAGCAAGAGGGAACGTCTGTTGTTTAAACATGTCTCTTCTTCCTTCCGGAGGCTTCCTGTTTTCACAAATGTGAAGGGTGTCTGCCTCACCAAGCGTTCCTCTCACAACCCAAGTTAGCACCATCTCCATCCGCATCCCTGAGGCTGCTTTTAGTGAGTAAGTCCTGCTTTGGGTTAGATTACTGAGCGTGGAGCTCCTGATTGCCTGCGGTGTGAAATTACAAAATCTTTTTTTTTTTTTAACCTGCTCTTTTCCTCTGAGAAGGAACTGCAGGACTATGTTCCCAACACAAAGCAAAGCAGAGGACTCCACAGTGAGGATGAAGGGGGCCGAGAGTGAGCTACTGATTTCAGTGTTTCAAAATCATTAATAAAACCATTCAAGTTCTTCAGTAAAGTGTGAAAGGGTCGGGGAGCGTTCTATTTAAAGCCTCTAGTCACATGACTTAGCCTTTTTGTGGGAGCATTTTTGGCTCTCAGAAGTCTGAGGCAGGGGGACTGCCAAGAGTTTAAGGTCAGGTTAGGTGATACCTTAAGACAAAGTAAAATAAAGCCAAGCCGTAAAGACCATGGTCTAAAGCAACTTGTCATCAAGAATAAGACCATCAAGTAGTGGACACTTACACCCTAAAATGGCTGAAGAGCAGCAGGTTTCTTCTATTTTGATGGCTACGATACCCAGGCTCCTCTCAAACTTCCAGGCTCAAGTAATCCTCCTGCCTAGGTAGCTAGGACTACAGTCCTGTGCCACCTCGTGGATCAAAAGACACACAAGAATGGTTTGATGCCGTTTCCTAGAGAGAGCCTCTTGACATCAGAACTGATTGGAAGGAAGGTATCAGCTACAGCTGGTCCATAGACCTAGCACATGGCCTTCACTCAGGCCACGGACCATTTGTGTTTTGATGGATTTGCTTTTGTTTCTACCAGCCTGGACAGCAGATATTGTTGAGCATGCTTCTCCTGGTAGCTAAGGGACTGACTCTTCAGGCTTATTTACTGCTTGCATGAGTGCCTGGCCTATTTTTAGGATCCAGCTAATCCATTAAAACATCGCCACCAGTGACTCACAGTCCACCGCAGTCAAACTGAGAAATAGCGGAATGAAAAGAAAAGCCATCCATCTACACACAGCGAGCACAGCATCCTAGCCCACCACGGGAGTGTGTGCACCTGCCCACACGGGGGGAAGGAAGCAACAGTGAATATAAAGGAGCCACCAAGGAAGCAAGGGAAGCAGTCACCTCAGGAGGATCTGGGAAGTGACAGACAGCCCTAATAACACAGAGCTCAGCATCGAGGAGGAGGAGCGCGGCAGCAGCGGGCCAGAGCACTTTACAAATGGCACACTTTACCAAGGTGCTGCTGAGTGCATCCTGGGTGCTCTTCAGAAAAGCTGATGTCCAGGGGCTGCTGCCCACCAGTAGGCACTGAGGACAGAAGCCAAAGGCGGCTACCCAGTGGTGTGCTCTTGGACAGGAGCTTCCCTAGTAGTGATGACGGCTGCTGATTTCTAACTTTGTACACAGGTCCTCATGCTGCTCTGAAGGGGTGGGCTTCTGGTCCTCACTCATATCTGGCTCCTACTGCTGGCTGGATACCCATACTCATGCAAGCTAGCGTGTCCATTTGGACTGCCTAGTAGAAGTGGGAGCAATGGCCTTCCTCAGCACAGGGACAGACAACAAGGAGAGAGGCAGGCTCAGGGCAGCTTTGCTGGCTTCACAGAGAAAGCCATCTTTCTGACTAGGTTGAGAAGACTTTCTTCTGTAAATTATTTCCGGAGCAGACAACGGTGCATTTTCTCTCCGGAAGCAAACCTCTCCCTTTTCAGGGTCAACGTTGCTTACAGCATAGTGAACACTGTGCCAAGTGCCAGGGCCACCGGGTATGGAGGACACACTGAGACATTTTGGGTTTGATGTATCTACAAATGCATTTCCCCAGCTCATAAACTTGCATCATACCATGATACTAATTCCTTTTTCTTTTCTTTTTCTTGCTTTACTCTGGATCCCATAGCTGAGCCATGCCCCAGGCTTATGGCTCAATACTAGGAGAACAGGAAGTGGGATATATTTGGGAACTAGCCCAAAGAAAGAAATCTGATGTCCTGTGGGGCTCCCAGGCCAAACCTGCTGTGCAGGCTCAGGAACATTGTCCTGGGGCATGGCTCAGCTATGGGATCCAGAGTAAAGCAAGTGACTTTTGGCATGTAGTTTAGGTCATGTGGTATTAAACTACCCCTACCTACTCCTCATATGACCCCCCAAACCTAGAAGAACAAGAGCCCTACCCACCCCCAACCCATCTTTAGGACCTGCCAAGTATACTATCTGTGGTGGCTCTCTCTTAAGGGAACTCTTCTTCAGCACTGAAGAATCTCAGTCTCTCTCTCTCTCTCTCTCTCTCTCTCTCTCTCTCTCTCTCTCTCTCTCTCTCTCTCCCTCTCTCTCCCTCCCTCCCTCCCTCCTTCCACACACACCCCTCGGTCCCCAGGTTACCATGGGAACCCTACCTGATAAAAGCAATCACCATACCAGGAGATGATAGAACGGGAGTAGGGGCCCCCTACCTGTATGACCCTGGTGAGGGTTACCTGGGCTCGGTGTTCACCAACAGCAAACTGTATCACGGCCACCCCGGGGCTGTGGCTCTCCTCGATTCTCTCCACAGTACTGGAGTCGATCTTGAGGTCATTGCTAATCTCTGCACTCTGGATGAAATCCTCCGTCTTCAGGTCTTCCACCTTCTTCAGCTCCCCGTTGGCCAGCTGTATGATGGAGCCTTTCATGAAATATGGCGGCAGCGTGGGAGACGCCGTGGTGGGGGACGCCACGGACTGCACCACCGGCAGGTGGATCTGGGCCTGCACCATGGCTGGATAGGCAGCCTGGGTGACCAGAGCCTCCGGGTTGAAGTTCTCGCTCTTGGGCAGGGCGGTGGTGACAAACGTGTGAGGTACTGCAGCAAACTGGGGTGATGACGTCACGATGGCCGAGGCTGCCCCAGGCGTGTCCATGTCAGGGCTGCCCACCGGGATGAGCAGGGGCTGGTTACCTGGGATCACCAGGTGCTGCGGCAGACCACCAGCATAGGTGATTGCTTGCTGCTGGCCGCTCAGGTAGCCGATGACAGGAGGTTGAGTGCCAGCGTAGAAGGCCGTGGCTGGTAGGCCCACCGGGAGAGGCTCCGATGCACTGTGTGTGGTCTGAATGACCGTGTGGGGGGACAGCGCATAAGACCTGTGGCCCGGCTTCCCTAGGTGCAGGCCGCTCTTGTCATTGAGGGTGGATGGGGAGGCCTCTCGATGCGTGGTCTGCTGGGCCTCCAGGTCGGCTGAGGGTGTGCTGCTGTTAGGCAGAACCATCACAGATCCACGGACCCCGGAGGTATCACGACTGCTGTAGTCTGCTGGGCTTGGGTGGACCACCACATGCCTGGATTCATAGGGATGAGGCACTGACTTGCTGCTTGCCTTGCCTAGGCTCAGCTCCACAGAAGATGACGCCCCATACCTCCGGCTCTTCTCCATCTCCCCATTCAGGACTTCCTTGGCTTGCATAGCCTGCTGCAACCTGCTGCTCTCGGCTTTTTTGGTGGACTCTCGAGGAACAAAGTGGCCTCCGGCATCACTGTATTGCACAACCACCTGGGACGAAGGCCCCAGGGTGAGTGTGTGAGGGATCATCGTCTGATGGGGATGGAGGTGGACCGGGATGGGTGGGGGAGATGTCGCCCGCCCAGAGCTCTGTGGAGAACTGGAAATATGGATGTACTGGTTCTGCTGGGTGGGTGGAGGAGGGGACCCCGGGTTGACTAATCCTGCAGCCCTGCCGAGGTGCTGCTGCGGAGGGGGCTCAACCTTATGTCCTGGTGCCTGGCTCAGACTGCCCATGTTGGCCAGCAGGGTGGAATAAGCCTCCAGCTGGGAGCGCTGTGATGGAGTGGTGGCCCCTGCAGCTGAGGCTACTGCACTGGTGACCGGGTTGCCTGATGGGGAGATCAGCTGGGAAGGGATAAAGCCCGCGTAAGGCCCACTGTATTGGGAGGACCCAATGAACTGGAAGGTATGCGAAAGGTGGGCGTACTGTACAGGAGACACCGGGGTCCCTGACTGAGGAGGAGGGTACACGGTGGGCAGCGTGTTGGCTGTGGGGACTGACCTGGGGGCACTGGGTGGGGAGTAATCCAGCCCTGCGGACAGTGCTTTATGTAAACCCATTCCTTGTAAACCATGCTCCCCGGAAGTCCCTGCTGACCCGTGCCGCCCACCCCCATGGCCGCGGATGCCAGGGGTGCTGGGGAGCCAGGCCACACCCTCCACGCAGTGGTTGTCGCTGGGCAGAGCAGTGGCCTTCTCCTCTGAGGGCCGGCTGGTGGCAGGGATCTCACGTTTCTTGGGAGGCAGGCATTCGTTGCTCCGCTCTTGGTTGGATTTCATTTTTCGCCGTCCCCCCTCCACGGTGGCTGTTTCACTGGCTGGCCGGCTCTGGTTTTAGTCTGATAAACAGAGAGTCACATTGGATTTCTGTAGGGGATCCAGGCCCTTCATGGGGAATCATCTCCCCGTGGGTTCTTTAAGCTGGCAGTGGCAGCTCCGGATTCTGAGGAGGAGGAGGAGGAGGAAGAGAAGGAGGAGGAGGGGAAGGGGGAGGGGGAGGAGGAGGAGGAGGAGGAGGAGGAGGAGGAGGAGGAGGAGGAGGAGGAGGAGGAGGAGGAGATGAGACATGGGGGATGGGAAAAGGAAAGAGAAGACGAAAAAAAAATCAAAACGTCAGCTCTCAGGGGAGAAACCCCACCAAGCCAAACCAACCAATCAACCCACCAACCAACAAAAACACTATTACCAACAAGACTAAGAGGAGAGAGACCCTCTCACTTGGAATTCCAAAAGCAGATTATGGCCTAAGTGTTAAAATAGATAAAATGTTACCTGGTCTAAAGAGCCAGTAATAGTGACTAAGTTTCTTAAACATTTGCTTACTTATGATTTATTTATTTATTTATTTGTGCACGTGCCTGTGAGAGTTTATGCACACCACCTATGTGCCAGTGCCTACAGAGACCACAAGAGGGCATTGGGTCTCCTGACACTGGAGTTATAGGCAGCTGTGAATCACAGTGTGAGTGCTAGGACCTGAACTTAGGTCCCCTAGAAGAGCAGTAAGCGGCTGTCTTGACCACCGGCCACGTCTCCAGCACAGATGCATTTTCTTAACAAAATAGAGTAGGCAACTGAGCAACTCAAACATTTCTCTGCCTCCTCTCTCCTCCTCTGCCCCTTTCTTCTCTTTCTGGAGGGTGGATGGTCACTTTTTTTTTTTTAACAGCATCTCTTGTTGCTCAGGCTGGCCTCAAATTGGCCATGCAATGAAGGCTGGCTTGAATTTATGATCCTCCTGCCTCAGCCTCTCAAAAGTTAGGATCACAGCCCCCCCCCCCCCCATTTTTTTGGTAGATGATGCATTTCCGTAAATTGTTTACACAGAAAGGTTGGTACAATTCCCTGTCATTTCTTTACCTGAGTAAGTTTATCTCAGTTCAATAAGATCCCAATTGTTTTGTGAAGGAGCGAGTTTTGAATAGAGATAGCCAGTGAGTCTTTGGGCAGCTTTGATGCCAGACCCAAACTCACCTGGCTTCAGGGCTACAGTCAATCTACAGTAGTGTCCCCTATTCTAACAGTGCCTCCCACAATACACCCATGTACCCCAACTCAGCAGCAGTATCCCAAAATAATTCTTCTCACTATAAGTCTCAAGGGAATCCCATGTACAGTCACTTATAAGGAAACAGTAAGTCGACTTTGAGATAGTTACAAAAACTATTCTAGTTTTTTTTTTAATAAACCAAACATAATATGTAAGATGAACCCTGTTATAGTGGCTCATGTAATTCCAGCACTTTGAAAACTGGAGCAGGAGAATGACTACAACTTTAGGCTTCGTTGTGCTACAGTATAAAATGTGGTCTCATAAAAATGCTGCATAAAAAGGAACATGAATATGAAAGTAAAGTTGAACCCAGGCTTTGAAAGTTTCCTTAATAAAAGTTAGGCATTGCTTCACCCACATGCCTTCTCTTCCAAGTTTGTCTCTGAATATTCTCTCTCCAAATCTCCTCCTCTTCTCCCCAGCAGAGACCTGCTCACTATGAGCAGGGGATGAAATATTTGCCAGACAAATTGCAGCCACGTGTCCAAACCTAGCAATGCCAGGAGCTCTTACGGGAACAATCCCTGCCTCCATCTCAGAGAGACATTGAATCCTGAGTCACCACCCTTGTGTGAGCAATGTCTACCTGGCACAGGGTAGACTGCCAAGAAGACCAGTGTGAAGCACGGTAGCAGCAGGAGATAGGAGCACTGCCCACACGGTGAAGCTGCAGAGGGAAACAACATCAAAAGCTCTGATCTGGGGAGCTGTTTTTCTGGGGTTGGAACTTGAATGAATACATTTCCTCCTCAGATTCTGTTTCCTATGATCTGACTTTAAAACAGACCCTCAAACTGGGTGTGGTCATGAGTGTCTGTAATCTCAGCCCATGGGAGGCTGGGGCAGGAAAGTTGGAACTTTGTAGACCAGCCTGCTTGATCTACCAAGAAAGACCCTGCCTAAAGGGGCAGAAAAAGTAAGCAAGCAAACAGGCAAACAAACAAACAAACACACAAACAAAAAAACAAATCAAAATGAAAACTCTAAGTAAGCCCTTACCAAGCGGAACCAAACACATACTGTAAGCTCCCAGTCTTTAACAATTCAAGCTATGTCCTTGTAGAACCAACAGCAAGATCCACAGTGCAGCATAATCCTCTGCTCAGCTCCTCATCCCTGTATCACACAACTCCAAATGGCTCTCATCCAGTTTAGTGTGTGCGTGTGTGTGTGTGTGTGTGTGTGTGTGTGTAGTATGTGTGCGCGTGCGCGAGTGTGTGAGCACGTATGTGTGTGTGTGTCCTGTGTGCGACTAGCATCTCACAGTGTGCATGCAGATGTCGAAGGACAACTTTAGGGGTTGGTTCTCACCTTGCACCTAGCTTGAGATGGGGGCAGAGGATGACTCATCACTACTTCGTAAACCAGACCAGCTGACCTGCAGGCTTCCATAGGTTTTGGAGGTACAGACTCACGACTCACACCCTCATGATTGTGTGATAAGTAGTTTACTCTTCAGACCCCACTTTCCACCTGGGGCAGGGTGAGGATGGCTTAATCACTCTCATTTGTTTTGTTTCAACATCACCAGAACGAAGCAACAAATGCCCCAAGAAGCTGCCCCCTCCCTCCTGAGTTTGAACAGGCAGATAGAACCTAAGAATGCAAATGTGTACATGATAGTGGAGGTTTTTGGACACTCAAGTGTTTGAACATGAGAGTTATTTCAATAAGAAAAGCCCTCTTCCCCCAATACTGACAGGGCAGTCAGTAAACACGGGAAACAGAAGAAGTCAAAAGACATAAGTAATTCATGCTGACAAAATTAAAAATAGCATGTACCTGAAGATGTAGAAAAACTGAAAGTGGGTAAGGAATTATGTTGTAAGTAACTTTATTCTGTAGGAATCTCTCCTATTAGGAAGACGAAGCATCATCTATACCCGGTGTTTTAAAATCCATTGTAAGGACAGACCAAAACCAAACCCCCAAAGTATCAAAAGCATTGTTAATTTTTGCTGTTTGAAAAAAACATATTAGTGCCAACCTTTTATCTCTAGACTCTGAGAATCACTCTTAAGAAAGAGGACTGCTAAGCTCTAACTTTAAAAAGACTTAGTTATTTTATTTTATCTATCTGAGTGTTTTTCCTGCACGCAGGTGTACTACATGTGTGCCTGTTGCCCACAGAAGTCATAAGAGGAAATCAGATTCCCTAGGAAGTGGAGTTGTTGGAACTTGACCCTGGGTCCTCTGCAAAGAGCAACTAGAACTCTTAACCAGTGAGCTATCTTTCCAGCCCAGAGTCCCCTCTCTCTTACCAGCTGACAAGGGAACATAACCATTTAATCATTGCTGAGGTCTACTCAGAGAACCGTTCCATGCTCCCCCTGCTGGCGGTACAGGTGCACTGCCCCATAAAACGCCGCAGGGTTTTATTAGGGATGTTCATGCAAGAGTGATATGTCAGAATAGGAAATGAGAGCATTTGCATACAGTAGTAGCCCCAGCTAGCGAGGGAATAGGTTAATTAGCTCAAGGCAGCTCGAGGGAAGAAAACGCAGGGGGCATGAAAGTCCTTTCAAAGCCAAGTAAAATGTCAAACACATTCAAGATGAGTCTTTAGCAACAGGTAAACAGAAAACTGCCTGAGCACGTGACTGCTGTATGCAAAACCAGCAAGCTCCTGTGAAGGCTGAGATGGCTCTCAGAGGCACAAGGATTTATTTATGCTACTTATCTGATAGAAGCTGGCTGGCTCTTCAGTCCTGAACGCTAACCGGGCTGAGCTTCTGCTAATGAACTAGCAGGAGATATCAACTGTATGTATTTATTTTTAGGACCGAAGATCAGACCCAGCACCTTGTGGATGCCCGACAAGTACTTTCCCACTTAGCACTATCTCTCTGCATCATATATCACTGCTGACAAATTCAAACTCATTCTGCTCACCTTAGCTGGAGATTCGCTTTGCTGAAACAAGGATGGAGCAATTAATAAAGATACTGGAGTATCCCAGGCTGAAGTGAGATAAATCTCAGGCTATCATCCTAATTGCTTATATTTTAAAATTTTATAATTAGGACATTTATTATTATTATTATTATTATTATTATTATTATTATTATTGACATGTGCTATCAGCATGGAGCTGGTTCTCTCTGTCCATCACGTGGCTCTTGGAGAATCTGACTCAGGTTGTCTGGCTTGGTGGCAATGCCTTTACCCACTGAGCCATCTCTCTGAGCCTAGAGTAATAGTTTTTAACAGAAGAGGAATCTTGCTATGTTGTCTGGACTCAAGAGATCTTCCTAGCCCTGGCTCCCCTGTTGCTACCTCTCTAGGTATTATCCTAAATGTGGGAGTGTTTGCCATGAAAGATGGCCAATTGGAGGGGGTAAGGTCTTTCTCCATTCTACTAGCTCTCTGAAATGCCTGCATCTTCCACAAAGTGGTAGTGGATCCTGCTGGATTTTCACTCATCCACTAGGGGGCGCCATGCCCCACTACTGAGCAGGGGTGCGCTCCGGAGTTTTCATTACACATTATATATATATATATATATATATATATATATATATATATATACACATACATCATTATTTTATTCTATTTTTGCACTTTGCCTTTCCTTCCCTCCTAACTGGTCTCCTTCTTTTCACAAAATACTAATAGTTTATTCTTTTATGACTCTTTTTCTCTCATTATCTCAAAATCTATACCAGAAACATGATTTAAATTTGTAGGTCTGTCCAACTATTTTGACATTGTGACATATCATTGCTACCTAGAAAGTTCACACTAAAGAACTGCTCAATGAGATTTTTCCCCCACAACGTTTGGTCCTCAAAATAAATCTGATGATGTTTTAGGTAAGTTTATAATTTTGTATCGGCCACCTTGACGAGGGTCATGTGTGGTCTGCAGGCTGGGCATGCCTTTAGCTATTGTGCCATTCCGTACAGGACGCGTGATGCTTTTGCTCAAGTTTGGTTCCATTCCCCCCACCCCTATCCTGGCCGAGAAGTGGCAAGACTTTTCTGTGCTGCATCTTCTGTGAGGATGGATGGCTACCGGTTTTAAGGTCTGTAAATAGGCTGCTTAGAATAGAAGACACTTCTAGAATTTGACACATATGGCCTTAAAAAAAAGAAAAACACATTTCAAGGGTGAGGGTTAAGGGGAGACGCTGTTTCTACACACACAATCCTGACATTCTCAGTGAGTGCGTTGGACGTCCCCCCCCCCCCAGCTTCCACAGATAAGAGAAAGAAATGTAGATGGCTCATCAGGGTTAGGGCAGGTTCAGCGCCATAAACCTGCAAATTTCAAACGCAAAACGTCCCACAAATTGCCCAAGTTTGTGAGTAGCCACAGGACACAAGTAAGAAATTCCACACCTGGCCTCCCATGGCGGACTGGAGTCACATGATAGGCTCCCTAAAAATATTACATAAAATGAAGATGATTTTCTCCTTCGTTAAGGCGCAAATGCACGTTTGGGTCCCATTCTCAGGGTCTCATTTTACGTGCACAAATATTTAAAACCGAGAAGGTAGTGAATGCGGAACACTTCTTGTCCTAAATGCTTTGGATAAGGGATGCTAAACCACGCCAGGTGATGGGACCCTTGGTGTACTGACAGAGGTCACGAGGACATGGCAAGACTTCTTAGGTCCTCGCCTTGAGCCTTCCCATTTGATCCTATCACCAGAAGAATTTCTGGGTGCTACGGACAGAGGTCCTTCAGTTTGGTTAACTTTGAAAAACAAGCCCAAACCCAACATCCTGGGAGTATCCAGGAATGAGGCAACTGTCCTAACTAGACATCCTCAGGGTTGACTGACCCAGCTTGCCTTAAAGGAAGTGGATCTGTATTCACGTACCAACCACTTTCTTCACATTCTGCCTCTTCAGAGGGCCTTCGCTGCTCAGTGTCAGCACAGGGCCCAGGACAGGTTGTCTCAGCACTATTTTTTGGTTCTGCTCTGTTCAACATTTTATTAGTGTTTTGGTTATCATCTGTAGAGGTAGCAGAAGGCTGGAAGGAATATTTAGTGTGTTGTGATTAATATGCAAATATATCCTCAGAGGCTGGAAGTGATGGCATAGAACCAAGAAAACTAAGATTAATGAGAATAAAAATAAATGCCCGACCTGGGTTTTAATAGCTCAATTAGCTTAGTTGGAAGAGCTCTGGCTGAAGAATGGTTTAAAGGAAGATGTCTAGGATTTGTTTGGCTTTTTCGTTTTTGAGACAGGACCTCTCAGGTAGCCTAGATTGGCTCACAGATGTGCCATGTAGCTAAGGATGGCCTTGAACTTCTGGTTCTCCTGCCTCTCCGCTCTGAGATCGGGATTACAGGTGTGTGCCCCACCCCAAGTCTGGGACTCACTACTCCGGTGGTGACGTATGGCACACTCTATGCTGGAAGCATTGTTATTATAACAGTGTGCTGACAAAGAGTGGCTCCCTACCCACTGTGTGCTGGAAGGAAAAACAATGACTAGAAGTAAGTGGGCCGAGACTGTTCAAATAAACCTTGTACTATAGGAAAACTGACCAAGGACTTTATTTTTTTGCGGCACTAAGTGTCATGCACTGCTGGGGTGACAAAAGAAGAGAAACCAGGCTGTCCTTCCTAGGCAAGCGACATGGTGTCCCCGACCCAGCTCCCAATGGGCTCAGTGTGACTCAGGCTATAGTAACTCCTTCCCTGGTGGGGCACTAAGAATTGTGAGCCCCCACACGTCCTCTAGGCAAGCTTTCTGTGTGTCAGAGAAAGCACACACAGGCCAGGTGTGCGGGCACACACATCTGTAAACACAGCACTGTGGGAATTGGAGGCTGCAAGACTCTGTCCCAAAACAATGGAAGCAGTCTAGAAGGAGAAGGAAGACCTTAGTCTCAGTGTGCATCCTGCACAGACTCCCCTTAGCTGGGGGCAGTCACACACCACAGTGCCTTTGAGGAAGAGAGAGGCCTGGAGGTGCTGTCGGGCATGGCTGTAGTCTCTGGGGGGCAGTAAGGGTGTCTGCCAAGGTGAAGCAGAAGAAATGTGTGTGCATATTTGAAGGCTTTTTTTTTGGGGGGGGGATAAATGAATATGATTGAATTTAACACTTAACATGATTACAACATTTAAAACCTCTCTAAATAGCACAAGTCCCATTTGGGTGCACAGTAGCTAACAGAAGCTGTGTTTAGGGCAGGCTGGTTCTTCTTATTAAAAGCCTTTAGGATAGCCAGCCATGGTGAAGTGTTCCTTGGGTGTTCTGGTCAGTTTGCCTTTTTAGCCCCTTTCCCCTTTTTGAGATTATAATTATATTCCCCCATCCCAAATCCTCTCATATACTCCCTCTTGCTCTCAAATGCAGGGCCTCTTTTTCCCATTAACAGCTATTGCATGCATGTATCTGTATGTCCGATACAATATTCATCTCTAAATATAACCTGCTCAGTTTATATACTGTTACTTGTACTGATGTTTTCCTGGCTGACCATCTGGTATTGGATAACAAACTGGTGTGCTGGCTGCCTTGTCTTGATGTCCTTGATTGGCAGGTAGCTAAATCTTGCCCCGTTTGTCTTTCTGTGGGACGTACTATTTACTGAAATGTGTCAGTAGGATGGAGGGGCAGTCTTCGCTAAGGCTTGGAGGAAGCTGTCTTTAGGCTCTTGGTCCTATGCCATTCCAGTCCATGTGGTAATAGAGAGCATTGAGGGGTATCTGGAAACATCTCAACAGCTGTCTTGTGGCTCTTACAAGCCCAGGGTCATGAGTCTGGACCAGGATGGAGAGGACAAGGCAGGCATCTGGCTTGAGACATCTGTAGAAGCTGCTCACATGGGGAATGTGGCTGCAGCTCAGTGTGGCCAGTGTCCCCTGGCTGCTTGCCTACTCTGGAATTCCTGGAAAGGCTCAAGACAGGAAAATGGCCATCTGGATCCAGGTCCCAAGAGAACTGTCCCGCAGAGGTTGAGTCAGAGTTTTTGAGAAAAGCTGGAAATGCCGTTCTGTCAGGACTTTTCCTGGTTTCAGTGCCGAAGCAAAAACTGTTCAGCCTTCCAGTGTCCCCTGGGCCAGAACAGCTTCCTGAGGCACCCGCATGGCTGGTGATCCGCCACTTAGGCTGGATGCCTGCGAAGAGTCACGGGGACTTTCAAGGATCTTGACCTGGCCTAATGCAAACTGCTTTAAGGACAGGGGAAGGTGGCCTTCCGTGTGGCCACAGCCCCGAGACTGCTGGGACAAGGGGACAACTGATCAGGGCAGCATTGTCAGAATGGGGAAGAAGTGACCCTGTTGTGTTCGGCTCTTAACAATGTCCTGCAACACAGCTTCCTGTAGAGTGCATGAAGCATTTCTCCATAAAAATCAATACAAAATGTTAGTGTTATTGCTATTAAATAATGATAGGAAGGTGCTACATATGTGATCTGTCTCTCCCTGTCTTTCTGTCTGTCTGTCTCTGTCCTTATCTCTGTCTTTATCTCTGTCTCTGTCTGTCTCTCTGTCTGTCTCTGTCTGTCTCTCTTTTTCTGTCTCTCTTTTTCTGTCTCTTTGTCTCTCTCTGTCTCTCTGTCTCTCTCTCTCTCTCTCACACACACACACACATCTCCCTATCCCCATCTTTTTTCTCCCCTCCATAGGTTCTCCTGTTGTTCAGGCTGACCTGGTTCTCCCTATTCCCACAAATTCTAAGATTGCCAATGTGCCCCATCATGTGTGGCTGCTACTGATGAGGAAGGACTCAAAGATACTCAAGATCAGGCTGCGGTGCAATGACAAGGACAAGACAAATGACGGCGTAAAGGTCAAGGAAAGGGCAGATTCCAATCCTGACTTTATTCCTACCTGACCTCACAATCTTCTAAAATTTCCTTTCCTCCCAATGCAAGTTTTATTTTACTTGAATTATACATATGCCCTGTTTTAAGGAGATAATTACTTACCCAGCTTGTAATTTTATCAGTAATATCTCTGCTGATAAAAAGGGGAGACGCTGATTTGCACAGAGCCTGGTATAATGTCCATGCTTGATCGATGATAACCATCATATGTGGAATTCCGCAGACATCCCTCCACTGCTTCCCAGCAGTCAGCTGTCATTCTCTGTTGTCTGTGTCTCCTGGTCCAGTGATGACATCAACCTTCCCCTTTCAAACTGCCCACTCTGTCAAACAGCTGGGCTTCTCTCTTTCTCCCATCTGCAGGGCTATTTGAAAGTATATGGCCTTACTCTACTCAATAGACAGGGCCATATTTATCATCAGTCCCAAGACAGGATTCCATTCACACCAAAAGACTGAGCGTGATTCCGCGCAGAGAGAATGCTCAGACGGGCCGGGTGTGAAATTCCAGTGTGGCCTTTCTTGGCAAGGGTTAAGCTCAACCGAGTTCCTGGTCTCACTCTGTCTGCTCTTCTATACTATTTGGATGAGCAATTCCCAAAAGGCATTGTGGGGAGATGGAGACTCTCCTTTCCCTCCAGGGAGGGCTGCCAGCAGACTCACACATGCACACTCTTGCAGCTTCTCTGCACACCAGGAAGCTAAGTGCCCTGACAGCTACATCCTGTATCCTGCACTATGGGCCACCAGGGGGCCGGATTTCCTTAAGTTAGGATGGACCAAGATACTTCTAAGAGTCGAGGATGTGAAAATCTATCAAATTAGAACTAAAGCACTCTGGGAGGGATTTAAAGTATTCTTTGCCCTTGATGGGAAACTTCCAGATAATTCTTAAGTTCATTTGCCAATTCTCAATCAAGGGTGGTCATACACTGGCTTCCCTTCTGTGTGGTTTTTCAGTCTGTGGGTTGTATGGTTTGAGTGTAACCTGAAGGTTCACATTTTAGAAATGCAAGCCCTAAAGCAACAGTGTTGTGTGATGGGATACGGTCAGTGGGGACGGCTCTGCCCTAAAGATTGACTACTGTCATTTTTACAGGCATGGGTTAGTCATGGCAGGTATGGGTTAGTCATGGCACATATAGGTTAGTTATAACAGGTTTGGCTTAGTTATGGCACTGGGTTAGTCATGGCAGGTATGGGTTAGTTATGGGAGGTATGGGTTAGTTATTGCAGGTGCATGCTCGTGGCAGGAGAATGAAGCTGGTGTCTGATGAAATTTGAACATTTAGTGTTGGTCCCTGGGTTCTTAGGCTCAAGCACTTGGGATTGAAACTGGCAGTGTTGTTTGGGAAGGCTGTGACACCTTTAGAAGGAGGGAGACCCTCACTGGAGTACATGGGTTACTAGACTTTAGGTTTTATACCCTGGCCCCACTTCCTCTGGGCTTTCCACTCCCCTGACTGTGAACCTGGGATAAGACAAGCTCTTCTCTGCTCCTACCTCAGCATCTTTCCCACAGCAACAGACGTTCCTTCTTAAGTTGATTCTGGTCAGGTATTTTCATTACAGAAATGTGAGCCATACCTACACATACAGTGGGGTTTATATTAACCAGTGTGCTCATGCTTGGGTGGGGGTGTCCATAGAGGGAGGTGCCTGTACAGAGTGTGGGAGAAATGTGGGCAATGCCATCAGGCAGCTGGTTCCTAACATGACATTCTCTATCTGTTCAGTACAACCAATGCACCTAGAAATCTCCCACAGTCACAGGATACTAAACATCCCAACACGATGAGAGCCAGACACGGTTCTAACCCTCGGTTCTCCAGAAGTGTAAGGATTCACTTTTCACAAACACACACACGCGTGCACACAGGAAACTGCATATGTGCCTGATGCAAGTCCAACGGAGTCTGTGATCTTGCTAAGTGACGAGTGTATGGAACATAGCCTTGAGAGACAATAAGGCTTGGGGCCTTAGGCTGGCCATAGTCTTCTTGTCTGCAGAATTCAGAACTAATGATAGATGCACACAACACTCCCAAGGGAACTTATAAACACAAGGCCGATGCTCTATCCACTTTGGGACAGCTGCCATCAGAATACCTGGAGTGAGGACTACAATAGGGATTTATTTGTGTGCTTGTTTATTTACTTACTCGGTTGTCTGTGTATGTGCATAAGCACACGTGTGTAAAGCTATGTGTGTATGTAGGCCAGAATGCAACCTCTGGGATTCCTTTCCCATTTCCATTTTAAAGACTGGGACCTTGGCTGGCCCTGAAGTCACCAAGTAGGCTGGTCAGCTGGCCAGTGAGCCCCAGGGATTATCCTGTCCTAGCCCCCTCCTCCCACTTCTCCCCATTTCTGGCCGTGTGCACTGCAATGCTTGGCTTTTTAATTTGGGTTCTAGGGATCAAACTCAAATCTTTGCATTTCATTGATTGAGCCCAACTGCACCCCCCACCCTGAGCCAACAACTGGAATCTACAAAGCACACACCAGGTGATCCTACTGGGCAGCTGGAAGTGGGAAGCCATGACTCAAAATGTCTCCAAGTTTCCTTTAATCCCCACAATTCCTCATGAGTACATCTCAGAAGCTTTAAGCACAACTGTAAACTATCCCCATCACCCCTGCCAACATAAACATAGTGTCCACATCTCTCTGCCTGAACTTTAAAGGTGAACTGATGTGTCCATAAGTGAGGGGTCAGTAAGACCCATTAAGATTGTATTAAACAACCACATTAACAAACAAAACATAGCCGGGCGTGGTGGCGCACGCCTTTAATCCCAGCACTCGGGAGGCAGAGACAGGCGGATTTCTGAGTTCGAGGCCAGCCTGGTCTACAAAGTGAGTTCCAGGACAGGACAGCCAGGGCTATACAGAGAAACCCTGTCTTGAAAAACCAAAAAAAAAAAAAAAAACAACAACAAACAAAAAAACAAAAACAAAAACAAAAAAACAAAAAAACAAAACAAAACATAAACAGAAATGGGAAAAATAACAACTGCTGGTAAGAATGGGGAGAATTCCAAGGGTTCCTGATGCCAAGACATAGTTTGTCAATCTCTAAAGAGTTAAACACAGACTTGTCCCATAACTGAGCAATTCTATGTCTTTAGAACACCTCTGATGGTTAGTCTTCATTGTCAACTTACTGGATTTGGAATTGCAGATACATTTCTATGTGTGTGCTTCCAGAGAGGTTTAACTGAGGAAAGACAACCCATACTAAATGCGGGTGGCATTATTCCATGGTCTAGGGTCTGAAGATGAATGAGAAGGAAAAGGAAGAAAGCATTCATCTGGCCCAGCTTCCCGAGTGTGAACAACGTGGCCTCACGCTCCTGCCACCATGGCTACAACTTCTCTGTCTTCCTTTCCATGGTACACTGTGTGCTTTCTTCAGGCATTTTGTCCCAGTGATAGGACAAGAAACTAGTATAGTACCTGAAAACCATTCGAAGAAATCAACTCAGACACTAGAACCCAATGTTCACAGCAGCATTATTTATAATAGCCAGAATCAGTGTGCCAACCCAAATGTCCATCAACAGGGACCAAGGAGCAGTGGGGTATGTCCCCTCATCATACTACCATCCAGCCCCGCCCCCATTCCTGACAGAGGACTGAAATTCTGATACTCATCTGTAGTGCAGATGAGTCCCGAGCCATTGTGCCAAGGGAAAGGAGCTGTACCCCCAAAGAACTTTATCTGGTTTGACTTACATGAAACACCAAATAATGGCAGCGTTCAGTAGGAGTTGGGGAGAAGAGTCAATGAATGCTTAGGGGACAGGGACGCAGTCTGGAATGCTGGTAGGTCGGCTGCCAACACTGCAATATTTAATGCCCCTAGGCCGAACACTTGGAATAGTTTAAAGACTACATTTTTTGTTGTTGTTTTTCTTTTTGTTTTGTTTTTTTTTTGTGTTTTGTTTTGTTTTTTTTTGAGACAGGGTTTCTCTGTTTAGCCCTGGCTGTCCTGGAACTCACTTTGTAGACTAGGCTGGCCTCAAACTCAGAAATCTGTCTGCCTCTGCCTCCCAAGTGCTGGGATTAAAGGCGTGCGCCACCACGCCCGGCAAAGACTACATTTTAGATCAGGCATACTTCAATCGCGCTAAACAGGACATGCCCTGGTTGCGATACATTGTGGACAAATTGTATTGCTTTTGAATGACACCACACCTTGTCCCCTACTTTGGTTCTGTGCTGCCACACAGGTTCCCAGAATACCTGTTGAGTTTATATCTCATGGATAAGCCTTGGGGGCACCTTAACCTCCTAAAAACTATGACACAGGGCTGGAGAGATGGCTCGATGGGTAAAAGTCCTTGCTGTATAAGTACGGCAGCCCAAGTTCCATCCTGGAAATTCACGTCAAAGTGCAAGGGGAGAGCTGCTTTGTGACCTCTCACCTTCATATGCCTTCTGTGACACACATCCCCATATTCCATGTACCTGTGCGCGCACACACACACACACACACACACACACACACACAGACCCATGCATTTGCCCGCAGCAGGTGCTGTCTGCTACATCCTTCAGTAACAACTCCTGAGATCTCAGCAGAGCTATTTCTACCCTGGCCATCCTTGGTTCTGGATGATCACTGAAGTGTAAACCCCCACCTCGGGCACCAACCCGATGTTGCGACTCCTGTCTTTGTGGGCACCCTGTTTTACCTTTTCTAGCAGATGGATGGATTTGTGGATTCAAAATGTGGTGCAGTGTTGGATGGCTTCCTGGAGGACACGAAAGGCGGCACCGCTAAAGAATCGGCCTTGGCTCAGGAGGCAGAGGCAGGCGGATTTCTGAGTTCGAGGCCTGCCTGGTCTACAAAGTGAGTTCCAGGACAGCCAGGGCTATACAGAGAAACCCTGTATCAAAAAACAAAACAAAACAAAACAAAACAAAACAAAACAAACAAACAAAAAGAATCTGCCTTGGTAATTCCCTATCTACCAGGGACCCACTGGTGGAATGACGACCCTGAGATGGCCCAGATCAGGCAGTGCCATAGACTGTCCGAGGCGCTGTTGCTAGGGTCCATTCAGGAGGACCGGACACCATCACTCTTTTAGCATCATCTTTGGGAAACGCTTCAGAAGCCTTTGGATTTATGGGAAGGAACAAGCTGTTACAAAGATAACAGTTTTATTGAAACCAGCCTAAATCAAGTGAAGAAAGAAAGTGAAAGAAAGAAAGATGTTTAGCTGTAAAAATCGGCCAAGGTAAGAATTCTCTCTGAAACAAACGTTTGTTTTAGAATTGAGGGTGGTGGGCAGGGGTGTGTGACTCACACTTCTGTGAATGGATGGCTGCTTTCTGACCCTAGGAAGATGAATGGTTCATTTTGAAAAGCTCAGCAAGTGCAAAACCTACTTTCTACCTCTGTTCATTTCAGAGTGAGGCTACGGAGCAGAGCCTGCGTTGCCCGGGTCGTTCCCAATCACCGGCAAAACCGACAATGGGCTGACCAGCTACCTGCAGCTGTTTTCAATCAGAAAGCAGAGCAATTATGGCAGCCTCTCCCGGGGCTCACATGCAGGACCGTATGAAGCCAAGGGAACATTAAGGATGTTTGAACCAGCTCCCAGAAATCTACAGTATTCTCCTGCCAACGGCTCGTCTTCACCCTGGCTGGGCTTCATTAACTCCATTCGGTATTCATTCAACAATCAAAAATCTCCATTCTTCCCGGATGAATGGCGATGTCCTCTGATCTAGGTACACTGTCACAGTGACTGCGCTACACGGGAGATGTCAGAGTATTTATATATTCTTCAGCCTATTTTTCAATACTGGGTCTCATGGAAGAAGGAGATGTTCCACTCTGAAATCCTTAGCTGTGCTGTGCTAAGGCTGTCGGATGATGAGCCTATCAGAGACTTGAGGGAGAAATGCCTTGCTGAATCCTTGTACTCGAGACTCACTCTGGAAACCACAGTGCTTACTAGTGGCTTGAAATACATAGCTGGCTTTGTGTTACATAAGTCCTGGGCTAGCTTCCTTGCTGCGGGGCTTTGACAATTGGTGCCCTGAGGAGAATCACTCAGTTCTGTAAACTTTACTTTCCTCTTGAAGGAAATAGAGATGGAGAGATGGATCAATGCTTAAGAGCCGTCGCTGCTCTTGCTAGGGACCCAGGTTGGTTTTTAGAATCGACATTGGGCAGCTAACCTGCCTATTAGGAGGCTCTGCTGCCCTCTTCTGGCGTCTTTGAGCACCTGCGTGCATACAGTGCACACACAGACAAACAGACAAGCACAATACACATTTAAAAACAATAGGAAGAAAGAAAACGGAGATGGGCCCAGGAGATAGCTTAGTCAGCAAAGTCCTTGCCTCACAAGATTCTCAGTCTCATCTGCCAGAATTTTTATTGAAATCCTGGTGTGGAGTCACATGCCTGTAATCCTAGCACTAGGTGGGCATGGGGAGGTGGGTCCTTGGAGTTCACTGGTCAGTAGGCCTAATCTACTCGGTGGTTTCCAGGGCCACGAGATAACTCTGCCTAAAACAAGGCAGATGGGAGGTGAGAAACATCAGGCCCATGCATACACACTCCGCATGTTTGAGGGAGACGTACGTGGGGAGAATGAACATGGAGACGACCATAAACCCAAGCCGTTAGGAGAATTATGCGGGATGAGGTGATACCCAGGACACAAATGGTGCCGTGCCATTTCAAGTAGCATTCTGCTTTCAGTTATCAAGCATCCTGTTGCCACTGCAGCGGGAAGACACTAAGAGTCAAGGCGGTGTGAGTTGTTAACCCTGGCTGTCTTGATGCCCCCAGTGAAAGTTAGTGTGTTCCTGCTGCCTCAGTTTTCTCATCTCTAAAGTGGGAACACTACCGCTGTTAACCCATGTGCAATACAAGTGCTAGCTTGCTGTAAGTTCATACAGGAGAAGAAAGACTGGCCAGGGCTGGAGTGTGCTAAGCTCTAGGAATATAAGCTCCTGGGAGGGGCTTTCCTCTTTCTGGCTTTCACTTGATTTCTATTTTCATCTGTGTTAAAATGTCCTCATTGTCTGCCTGAGCTTCTCCCGAGGTAATAAAGTACATGATAAGTACCAGTCTACTCTAGAAGATGCTCGGTGGAACATCCTCTAATTAGAAAGTTCCTGCCTCACTTCCTTTAACGAGACACCTCAAATCTCAGTTCAGAAGTTTACCAGCTCTTCAAAAACCATCTTCTACAAAACATTCCATGTGCATATGTGTATACCCATATATATATACTCACATACAGATATACACACATACATATGCTCACAGATAATACACAGATGCCTATACTCACAGATACACACATATGCCTATACTCACAGATATCACACATGCCTATACTCACAGATATACACACATGCCTATACTCACAGATACACACAGACACACACACACACACACATACTTCAAACTGGAATAAAGCTCTGCATAACAAATGGTCAGTTGCATTTGTATTCAGACATAAAATTCAAATGTCTGATGTTTTAAATCGGCTTCTGTCTGTAGTGTTTCTTATTCCTGGGATATAAACAGAAGCTTTTGGACTTACTTGAACAGTCTTGACACAATTACTCATTACAAATTAAATTTGTCCCTTTCCTCTTTTGCACTGTGGCATGCCCACCGACTGGCTGGGATTTCCACAGCATTAAACAAGCACAAAGTCTGGCCAGGTACTGAGTGTGTTTGAGGCTTTAAGAGCAAAGGAAAGATTCACAGAGGGTGATGATGGCGTGATTCAACAACTGCAATCTGAGCAGGCCACGAGATGTTCAACAAACAGAAGTGTAAAACAGTGACAGCCTCTGTCCACAAGGCTCGTTTTTTTTCATTAGCACCGTGACCTTGGGAACCTGTGTATGGGTCCAGCGAGTGCTGTTATAATGATGCACCCGAGGCAGGCTACCTTTGAAGGAGAGAGGTTCATTCTGCTCACAGTTTTGGAGGCTGGAAGTCTAAGATGGGTCTGGCAGCCCCATTGTTTTGGACTCTGGCGAAGTCTGAACCACAAAATACAGTGGGGACAGAAGTGGGAGGAAAGGGAAGTTTGAGAGTGATTCAGGGCTGATCAGGTCAGGTTTCCATAGCAACCCTTCCCAGGAAACCAGCCCTCCATTTCCAAGTCAGGGACCCAGTGAAGGAGGACCTCTCTAGCCCCTGTCTCTTTAAGTGCCATGCCATCTCCTGACACCATTACCAAGAGAAGCAAGTGTGCAGCCTATGAACCCCTCGGAGCACAGTGTGGGAGCACTGACAGCCAATCAGCTTCCTTGCCTGTACATGAACAAGACAGAGAATATTTCTGAGAATGCTAGGTCATGAAAATGAGGTGGTTTATCACTTCCAGTCTGTCTGTCTGTCCTTCCTTCCTTCCTGTCTGTCTATCTATCTATCTATCTATCTATCTATCTATCTATCTATCTATCTATCTATCTATTTATCTATCTCTATTATTTATCTGTCATCTCTATCATCTCTTGAGAATATAATACCACCATAAAAATTCAAATACATCATCT
The DNA here is from genome assembly GCF_978045245.1 of Mus caroli. Lineage (NCBI taxonomy): Eukaryota > Metazoa > Chordata > Mammalia > Rodentia > Muridae > Mus > Mus caroli. The sequence continues at coordinate 75,538,234 of NW_028227270.1, read as the reverse complement.
TTCCTGAGCTTCAGTCTCATAGCTCAATCACGGGTCAGGAGTTTTCCCCTTGGATACGCCAACATCCCCTTATCATTCCTCTCAGACTGACTTCCACTTGAGAACTATATGTTAATGGCTATGTGCTATTTTCACAGGGGCATGGCCCTGAGTACTGTGTTGGACACGACTGCATTACTTAGATCCCATGGGAGAGGGAAGACTGTTGAGTCCCAACATACTTGTCTCCTACCTCAGTCTTCTCACCTTAGAATGGGTCAATGGCAGCCACTCTGCAGGTGATACTAACCATGTGGTGTAGTGCGCATTCAGTAAGTACTAGCTCAAAGATACCATGCGGGGGAAGGAATGGCCATAAAAGCAGGGAATAGAAGAAGGGGTAAATTGGGGAGGGAAGAGGTAAAGTACTGAGTTCTCTTTCGGAATCTAGAGTGTATTAGTGGGAAGAAGGACACCAGGGAGAGGGTGTGGGGAGCAAGATAGAGTCATGGGGGCATAGTAGCTACAGCAATGACCTGGTCTTTCCACGATCTGGCAGCAAGTATTCTATCCTGGCTTTGCTAGCATTCTTTTTTTTTTTTTTTAAAACATTCTTTTTTTTTTTTTTTAAGATTTATTTATTTATTATATGTAAGTATACTGTAGCTGTCTTCAGACACTCCAGAAGAGGGCACCAGATCTCGTTACGGATGGTTGTGAGCCACCATGTGGTTGCTGGGATTTGAACTCTGGACCTTCGGAAGAGCAGTCGGGTGCTCTTACCCACTGAGCCATCTCACCAGCCCATTGCTAGCATTCTTTTGTTAAAAAAAAATAAATTATTTGCCCTAATTGATTTAAACAAAATAAGTTCTGCCTCATTCTTGAGTGTGTGGGATCGATAGCTTTTTTTTTTTCTCATGGTTATTTCCAACAGTGCAAACGGAAGGGGGAACTTCCTGTTTCTCTTCTCTTCCACCACGATAACTGCTAATTCCAGGACTGAGACTGTTTGCAGTTTAAGAAAAGACCTGGGGGCTAGCGTCAGTCAGTCACGTGTGTGAGCGTTCGCATTGGACTGGAAAGGGAGAAGGCCTTTATGCTCACAGAGCAGGATTTTCTTTCTTTCTCCCTCCCTCCCTCTCTCCCTCTCCCTCCCCCCCCCCCCTCTCTCTCTCTCTCTCTCTCTCTCTCTCTCTCTTCCCTTCCTTCTTTTCTCAGTCCATGCCTTCTTCTCTTGCTCCTTCATTTCCTCCTTCCCTCTTCCATCTTTCACCCGACCCCCACACTCTTGCGGCAGGGGTCTTACTCTGAAGCCCAGGCTCGACTTGAATTTGTGACAGTCTTCCTGCTTCACTCTCCCGTGAGCTGGTATTACAGTCATGCACCACTATGCCCAGCTATTAGAAGATAACTTCTTGGAACAGCTTAATTTGACTTTCTCCAGGACTTCCTCTTTGTCACACGTATCTTCCCATCAGATACGTGTGACAATAGCAAATATACAAGTGCATTTTATCAACACACACATTTTTAAATCTTGTTTGATAGTCTCATTTTCCCCCCACAAAATTAGGATTTCTCTCTCTTCGAGAGTTTTGCACAATCTATATTATCTCCATTTGCCTTATGGGATGGTGGGTATGAAGATGAAAAGCAGCCATAAGGCAGAGACTAAATCTATCAGTAACAACTGCCAATGTGGAGGGTAACAGGAGTTATGTGAGTCCACCACACACATATGCAACCAACCACAGAAAGCTCTGTGGAACTGGGCAGAAAGCTCCTGCCTGGAGATCTAGAAGGGAGCAGGAGCTTAGGCAAGCCAGGAAGACCCAGGTGACAAGGTCATATTTTGTGTCTTCTTTCAAGGACAGTGTGGAAGATGACTATTTCAATGAAATGCATGGATTTGCAAGCTCCCTCATGCTAAATGCCAGACCATACCACCTTACAGGGACATGGTTGGAGCCAATCCATCCCAGGCCAGGTGGACCCTATGAAGAATGACTCTGAGATGCTTAGAGGCTTGGTGACAACATTACGGTCAGATGACAGGGGCAAAAGGGACTCAGGCAGACCTAGGGTGGGCTTCTAAGAGACGGCTCCCACTAAAGGGATTATCTCAAGATGGAAAGTAATCAACTCCCAAGCAGAAACGTGATGGGGAAGTAGATAGGAGGAAGGCACGGCAGTGGAGGACACTGTTGATTGGTTGGTCAGTGGCTTTAAATGGCTGTGGAATACTTATTGAAAGATACAGGTTGGGCATCTTTTATCCAAAGAGTTTGGGACCATAAGTGTTGCACATTCTTAAGTCTTCCGGATTTGGATTTGGCAATGTTTGCATCCACAGGTTGGGGATGAAAAGCAAGTCTGAATAGGCCAAATGCACAGCCAGAAGGCCAAGTGAGATGGTATTTTTACTGTACTTGGATTTTGCCTGAGACTCAGTCCATGAAGTCAGGTGTGAGCTTTCTGCCTCTGCCCATCAGGTCGGCACTCAGTGAGTTTGTAACAGTTCAGACTCGGGATTCAGTACATTAGGGATGCTCAGCTTGCATAGACTCCTTGTCCAAACTGAACTCTAACTTGACAAAGGGTTTGACCAGTACTCCGGAAGCCCCAGGTTTCAACCCAACACCGTAAAGGGGGCATGTGGTTCTACACAGCTGTTATCCCAGCACTAGGAAGTGGGAGGTAGGGAGATCAGAAGTTCAAAGTCACTCTCAGCTACATAGGGAATTTGAGGTTAACCTGGGAAAGAGATTCTGTCTTTAAAAAAAAAAATCACCATGGAAACACATTGCTGGGATGTCTCTATCTATGAATATGTTTTCAAAAATTTAAGTGAGGAAGGTAGACCCATCCTGAATGTGGGTGGTACAACCTAGGGTCCCTCAGACTAAATAAAAGAGAGGAAGCAACGGGAACGCCAATACTCACCCCTCTCTGCTGTGAACATGGTCTCACGGGGCTCCTGTTGCTTCCCAGCCATGACAAACACATCTCTCAAAACGGAGCCAACATTGACTTTGCCTCTTTAAATTGCTTTTGTCTGCTGTTTTGTCATACCAACAAGAAGAGTGACCAATATACCAGGTGGATGGGAGACTTGCTTTAATTATAAAGATCTCTGTTGTGTCAGGTGACTCATCTGTCACTTTTCTACCATGCTCTTCTAAGTTAAGACACAAAACTGCAGCACCTCCATGAAACATAGTCTTGGTAGGGGAGGGCAAGCCTCATACATGGAAAGGGATGATTTTTCTCGTCCTTTTTGCATCTTCTTTCCACAAACTACTGAGTAGTTATCCCATACCTTGGACTGCCCACTTGAACTGCAGTCTCTTGCTTCTTTGTGTAACCACACAAATCTGTCTTGTAAAACATCAGAGGAAAGGTCAAACCTGGCTGTCCCATTGACAAGGTCTAATCCTAGGTGTGTGTGTGTGTGCATGTGTGTATGTGTGTGTATGTGTGGTGTGTGTGTGTGTGTATGTGTGTGTGTATAGTGTGTGTGTGGTGTGTATGTGTGGGTGTGGGTGTGTAGGTGTGTGTATGTGTGTGTATGTATGTGTGTGTGTGAAATCCTAGCACCTGGAGTTTGAGGGAACTGGTCATGTGGCATCCAGTCAGGAAGCAGAGAACCCAGACTGCCTGTGCTCTGCTTTTTATATAGTCTAGAACCCAAGCGTGGGGAATGGCACCACCCATTTTTAGAGTTGGTCTTCCCACCTGAATTAACATAGTCCAGGAAATGTCTCACAAGCATCCACAGATCCTCATTTCCTAGGTGGTTCTAGATCCTTTAAAGTTGGTAATAAATGTGAACCATCATGTAGGTTCTGACAGAATTCAGATCGCCATGTTTGCAAGACAAGCACTTTACCAACTTCTCAGCCCTTCATTTCTCCCCAGCAACCAATCTCCCGATTCTCTCCTAAAGGCTCTGGACTCATCAACAGAGATAAATACACAACGCAGGTGCATCGCCTGGGATGTTCTTTTTACTGACACCGGTGTGTAATTGAGTCAGTGAAATACTTGGAAAGCCTGTCTCTGAGGTCACATGATACTGCTCCACAAGTGATTTCCTTTTTTCTTCTCAGTTCTATTTTCTGACCACACCGTGCAAAACATGGGCATGTTTCAGATAGAAGCCTCGGTGATGAAATACTAGCACGGGCCATGGGTGACTGCCTCTTCCCAGGTCACTCCATGATTTAGAAGGCTCAAAGGGAATGTTTTCCTGACCTCACTTGGCTCAAATTGGGAAAAAGAGTCCAATTGCTCTCTCACAGTGAGTTTCAAAGCACAGGAGAAACAAACAGGGCTGTACTTAATTCTGGGCATAAGCTCATTGCTGTTGGTTATATCCTGAGAATAGTAATATATTCCCCATTCATAAATAAAAATTTTAGAACCTACAGTCAAGGTTCAAATAATTGCTAGATTATCAGTATTTCCCCTGCAGTATTAAAAAAAAATTCCTTGAGGAAAAGTAGATTAAATGGCAGTCTCTCAGTTCCTCATGTGAGCTGCCAAGAAAAGTATGAATGACCCTGGGACTCAAGGATCCCCATAAGAGATGAGACGACACCAGGACAATGACCCGGAGTTCTTTGGGGGACACATCTCATTCTGGAGACTTTTTTTTGGATTAACATTTTATCTTATTTTATTTTATTATTTTGTCTATGTTTATTTTTGCCTGAGTGTACATATGTATGACACCTTTGTACTTGGTGCCTGAGGTCAGAGGAGAATGTCAGATGCCCTGGAATTGGAGCCATTTTGTGGGATCTGGGAACTTAAACTTGCCCTCTGCAAGGACATCCAAGTGTCCTTAAACCACTGAGCTCCAATATCTGATGTTTTAAATCCCAGAATTCTAACTGCTTGCAAACTTTCTTTGGGTTAGGTTTCTCTCCTAGTGGTGACTCAAGACAGGAAGCTAATCTTTAAATTAGGCATCTGTCAGACATATTTGGCGACAGAAGTCTTGAGCAGACCACATTTTGACTGTAATTTAAAAATTAAAATAAAAAGAACTCTCAGAGGTGTCGACAAAAATAAGGATCATGGAATTACATATGTGTATATATGTATATGTGTATATGTATATATGCATACACATTTCACAGAAAGATGACAGGATTTGGATGACAGTAGGAAAGAGTTTAAAGTTGACCAGCCATTTTTGGCCCTTTTCTCTCTAGTCTGATTGTCCTCAGACTCAATATGTATCTGAGGCTGGTCTTCAATTCCTGATTCTTCTGATTCCACCCCCAAAAGTGCTCAGATTACAGGCAAGTGCCATCATTTAAAGACTGATTTGTTTATTATTTTATGGTATGCACAATGATTTGTATGTGCATCTTGTCAGTACAGATCCACACAGAGGTCAAAAGAAGGCAGCTCATCCCATGGAACTGGAGTTCCATGCAGTTGTGAGCTACCACTTGGGTGCTAGGAATCCAACCCAGGTCCTCTACAGGAGTAGCTGGTGTTGGCCACTGTCCCAGCATTCTGAAATACTCATTTCAAGCCAATATGAAGAAACCCAAATCTCTGTGGGATTTATGCAAATCCTACAGAGTCTCAGCATTATTTATAGTTGTTCCATTTATAAAACCAAGCATCCTATAGATAAGACTGAAGTCCAGAGAGATGATGTTTACTGAAAAGGGCCTGCAGCTTGGAAGTGTTTTCAGTAAATGAATCATCAGGCCCAGACTCACTCTTTCTCACCCCCAGTTTCATTCTATGCTCTGTGCAGAGGAAGGCTACAGGCAAATCAGCTTCTGGGGAGTTGAAACTCAGGCAGTGACAGTGAATGGGGATGAGAGGTAGAGAGAACAAGCCAGGCCAAGGGAATGGAATAAGTCAGCTGGGGTGGCCAAAGGCATTAGAGCATCCCTGTAGGAATGACGAGGACCCATCTATACTAGATAAATAAAATGGAAAGGATGTAATTATGAGGAAGAGATGCCGATGGTGTTTAGGACTTCAGGTGTCTGGGAAGATGGCTCAGTTGGTCAAGTTCTTGCTACACAAGCATGAGGACCAAGCTCAGATCTCAAGAATCTGCATGAAAACCAACCAACCAACCAACCAACCAACCAACCAACCAACCAACCAACTGAACAACCAACCAACCATCCAACCAGCTGAGGAACAATGAACCAATTGTAGAGATATTCTTTTTGGTAATTTGAAACATACATATATTTATTTACTTACATATGTATGGGTGTATATAAATGTATGTGTGTGTATGTATGTATGTATGTATGTAAATAGGTATATATGAATATATATATATGTATATATATATATATATATATGCATGCATGCATGCATACATGTCATGGGTACATGTGAAGATCAGAGGCTAACTTTTGCCAGTTAGTGTTTCCTTTCTACCCAGCCATGTCCTAGGAATTAAACGCAGTTGTTGTGGATGGCTTAGCCATCTCTCCTGCTGAAATTGTTCAGGTTTATGAAGCTTTCAATAAAACTAATGTCAGCACTTCTGTTTGGGAGAAGGGATGAAAGGCTCATTACACAGAAAGCAGTCCTGGGCCCAGGAGTGAAACTGAGGCTAGGCGACATCTATGGAAGGCAGCATAAAAGCACATCCCTCACATGACTTTGGTTAGGACAGGAAAAGTGATTAAAACACTGTCAGCTATATTACACGAAGCTGAGAAACTGAGGAAAAAACTAAGGTGGAACCTTACTAGATCGGCAGTTCCCAATCTCCCCTGCATGGCTTCTGTGAGATTCCAGGCCAGCATGGTCACTGCTGATCACTGGATGGAGCTGTCTGGCCAGGGTGGCATAGGAAGGCAGTTCCATAAGTCCTGCTTGCATAGAGTGGGGTCTTATGGCATCTTAGATATACCTTCCATTCTCTGGACTCAATGTATACATGTGTATCATTGATGTCTAATCTTATGTTTGCATATGTCCACAGGAAGTAATGTACTCTCATTGCATATTCAGCATTTGAAAATGATCTGCCTGAGATGACATCGCTGAGCCTTCTGTATCTTCACACACATGCTGGAACAGACATACAGGCTTTATGCAAGTTCCTCAAGAGCCAGGGAACAGGACTGTGCCTCAATCTGAGTCAGTTAAACCCCTCTTCACCTGGTTGTTAAACCTACGGTTCATTTGAGAAAAGTACTTTAGCCAATATCACCCTCTCTGATGGTAACACACTTGGTGAGACAATGAATCCCAGAAGGTCATATAGATTGTTAATAGTATAGTTGCCCCTCGTTTGAATCCTTAGATGTAACCAATCACCAAAATATCTCTGTGTGGGCACATACCCATGTTCATGAATGTATGTGCACACATAGTTCCAAACATACATGCATGCACACATACACTGATGCCAGAGGAAAAAATCTTAGTTATTGTTCCTCTGGTACCATCTGCTTTTTAGTTTGTTCTGAGACAAGATCTCTCACTGGCTAGGTAGGCTAGGCTGGCTGGCTTGGAGTCCCTGCTTTCCCAGAAATGGGATTACAAATATATGCCATCATCTTAAACATTTCTTTTTTGATAAAAATTGTGGACACTAGAGATTAAACTCCAGTTCTCATATTCGCATTACAAGTACTTTTCTGAGCTGTCTTTTTGGATCCCAGAATGTTTTCTATTAAAAATGCGCATGTACAAACATGTATAGGATTGCCCGTCACTGTTCCTTAAACAATACAAGAAGTACTAACACGGTCTTTACTATGCTCAGGTATTGTAAGTCATATACAGGTACTAGAAGAAACATGGGAAGGGCATTAATAGGATAGGTTATAATAGGATAAAAAAAATCACAGTGTTTTATACAAGGGACTTAAGTCCTTACATTGTTATAACATGGTGTGGGACAGAGAGACAATCTCCTGCAGATACCAATGGATAAAGGCAGTATGATTGAGGAATTTCACATATGAAGAGATCCAGTAGACATATGCACATGCACATTCATGCATCTGCACGTGGACACACATGCACATGTATGCATACACAAATCACTTTCAGTCCTATCTGTCTCCATTTTTCCCCACACAACCCCAGGGTCCTCCTGTAAGTGCACACACTATATTCTTTTTGTGTGTGTTTGTTTGTTTGTTTGTTTGTTTGTTTTTGTTTTTTTCAAGACAGGGTTTCTCTGTGTCCTGGAACTCACTCTGTAGACCAGGCTGGTCTCGAACTCAGAAATCCTCCTGCCTCTGCCTCCCAAGTGCTGGAATTAAGGCGTGTGCCACCAACTCCCGGCGCACACACTCTATTCCAAGAATAAATGCCAGACTACTTGAAGGCATGAAGTGTTTGAAAGGCAAGGAGACTCTTGTGTTAGGTGAATGGTTTTCTACAGAGAGACACTTGACTATCATAAACCCAGTAGGAACGGAGTGGTGTGGGGTTGTAGGAACAGAACTTCACGCTTCATTCACATTCTGTTTTGAAACGGGATTCAGAAAGGATGCTGGACCATTTGGCACTCGTTATTTTGATTCCTGCACATGGCTAATTATTGCTACAGCATTTGTGATCTTTCTTAAAACAAACATGCTTTGTGCATACACACCCACTTCTTAAAACCGAAGCCTTTTATCCTCCCTTCCTAGCGCCCCTGGGAAGTAGATGATGGATTGCCTTAAGGGCAAGCACTCTGGAGCTAAATGTAGATGATATGCTCAACAGTAACTTACCCCTAAAGCTTGTCCAAACAAATCAGAGGAAAGAATGGTACAGCGCTTGCAGTATAAATAAACTGTCTCTTAATTTCACTTGCATGTGTTTAAAAATATTTGGTAATAAATCTTAGGCCCATAACTGTGTACTGTCATCTCTCTTCCTAGAAATTTTCCATGTTTCCATAGTTCCTTACTGTCCCACCCACAGTTCAGTTGACTTGAGTGCACTTCACAAAGCACTATCCTTGATTGTTTTGGTGACGGCATCCATGAGTGAGGGCAACCTTGAGTGAGCTCACAGTCCTTCAAGGTCTGTGTTCCTGGAGTCTCGGGCATCATTAGTGGCAAATGTCTTAGCATCTTGAGGCTGTGCTATGAAGCACAGCCATAAAATGACACAACAACATAAAGATTTGGCACATGGCTAGCTCCCTACCCAATCATCTAGGACATCCCATGAATGCCTCTCACTGGAACTGCCTGGTCTGGTTTATAAATGGCCTTAGTTTTCCTAGTTGGCTAGCCAAGACTGCACCATGGCGTCTTAGCATACCAGAGGCTCTACATCACTGCCAAAGCTCAACTCACAGCAAAAATCTGCAATGGTGAGACCATGCCTACCTCCCCTTTGTAATACCCAGTCTGTGATGGAGGGGAAATGGGGTGCTTGTCTCTTCTCCCCGGGAAGATGGTTTTAAGTGCTCAGCATCGTGGAATCAGTTGCAAACACTGAATGCTTCCTGCCCCTAAAGCAAACAGCTCATTCCAAATTTGGGACAGAAGTAAAGGTGCTATGCTCGCTGTTTTAGAGCAGGAGATTACTGAGAAGGGACCCGAAGATGGGAGGGCAGCAGTTGGCCACCAGAGTCTTTACGCACACATTCCTTTCTCTTCCCTGCATCCCTTTCACCCCTGTGACCGCTGCCACCATCACTGGCATCACTGTGTTCTCTGTCCTATTATTACCCGCTCCCTCTACAGTAAAACAAAGGAGACACGTTACCATGGCTCTGGATGCTGGAGGCACCATGGAGATGCTGCTGCCAGCTCTGTAGATAGATGGAAGGTCATGTAGGGCCAAGAGACACTTTTGAAGCTGATTGAGCAAAGCTAAATCTGCAGATCATTTTTCTGTCAGAGCATAATGCGAAAACCTTTCTCTTACTTGTACTACAGAAGGCTCTCCCTTCATATAGATTTAAGGTTCAGTTTACATCCAGGCTTAAATGACAATACTTCATGTGATATATTCAAGTGATTCAATCTGCCATCCACTCTTTCCTAAACCGTTGCTGGCTGCCCCCCTCATGCATTACAGGCCGACAGTAGGAAACACAGCTAGCAACTGTCTAAGAAACGTGTACAGCCTAGCATTTTACATGCGCACCTCATTTGTGTGAGTTAGCTTTCTGCAGCTCCGAGAGAGATATCCAAGATCATCCATCAACACTGAGAAAAGGTTTATAATTGGCTTACGCTTCTTCCAGATGTTTAACAGCATCCATCATCACTGTAAGTATTCTGGCTGGCTGCCATGATGTTACCGGAATATACCAGATGACCCATAGACACAAATATGGGGCTAAACTCTTCCTCTTGGTGCTTACTGCCTTCCATTACTTCCCATTCCTTCTGCCTACTTCTCCTACCTCCTCGTCCATTCTGTTTCACTCCTAGAAGAGATTCCTTGGGGCAAAGGATGCTAATGAGATGCTGGCTGGCTGCTTACAGTTTATAAAACCACAGGCACAAAGACGCAGAAAGCAGAATCTGTTAATGCTGTATGCTGGACAATAGCTAGGCCTCCCTTCACTCCAGCCACAAGGTCTACAAAAAAAATTCCACGGTGTTCTACAGTATCTTAGAATAACTACTCAGTGTCTAGCGTTTGCTCACTGGGGCATTCTGCTGCCTGCTCTGTGGAAGGATGCCACACGGAAGGAGAGATCGATTCAAGGCTGTGCTAAGAGTAAATAAAGTGTGAGGTGGGACTGGGGCCACAGTCTAAATAAATGGAGCTGATGCTCTTTAACACAGATTGATCTCTTTGGCCTGATCTAACCACATCGATGAGCCCCCTCTGGGAGTTCTGAAGCGGAGGATTACAGAGGCAGCCTGGCTTCCACCTTCACCATTTACGGCCAGCAGGTTTCTAATGCATCCTCCCAATTTACCCCTTTTCCTTCCCCTCAAACGGTCTGTCCATTCTAGATGTGTGTGCCGTGAAATGACTTGGGTATGAGAGGTGGGACTCAGGAGTTTATGAGCACTGTATCACACCTGGGTATAGAAGAGTGGTAAGTTTTTATCAGTAGGCTTGCTGGGATGGTCACCTGACCCAGAGAGAAATCTTTGTTAAGTGCCTTGGAATGCAATCCATCCTGACCTGAGATCAGGGAGCAGGGAGCGCCTGGGGCAACCTCACTCGGCAGCTTTGAAAGTAAGGATGGGGAGAACAGGGGCCTGCTTTTAGCATCCAGGCTCGGGGCTTACAAGGGTCTGGTTCCATAAGTGTGCCTCTTGGAGTCCAGGAAAGGTAGACCCTGAAGGGTGCTTGAGGAGCAAGTCCACAGTGGGGTTCTTAATTTTACAGTTTATTTTGAGATCGGAGCTTACCATGGAGTGCATGCTAGCCTTGTGCTAGAGATCCTACTGCCTCAGTCTTCTGAGTGCTGGCCTTTACAGGTGTGCGGTACCACATCCTGCCTTCCCATATCTCTGTATATGTCTTTCTCCCCTCCCCCCATCTTTCTCTCGATCTGCAGTGCTAGGGAGGGAACCCAGGGCTTCATACATGTTAGGTGGGTATTCTACCACTGAGCCACATCTTCAGGCTTTTCTGCATATTACATATTAGTAATGCTAAATATTAACATTTGGGGAATGATTAAAACTGAGGCCAGAAGTTAGCATCCAGAACACTTCATTTATACTAAGTCCCCAAGCTGAGTTGTCTAATTGGACTAAGTATGGAGCACTATTGCTAAAGTGACTCCATATCAAAATTGTAGACATTTTCATCAAGGAAGAATAATAAGGCCCCGAGAGAAGACAGCATAGTACCTGTCTGCAATCCCAGAACTCAGGAGGCTGAGGCAGGAGGATTTTGAGTTCCAGGCTAGACTGAAATACATAATAACAAACAAACCAACAAATGAACAAACAGACCAATGCAACCCTTTAATACAGTCCCTTGTGTGTGGCTGACTACCTCTTCCCCCCTCCATGCACCATAAAATTATCTCATTGCTACTTTATAACTGTAATTTTGCTAGTGTTATAAATCATAATAGAACTACTGTGTTTTTCAATGGTCTTAGGCAACCCCTGTAAAAGGGTCATTCCACCCCCAAAAGGGGTCTTGAGCCACAGGTGGAGAACCACTGAGATAGAAGCTGGGGATATAGCTCAGTGCTAGAGTATTTGCCTAGCTAGGGGTTATTGCAACAGAAAGGCATACCATAAGGATAGATACCATACTGTTTGTTAATATATTAATATAGTAAAGTAATATAAGTAGATTTAATCCCATTTTATTGAACCAAAAGTGATCCATTCATTCTGATTACTCAACAAAGGTTTTTGTGTTGGGTTCAACATTTGGTTAGCGGGGGGGGGGGGGGGCCTAAAGCAGAATTTGGTCTGCTGGTCTGTCTCCACCAGGTCTACACAGGGATGGGAGCACACTGATCATCCCGAGTAGGATGTGGTTGCTCTTATCTTCCTAGCAGGGTGGTGGTTCCTAGAAGGCTAGGTACCTTACAGGGCTGACATGACCCTAGGCCTTAGCTAGAGCTGTTTGCAGAATGAGATGAGGGCAACAGTCATGGGACTTCTTTTTGAAAGGAGACCTGACTGTGTTGCCCAAGCAGACCTCAAATACTCAGGCTTGATGGAATCTTCCTGCCTCAGCCTCTGGGGGCTACCAGGTTGCTAGTTACTTAGTGTGCTGGTCTACCTTTTAGTCAACTGAAAAGTGTCTGGAATGTTTAACTAAGACAATGGGAAACAGCCTGCAGTGCCTTGGTTTTGAACACCAACCTTTTCCTCCCCTTCCCAGCTACAGGGACGCATTACTGCTCATTTACATGGAACTATCTGTGACGACCACTCTATACCAATTGTACTTATTGATGTATGCACATGTGATGGATCTATTTAGAGACCATCTCTACTTTCTCCCACATCCTGACATGGCATTTTCTTTTCTGTTTACTTCTTTTATCCCCTGTGTTTCAACTTATTCTGACCTCAGCTCAGCTCAGCGATTTCATTTATATTTGTAGTTCAATCTTGGTCAGACCAACAGTGAAATTTAGAAAAGCAATCTCAGATGTCTACGCTTTATTATCGAAAAGGTCTTCTGATATATGGAAAAGGGACAGAGATGACAAGCTTTCCGGACATGGCCGCCTGTTAAAAGTGACAGCTGTAATACCATCAGCACCTTCCTGACCACTTGAACTCCTGGAGGTGAGCTGGATGCAGGCTGTTTCCTAGGAGATGTTATATCACTCCGCAAACACCATATTAATTCAGGACCCACCTTCCAGCTCAACCTTAGTTTTGCTGGCCTATCAGCTGACCCCTTAGCTATAACAAGGAACAGGCATGAAGTTAAAAATGAAACAAAAGAGACTTGTGGGTTTTGTCCACTGCTCAAGAATCTCACTAAAAATGATATACATATGAAACTAAAAACACACAAACCTCCTGCGAGCCTGCGCGTAATATTCACAAATAATCCTGCAGGAGATGTTGGCTCATAACAGAGAAATCCTGGTTTTAAGCTAGGGGCCTTAAACATGTACAAATGTGCGATTCTTGTTTTTTATTTGTCCTCTTTGTTATTCAAAACAATCTCATGCAGAGCCCAGGTTAAAGGTTTGTAACATTTTCTGTCCATATCTGTCATAACAGAGAAAGTCCTATGGTTTAACACCCCAAGGAAGCTTTAATAGGTACACATAAATTAAAAGCATACATGCCCTATCATGCAGTGGAAATGCAGGGCTAGGTGCCATTTATACTGATGCAGTGAGGAGGGGAGGAGAGGCGAGCAGCTGGAAACTGCAATGGAGTTACTAGATGAACATTCTTTGCACTCTGCTAGAAAGATGACTTCTCACACATGCGTAAGAGCAACCTGAGATTTCTAATCTATGCCCCAAAATAAAGTCATAGGGTTTAAACAAAAAGGAGAAGCACAAAATGCTGAGGAGAAAGGTTGATGGGTAATGTGCTTGCCTTGGAAGCCCAAGAACCAGGGTTTGATCCCGAGGCTCCACATTAAATCAACCAACAAACTAACCAACCAACCAGTCAGTCAGCCAGCCAACCAACCAACCAGTCATCCATCCATCCATCCATCCATCCATCCATCCATCCATCCATCCAACCAACCAACTAACCTTGGTGCACATTGGTAATCTCGAAGACAGATGAATCCCTAGAATTTGCTGGCCAACCAGTGTAGCCTATTTAGTGAGCTCCAAGCTGGTGACAAACATTTAAAAAAACAGGTGGATTGCCAAGGTTGACTTCTGACCTCTATTGGTACATAGGTACACACACACACACACACACACACACACACACACACACACACACACACCAGAGGGAGGGAGAAGGAGAGGAAAAGGGAGATGGAGAAGGATAATCTTGTGTATCTCAGGCTAGCCTTGAAATCCTTATGCAACCCCCTCCCTCCTTCCTAACCCTTCTTTCTGTAACGAGGAACTGAGTAGAGCCCTACATGTATGTTATTGTCTGGCCTTAGAAGCCCCAAAGGACTTCATTTTTACAAATAAGGATACTAGAATAAAGATCAACTTTGATAATGTCTCAATCCGGGAAGCAGTGTTGGCAAATTAATTATTCTTCTGCTTAATCTCCTTCTCACAGTAGATGGCAGAGGCTCTATTCATGCCTTTCAATGCCTGCTAAATGAATGCAGTTTGGTATTTCTCATCTGTGAATTTCTGAACCTCTAAGGTCTTCCAATTGGCACATCTAATCCCAAGTCACACATATTCAAGCATAAGCTATTAGATAATAATAAAAAAAGGTAATGAATAGATGAGAAAAATGTCTTTCCCGTGAAGTTCATTAGCTTTCACATGGCTTTGTCTGCAATCTTAGTACATAAATCTATGAAGTGCTATTAATTTGCACTGATGTTTTAGGATGTGCTAAGTAGAGATAGATTTTTTTTCCCTTCAAATTTGGGCAGTGTTTCGGTGTTGCAATGTTCAAAGGTGTCTTTACTTCAGTGTGTGTATGAGATAAACAGAACCCTGTAGCTATCAAACGTACCCCAAGATGCTTCTGTGAGTTCCCAAACACCCTAGAAATGGATGGATGGAAATGAGTGAGCTGACAACACACTTATTAAATCTAATTAATGGGGACATGTAAATTAGCTTTCTCTCCCTGGTGCCTCTCCGTCTTCCTTCCCACCAATCACCTACAGCCATTCAGCAGCTGGAAGCTTTGCCTGCCTATACAAGAGCAAGGGTGAGGTAGTAAATGTCCCCCTAGCTCACGTGTTGAAGCTTTTCTCCCGAGTCGAGAGCATAATTGGACAGTGTCACAAGCTTTAGAGGGTGGAGCCTGATGGGAGGAAGTCAGGCTTTGGAGGTGTGTCCTTGAAGGGACAATCAGGACCCCAGTTCCTCTTTCTCCCTGACTGCCACAAGCTGGTTTGGTGTATAATATAATCTCTACACTTACATGTGGCTTCACCATGGGCCCAAAGCATGGGGCCAAGTGACCATGGGTTGATTTTCTTGAAGTACTCTTCTGTCTATTCTATCAGAGATAGAACGCCAACCCAGTCGCATAAAGGTACCCAGCTTGTCCTTTGTGCTTTGCTCTGTTTAAGACTTATAGCCCAACCTGGTTTTACACTTCTTGTGCTGTTGGTGATCTTGAGCTCCTGATTCTCCTGCCTCTAGCTCCTACGTGCTGGAGATGGAACCCAGAACACGGTGTGCATCAGATAAGTATTCTATAGATAAGTATTCTGCCAATTTGGCTGTGTCCCCAGCTCACCAACCTTGTTTTGTTTGTTTGTTTGTTTGTTTGTTTGTTTTGCTTTATTTGGTTTGTTTTTCGAGGCAGGATTTCTCTGTGTAGCCCTGGCTGTCCTGGAGCTCATTCTGTAGACCAAGCTGGCCTCGAACTCAGAAATCCGTCTGCCTCTGCCTCCCAAGTGCTGGAACTAAAGGTGTGTGCTACCACTGCCCAGCTCAACTTTGTTTTTCTAAAACTCCTCCATTTTGGCTTTTCCTAATGATCATGACAATGGAGGAACGGGCAGATGTACCTGTCCCAATCTCTTCCCCCAACCATCCAGTATCTGCACTTTTACCCACTGAACAAGCCAACCTAACGTACACTGGGGGTTCTTTCCCTCAGGCTGTTAGGTCTCAGAAGTCTGGAAGACAAGCAACTTTTAAATAAAAGGGCTGAGATGTGGAGCTGTAGAGTGATAGTTTCATATCAGGTGATCAATTTCCCTCCTTTGGAGATTGTCCATGGACAGGGTTGACTTCTAGCATCTATATAACCCTCTCCTTCCCTCTTGGCTCTTGGTAAGCACACATTCATGTTTAAAGAGCATAGTAGGACACAGAAAGGTCTGTCTCCTTAATACTCCCTGACCCTGCCTCCAGGAATCTGATAACATCCACCACCCATTTAAATGCTAGCTTCCCTTTAAGACATGCCCCCCTTCGCTGGTTCCTTTCAATCAGACAGCTTGACATGAAACTGTGTGTCCTAAGAAATGTGTTGTCTCAACCCCCACAAACGATGCTGTGTCTGTGCCCTGGGAATGTTGAAAGAAGTCAAAATGATCACCTTTTGTAACTGCAGCTATTGGGGTGGGGATGTAGTTCAGGTGGTAAAGTTTTTGGCTTGTATAGGCAAAGCCCTGGGCTCTAACTTCAGCACCATATAAATCCGGTATGGTGGTCCATGCTATGCCTGTAATGCTGGCATTTGAGAAGTGCAGGCAGGAAGATCAGAAATTCCAGCTTATCCTCAGCTACATAGTGAGTTCTAGCCATGCAAGCATCAAGACCTGAGCTCAACCCCCAGAGCCCATAGCTGGGTATGGTGGTGAGTGCTTGCAATCCTTCTATGTGTGTGTGTGTGTGTGCGCGTGTGTGTGCGTGTGCATGTGTGTGTGCATGTATGTGTATGTGTGTGCGCGCATGTGTGTGTGTGCGTGTGTGTGAGTGTATGTGTGTGAGTGTATGTGTATGTGTGCGTGTGCGTTTGTGTGTGCGTGTGAGTGTGTGTAAGTGTATGTGTGTGTGAGTGTGTGTGTGTGTGTGTGTGGTGTGCATGTGTGCCATGATAGGTGGATCCCTGGTGTTCCATGGCCAGGCAAATGAACTAGGAAGACCTCGTTCCTAATGAGAGACTCCCATCTCAAAACATGAAGCAGATGGCTCCTGAGGTTAACCTTTGTCTTCCATATGTACCCCACCTAACACACACATACACACACCTGCTCATACACAAAAATACACTCAGACATTCATATTTGGAAACATACTGATCATAATCCCTAGATCTTATAGTTATACATAACTCATATTTAGTTTTATTTATATCTCACAAGCCAGATATAACCACTATATATTTTATAATATATATTTACATATATAGATTTATCATGAACCATATGAATCTGTCATGAAAAATATTGTTTTTCTTTTAAGGCTCACACATATTTACATAACTAAATGTTGGAGTTAGTTTGAATGTGTAATTTTCATTTCTACTTTATGCTAATATTATATTATAATTTGGTTGATAAGATAATGCCTATGAGTGTAGTCTAGTAGTCTGCTTGTTTGTGTTTCGGTCTATTGTATATAGATGTGCAGAGGCTAGAGTTGACCTCAAATGTCTTTCTGGATTGCTGTCAATATCTGTCTGTCTGTCTGTCTGTCTGTCTCAATCTGTCTACCCATCCATCCATCCGTCTCTATTATTATTTACAGAACTTGGAGCTCATGGATCTTTTTCTAGCGCTCTGCCCAATAAGCTTCAGAGTTTTATTTGCCTTCATGCCCCTACTTCCAACACCTAGGTGCTGGGCTCACAGATGTAAGTCATCTATCCTGGCTTTTACACACTCATGCTATGAAGCCAGGGACCTGACCTGACATAGCTAGGCTTGCCGACTAAGCCAGCTGTTATCTCTAACTCTCACCTTAAAAAAAAAAAAAAAAAGTAGACAAAAGATGAATAAAATAAAACTGCATAAAATGTTGAAAGTCAGTTTTAACTGTCAAATGCAAACTAGTGTTGGCATATAACAACAACATTGGCATATGAATGAACAGAACTAAATCTTCCTGAGTTGCCAAATACTGATTGAGCTAAGCAACTAGTCACAGCACAAGCTGGGCCCTGGGGTGTGGTAGTGGTCTGACAGGGTCCCCACTTGTCTAAGCAGAGAGCTTATACTTAAATTAAGTGCCTCAGAAATCAGGGAAAGGCAGTGAATTCTAGCAGAGCTGGCTCCATTTGCTTTCACAGCACCTAGAGAGAACTTTATTTATTTATTTATTTATTTATTTATTTATTAATTTTTATTTTTTGTAAGGCAAATGAATGGTGTAGCCCATACTCCAAGAATAGCAGTTAATTTACTTACAGGAAGGAACATCCTAATTGCTTTAAAAATACCCAACTGCACACAAATATTTTTGTTAATTAAAAATGAGTATCTGTTCAAAAACCTATAGGTGCCCCATATGAGCTAATACAGGACATCAAAAACAGGGTAGTCACGTTTCGTTTGTGGTTTTCATTTCTCTTTTGAGATAGGGTCTCCTGTAGTCCTGGCTGGACCTTGACCTTGTGCTCCTGATCCTCCTGTTGATTGCTGGGATTACAGGTGCCTGCCACCCTGTCAGGTTTTATGCATGGCTCGGGATGGAACCCAGAGCTTTGAACCTGTTAGGCAAGTCGTCTGCCAGTTAAGCTATATCCCAGCCCTCCTAAGCTTTTCTGTAATCAGAGCATGCTCGCTCCTGCATGTGAGTGAGAATATGCTACACATCACAGAAGATATTAGGAACTTCAGAGGTGTTTTAAATCCCATATCAGCGGGCTGGGCAAGCAGAACCCAAGACTAAAATGCTAGACTCCTCTTAAGGAATATAAAACAGTATCCGAACTACACTAATAAGTTTTTAATTTAAGTGAGTCCCAAGTGTCTAAGAAGAAAGGAATTTGTTCATTTCTTTGAGGTCTTTCTCTGTTGGACCATGTGCTATTATAAAATCTCAGTCAGAGCGTGATTAGTTGACAAAGTTGGGAGCAAGTGTGAGGATGTAAGCACCTCTCTCTATGGATACATAGTGTTCAAATCACTTCTCATTTATAAAAGCTCATGGAATCGGAAACCAGGAAGCAGGGCCGCTAAATGAATTCTAAGGAGGAGTCTATGCTCAGGAAGACAGGTTGCAACCAGCATATCTGGAACAAATTCTAAAGAGACACCTGTGCCCTCTTCTTACAAGGTATTAGAACGCTCCCAGGCATCTCCTGCAGAAGCAGCAAAATGGCTGAAGCCAAGGAGGCAGCTGGAGGAGAAACTTGTCTCAGAGAAAGACTTACAACTCATCAGATGACCTTGCAGGTGAGATTGACCTTGTAGGACAGTCTAGAGGCTGAAGTCACAGTGGGCAGGAGACCATGTCAGGGCTGACTGTTCAGTAATACTGCCCCTAGGTCTCTATTTAAACCCTATCATCTTGTCAGGATTCCAAAGAGCGTGGTGTGATGGGGAAATAGTCATTGAATCTCTTTGTCTCTCTCTCTCCAAGGTGGTCACATTGGATGCGTGTCTTCTGCTTCTCACTATTAGCTTGGCTCTTCTAATTGGCTTATCCAGAAGAGGTCACCGATCTAATGAGAAAGAAGTGCAAAAGGGAAAGAGGAGGAAGGCTCACAGGTACGACAGATGCATGAGTTAGAAGGAAAACTGTCAACCCAGTGAAGGTCTCGTGTCTCAAGTGCAGTGATAGTGTGTGTGGGGGGGGGGTCCCTTGCACACTCGGCTTAATAAAGTGGACTCCACATACAAACAGCTGGCAATGGTGACCATTTCAGATATGGGAGGGTTCAGGTGTTTAATCCGTTGACTCCTTTATGTTGCTACAGTGAGCTGGACATTGTGATGGCTAACCTTGGCTGTCCAACTAATTGGGTCTATTAACTGATATGCCTCTGTGTGGGTCTGTAGGGGTGTGCCTGTGCAATTCCAGCACTGGGAAGGCAGAGAAGGTCCACCCCTCAGACCGAATGTCACCTTCCAAGGCTGCACAGATATTAAGGAGTCAGGGAGAGGTACTGCTTACTTCCATATCTGCCTTTACCCCTTCCTGCTAAGAGCCTCTATCCTTCTGTTGCTGCAGACCTGGCTACCACCATTTGCTGATACCAGAATTCAGTTTCTTGGCCTTCAAGTGTGGACTGAGAGACTAGAGACTCTTTAAGGAGCTTCTACATTTTTTTTTTTTTTTTTTTTTTTTAGTGACAGAGGCACTAGAAATTGCCCAGGCATCTAGGCTCATGGACAGAGAAGATGCAGACCTCTCAACCTCTCCAGAGTGTAGACAGCCATTTGGTCTCCCCAGCCCAGGGAGCATAGGTTATCCTGTTGAACCTGATTTTATAACATATACTTTTCCTATCATCTGTGATTCTGTAGAGGACTCTGAGTAATGCAGATGTTTTAAAGAAACAGGTATGTATGTAGGCATGGCTACTATGTGGCTGGGAACATGAGTCTGAGCAAGAGGCTCCAGTGGGGAGGGACCCTGGGCCATGTGGATTAGATAATTCTTACATTAGGAAGGTCAGGACATTGTTTGAGCACTATAGCCTGAGTAACTCTCATGTTGGCTCATTCTGTCTCCAGGAGTCTCTGATGGTTTTGTATCTGCCATTTTGATGATGTGCTATGTGCCTTGGGGCTCCCTTACAAATGGCTAAACATTTCTGGTCTCTATCTTAGTTTCCCCATATATGGAATCTTTACTCATGGAATATTCTAACCGCTTCAGGCACATGTTAATGTGTATGGTTAAAAAGGCAATGACTTGCTGACAATTAAAGATAAATGCAAGCGGGTCTTTTGATCAGTCCTGCTAATGCCTCTTGGTGAGAGAATTGAGGGCACCCCACAAACAGTTCAGTGGTCACATCTTTACCAGGCAACAGTATCACATCTGGATTAGTCTTCTTGACTACATCTTCTTTCTACATCTGTGTGAATCTTATTGCATGTTTCCTATGGCTAATAACACATTGGCTATAGATCAACATAGTCTATGGATATATGGAAAGTAGATGTGTTACATGAAACACCCTTAGAATAAAACACATCACCACACATGTATCACCTTCTGAAAGGGCAGCAACCACTTCATAAATACACACTTTGGCCTCTGCCACATCTATTCAGAATTTCAGTGGAAGCTTTTGGTTTAGGGGCAGAAAAAAATTATATTAAAGCTGGATGTGGAGGCCCAAGGCCATAATTCTAACACTTAGGAGGCTGAAGCAGGAGCATTGCTTTGAGTTCAAGGCCAACCTATAGAATCAGACTTTGTAAAAAAAAGATAATACTAGGGAGACAGCTCAGTTGATAAAGTGCCTGTAATGCCAGCATTAGGAACTGATAGAACATACATACAAAAGCCAAGCACAGTGGTACATGCTCACAGTCCCAGCCCTGGGAAGGCAGAACAGCCAGCCCAACTTACTTGACAAACTCTATGCCACTGAGAGATCCTGTCTCCAAACCCAAGGTGAAACTCACCTATGGAACAGCAGCCAAGGCTGGCCTCCAGTCTCTACATGCACATGTACCTGAACATGTATAAATATGTACATACATCCACTCACATATTACAGACAGAAAAGAGGCCAGGTTGGATGGCACTTGTCTGCAATTCCAACACTTAGGAGGCAGAGGCAGGGGGATCACTTTGAATTGGAGGCCTGTCTGGGCTATATAATAAGTCAAGCCAGTGAAGGTTATAATGTGAAACCTTTCTCAAATAAATAGATAATTATGCCCTAAAAAAAACCCAAACCCAACAACCTATCTATCTATCTATCTATCTATCTATCTATCTATCTATCTATCTCTACATATATATATACACACACACATATATATGCATATGTACATATATATTCTTAATATATATTCTTACTTAAAATATGTAGTATATACTTAATATATAAATAATATACATATATTCCCATTTAAAAAGCATATCCAGTTTGGCTCACACATTAAAAGAAAACCAGGGAACAAGACAATATTTAGTTACGTGTAAAATTGTACAATATGCTCAATTAGCAAGCAAGATAGTTTATTAGAAATAAAAGAAGCTCAGTAACTTTTTCCCCCCTAACTCTAAAGCCATAGTTCAAGCCTGCTTAAACATCAGATCTGGTTTCCCACAACTGATTAACCTGAAAATGGTTTAGTATAACACTAATCCTTTAATTTAACAATCTATAAATGCCCTCCATAACAAGTTCCTCAGAGCCCCGTATTAGATTCATAACGATAAGCCACATCTCCCACGCAATCCGGCGTTCGTGTTAATGAGCACCTCTGGACCTTAACGGAATAGCTCTGGTCCAAGTGAGCATCAATTAGGGAGGAAATGTCTCCAAAGGTGGAAGTGGTGATATACCCACCATGCCATTGCTGCCTCCTGCCTCACTGCTGAAAGGACACCTGCGGGGCCAGAGGACTTTGCAAGATAAGTGTGTACCTCCAAGTCCAGCAGCTCCCAGCCCTATCTGGAGCTAAGCTGGTGCCTAGGACATAAGGAGGAAATGCCAGTACTTAATTATGCTGGTGATGCTACTGACAAGGGAATGCTAAAAGAACAGGAGTATCTCAGAGGGACACAGAGTCCCTACAGTGTAGCCTGTGTGCTTTCTGGTATTTTCCAAGGATGAACATAGGGTATGGGGGTCAACCTGAACCCCTGACAACATCTAATTTTGCAGCAGAGCAAAAAAAGAATTGTTTTGACCTACCTTGCTGCAGCCGCTGATCCCTGCTAACCTGTCTTCAGAACTCAGCTTTGGCTGACAGCAAAGACGCCCACTCACACACACATACAGGCTGGGACTTTGAGAGGGAGCTGGTAGAGAGAGCCAACGTTTCCTGCCTCTCTCTGGTCACACAGAGCCTAGCTGAGCTCAGGCCCCAGTTAGCATGTAAAAGGGGGGACACCCAGGAGAAAGGATGGGGCCCATGGCACTGCCAGGGGGCAGGGTCAGAAGGGTCAGGCAGCATCAATGACCTTTCTTACTGCTGAGACAAAACATCAGACAACAGAAACCCAAGGCTGGATTTGTTGCTGTCCGTAGTTTGAGGGGATAGCTGGTCCACCCTATGCTTAGTACTCACACACTTGCACATATACACAGACATATATGCACAATGCATAATAAATACATAAAACAAATAAGTGCTGAGCAGAAAACAAACCAGGCTAGGCTGTAAAACCTTAAGGGCTTCCCCAAGGGGGCAATTCCCTCCAACCTGCTAAGTGTTCCATAATGTTTCAAAACAGCGCCTCCTGCTGGGGATCACATATTCCAACACAGGAGCCTATGGGCGACATTTTACTCTAAATCACAACACCAAGCTATGTCTAGGACAAAGTCACCTTTTAAGCAGGCAAGTCCCTTCCTCTCTCCCTCCCTCCCTCCCTCCCTCCCTTCCTCTATCCCCCTCCCCCTCTCCCTATCTTCCTCCACCCCTTCCTACCCCCTTTCTTCCGTATTTTCCTTTTCCCTAAACACAGTTACACATTAATAATTACAGCCATAGTATGCAGAGAGATTAGTAAATATTTTCAGGAATGTGTCTGAGCAAACAGCTTTCAACTGCTCCGAAATGTACGGATCTCCCACAGATACCGATACACTGCCCTAGTTCACTATGCGACCCTTGACCCCTAATTATAAAAATCAGGGAAAGCCAAAGAGCCCAACCCTCTTTTTCTATCCTTAACCATCATGCAAGTGTCTGGGGATGTGAGCTAAACTTGTAACCACATGTTGGGGTGGGAGGAACCCTGGACTAACTTCTTGTCATTTCTAAATGGAAGCTGTGCTAATTCACTGATAATAATGGTACCCACTGCTCTCCTATGCAAGCAACATCAGAATGCTCTCTGACTCTCAATTTAGTTGTCTGAATCTGCCAAAATTGCTTTGAGAATCCAAATAGTCTCTGCTATTTGAACCGGAAGAGACATTTCAGGTGTAAGGCTCAGGGCCACTATATTGCCTGTTGCCACAGAAAAGAGACAGTTGAATGCAGACAAAGGGAGGGAGGGAGGGAGGGGGAAGCCCAATAATAATTGATTAGATGTTCAATTAGCTACAGATGTTCCCCAGGGCTTTCCTTCAGAAATCTGTGCCCCCTTCACGCTATGAACAACCCCTGGCACTAATGTCTCCCACCTCCACAGCCCGGTTGCCTGCAGGAGAGCACACGGCACACTAATAGCTCACTTATTCTTAGATTTTCTGCATGGTTACATAAGCCCACAAAAGGGGGAAATGTAAATGATTCAAGAAGATATTCTTCACGGGGTTCTCATAAAATCTTTAATATCTCAGGACTCAGGAAGAACCCTCCTGGCAAGATACAATCAATTTTCATGCTTCATTAGGAGAAAAAAAAAGTCTTTTGATAACGTTAAAAGGAGATGGCTGTGGGGCCAAAGAGGGGAAAATGACTCTCTGCACCAAGCCAGAGCACAGAGACTTCTGGGTTAAATTCTTCCTTTGTGCCTATGCCATATCTGAAGGGAGAGGAAATATTCTTTTGAGGTGCGTAGGGATTGTACTAGGACCATGGTGTGCACCCACAGATTAATACCTAAAAGATCTTGGTATCACTCAGATTTGGAGTTGGTTTGTTTGTTTTTTTCTTGTCCCTTTTATAAAACAAAACAAAACAAGTCTTTATTCTATTCCTGACCTGCTGAACTAGGTAGCCCAGGCTGACCTT
Organism: Mus caroli; assembly: GCF_978045245.1. Classification (NCBI taxonomy): domain Eukaryota; kingdom Metazoa; phylum Chordata; class Mammalia; order Rodentia; family Muridae; genus Mus; species Mus caroli. The sequence continues at coordinate 75,513,445 of NW_028227270.1, read as the reverse complement.
GAACTTGGAACCTTCCTGCCCAGGTCTGAGTATTACAATGACTGAACTACCAAACCTGTGTTAATTTTTGTTTAACTAATTTTGATGGCTTGCAGCTTACACCAAGCAGCGGCTACAAGCACACAGTGATGATGGCGAGGCCAGTGCTGACTGTGCAGGAGTGAAGGTGTGGACAGGAGAATAAGCTCAGAGACAGGCTGTGCTAACACTCATTTTCTCAAAGGTAAAAGGATCGCGTGTCAGCCCCAGAGTCACCTTTTAATTAAAAAATTATCACCTTTTAAAAATAGTTTCTCTTTCTAAGAACTTAGAACACAAAAATAAATGTCTCAAGCACATAATTTACACACATGTCCCCTCCCAGAACCTTGAATAGTTGAAAAGTTGTGAGGGCCCCCTTAAAAAAAAAATCTTGATACCCAATTCAACTGTTTTGGTTTCAAAATCATCCCAGTTTGGGAGTGTTTGGTTTGAAAGCCTTGTCACTTATAGATACTCAAGGAACTCAAGGACGTGTGTGTGTGTGAAGAGACCTGTTGCTATTTGTGAAAGACAAGTCTCAAAAAAAAAAAAAATAGGATGATTCAAGGATCTTCTCTGAAAACTCTTTCACTGAGCTGGGCTGCTGGTGTATGTCCTTAATCTCAGCACTCTGGAGGCAAAGACACATGGAGCTCTACCAGGCTGGGGCTAGCCTGGTCTACATAGCAAGTTCCAGGCCAGCCAGAGCTAGGTAGCAAAACGTTGTCTCAAAATAAATAATTTGTAAGAACAGCAAAGCCAACGAATCAATCAATTAACTAATTCAAACAATGGCATCTATGATTCTTCAGTATCCTCAAGAATTATGCTACGAGATCCTTGTAGCTTTTAATGGGGGGGAGGGGGATGTCAAGACAAATCCTGTGTATTTAGTTACTTTTCTGTTGCTGTGTGTGACAAAATACTATGGCCTATGGCCCAAAAAAGCAACCTGTGGAAGTAACAGTTTAGCGTGGTTTAAGGTTCCAAAGGAATAAGACTCCAGCATAGCAGGAAGGCAGGACAGCAGGAGGCAAGCCTGTTGGAAGGAGCAGGAAGCTGAGACCACACCTCTACCACACACACAAAGCAGAGACAAAGCAGTGCAAGTGATAAGAAGCTTGAAACTCTCATCCTCTCTAAGCTTCACCCCCAGTGATGGACTTCCTTCAGCAAGGCCACACCTCTTAAACCTCTTCAAACAGTGCCACCAACAGGGAACCAAGTATTCAAATACTTGAGCCTATGGGGGACATTTTTTTTCATTTAAACCCCCACCCTATAATTTACCATTTCTCTTAGTAGACAGTACCCCGCCATTATCTTTGTCTTCTGCATTCTAAATTCTACCTCTGTTCCAGTTCTGAAGCCCCACCCCCACCCCATCCCCCATTATAGCACTGGGAGGTGGTTAGACCTTAGAAGCAGACAGCAGAGAAATGGGATCAGTTCCCAGATAAAAGTGGCCCTATGGAGTGCTGTCTTCCCTTCTACCATGTGAACAGAGTAAGGAGGTGGCATCTGGGAACCAGGAATGGGCCTCGTTAGACATCAAACCTTTTCCTGCCTCCATCTTAGACTCTGATGGGATGCATATTTCTGTTATTTTTAAGCTACTCGGCCTACAATATTTCATTACCACCTCACAAATGGACTAAGATTCCATCTAAAGCTAAAACTAAGTCAGAGATAGGAGCTTGAAACAATTCCCCTGGACGGACAGGCTATCCCTTCTAAGGTCTGGAGGATGGCTCCTACTGGGTCCCGTGCCTTCAGTGTTCACCACACTGTCTATATGGTTCCTGGTGGTGATTCAGATATTGCTCTCCCTACTGGCCAGCTTTTCTGTGTCAAGAATGCAGAGTTTGAAGAGAGGTTTTCCTTAGTCACTGAGCATATACTCAGAATAAGTTATACACCGTATAGCAGAATCTGGAGGGGCAATGCTGAGCAGGCTGGAGCCCATAGATTCCAGGAGTCAGAGATGGCAGTGGAACTGTCACATTAAACAGGGAGAGAACTAGGAGCAGAATAAGTGTGTGTGTGTGTGTGTGTGTGTGTGTGTGTGTGTGTATTTAAGATCAGACAAAGGGAGAGTGCTACGGGGGGTGGGGGCGGGGACGACAATGACAGTCCAGTGCAAAGAAATCCATATAGCAGGGCTGACTTTTGAAAGTTGAGCAGGTACCAATGGCTAAAGGGAAGCATTCTGACCAACAGTAAGGAGTGTGTGCAAAGCAATGACAAGGGTATGAGCAAGAAGGACGTCCAGAGAATAGCAAGCGGCTTCCTGCAGCTTGAGTCTTGCAGTGCTATAACAATCACTGGATATAACACCATACATATAGACCATGGCTGGCGATCTAGCCCAGTTTTATGAGTTTACATGCCCTCTGCCTACTCCATGATTTGTATAATGATCACAGGGTCCCTCTAGCTTCCTCCAACAGCGATAGGGCACATTCTCTGACCTTCCCATGCACCTGTTCCTTGCTCTTAGATGCTACACTATTCAGGCTGCCCTCTATTCCTCTGCCCGTCTAAGATGGCCTCAATTCTGCAATGCTCAGGCTGGCCTCTAAGTCCTGAGATTGCCTACTTACCCAGCACATGACACTCCGAATAGAAACAAATGATGTTTCCGGTCCATTCCACCCACCGACTCAGATGCCAGCTTGTGCTCTAGCAACACCTGCGCTTTATACAACACTCTCTCATGGCACCTTCACATCTGTCACCCCCTTATACTTCCTCTAGCCATTCTCTGAGATAAGCAAAGGCCTCCTTTCGGGTTATTTAGCTGAGGCTCAGATCAGGGAAGAAGGTAAATCTTGGCCACAGAACAGGCAGCCTGCGAATCTGAACTGGGGCTGGAAATCTACTGAGTCTGTCAGGTGTGCTCCTTCCACGATACCTCAGTGGTGGGGGCTGGGGAGGATCTTCTTTGCTTACTAAATAAATTATTTTATCATAATATCAATTCTAGTTATTTGTATCCTCTAGGACACCTAAGAACTGTATTAATAAAGAATAAAGCAGGAGCTCATTCGGTCATTCCACAACTGTGTACCAAACACCGAGTAAGCCAGCTTCTGCCACATGGTATTGGGAGATCAGAAACGAGTGAAACCCAACTGGGATACATGTCCTGTCAGATACATGCAGAGGATGTTACAACACGGGGCAAGCAAGAGAGCTCTCTAAATGAAGCAGTGAGATGCTGGATGAAGGAAAGAGAAGGAAGTACCCAACTTTGTCCACCAGGGTGCAGGGACGCCTCCAAATAGGTCATCCTTCACACAGGCACAGAATGGTTTAAGAAGCAAGAAAAGGCAGTGGGAGATGAGAAATGGGGGGCCACTTTCTCACAGACGCCAGCTGACACGCCCCACCCTACAATCAGGCTATGTCTCTTCTGCTACTCTGGTCTCTGCATTCTGAGGCTGCACTAGAGATTTATAAATTCCGAGCTTCCTTACCTTTGCTGCAATCAGCAAGTAGCTCTGACATCTACCTCCAAACTGGGTGGGTTTGAATGCCAGCCAGGCTCCCCAACACCGGGGACAATGTTACAAGGTTAGAGGGGTTTCTCTGAAGAGACTCTTTGGTGCTTGTTCAGATCCCCTTCCCTGATGTACAGGCCAGCTCTCTTTCTTACTCTCTCTTTAAGCTCTCTTCCCAATCTTCTCATATATTTGCAATGCTCTTGCAGCTTAAGCTCCAACCATGCCCCTCCACACCCAATGGCTGTGAGGCTCTCTCTCCTAATGAAAGTTCATTCTGCGCGATAGCTGGTCTCAGCTTCCTTTGCCCCAGGCTTGCCCATTTCTGTTTTTTTTTTTTTTTTTGCATAGTTGTTATAATGATGAAAGTAAGTGGGTGCAGAAGGCTACCTCCCCTGAGCAGGCTCTGGGTTGGCTATGGGATGTTCTTCAAAGGATGTCTACAACAGAATAGGGCTGGCACTTCTCCACATAGGTACAGTCAATGCCTGCCAAGCAACTGTGATCTGCTCAGTGTGGATAAGACACCAGAAAGCAGGCAAGTCTCCTCTTCTAGAAGAGAAGCCAAGCGAAGGGGAGGGACCTGGAGATCATGCACTGTTATTCATTCATAAATTAGAAAAAAAATATTTATTTTACATGTATGAATGTTTTGCCGGGACATATATATGTACACCATGTGTATACCTGGTGCTAGCAGAAGCAAGAAGGGAACACTGAGACTGGAGTTACAGTATTACTGGGAATTGAACCTAAGTCCTCTGTAAGAGCGACATGTGGTCTCAAACACTGAGCCATCTCTCCAGCTCCTGTTCACAAGGTTTTGCATAGTGTCTGCTCCAGGCTCTGCAGAGTAACAAGACCTCCAAGTTTAGTAATCCTTAACCATCATGATGCTGCATGCATCTCAGTTCCCAGGATCTTGGAAGACTGGCTTTTATGATCTAATATTGTCGTGGGCCTCTGTGTTTGGACTCATTTAGGGACTCCTGAAGGAACTGACACCCACGTGATATTGTGGAGAGGCTCCTCTACCTGAAGGCGCCAGGCCCACCTCACATAGCAAACCAGTTGTGGAGCTGGAGGAAGGGGCGGCTGAGCCACATGAGTACTCCTAAGTGGGCGGAGAAGACTGTCTGGCTCATTGTCTTTTTCTGCTTGAACACATTCAAATGTTCACAGGCTTGTGGGCCATAAATAGCTCTCGGGGGAGTATGAGATTACATCACATCCTCTAAGGGCCTTGTTACCTGAAGTCATCTCTCCAGATAGGTCTCTGGCTGAATGTGCAGCTAATAGACACATGGTCACCTCCCAGAATGGTCACCGTGGAGACATGATTCATGCATTCCTCCAAATGTATATGTAGTCATTTACCCTCTGGTGCTGTCCAATGTGACTGTATTAGGAAGTGAGTGATTGATGATACAATCAGTTAAGATGAGGTGCCCCTCATCCAATGTGACGGGCATCCTTATGAAAAGGAGAAATCTAGATATAGACGCAAGCCACGCAAAACGCATGTGAGCCAGAATGATGGTGGTGGTGCAAGCCTGGAAACTCCCAGAAGCTAGGAGAGAAGGCTGGGGTACATCCTTCTCTAACATCTTCAGGGGCAGCTTGGCCCTGCCAGCATGGTGAGCTCTGACTCTTGGCTTCCAGAATGGTGAGACAGGTTGTGCTGTTTAAGCCACTTGTGTTGAGGTGTTTGAGCCGGCAGCCCTGGAAATCTATTGGCGTAACATGATGTCACTGTCCTGTGAAGGGATGGCCTGGAAGGTAGTTGTGATACGATGACAGCAATGGAATTCCAGTTCCCTCTTTATCTGTTGTGGCTGCTCACTTTATCTGCACAATCCCCAAGGCAAGCTAAAAAGCATGCTCCACTGTTTTAAGCTACCCCTCTTCCAGAATGGATCACCACTGCTTATCTGCATTTCCTGCTATCTCACAAGCAGCCGGGGCACACTTCCAACCTCCTGTTTGTTGGAAAGCTGGACTGGCATGATACATTTGAGTCCTATCCTGCCTGCTCAGGTAGGCCAAAGGCTTTTAGGCATCTGGTTGAATTAGCAGAATGATTCTTCTGTCGTGCCGGTTGAACGGCAAAATTCAAACCCTTTCACTTTCAGAAAGCTGCAACTAGGCTTCCTCGACTACATCTGTCTTTTCTGGAATTCTATATACATCCATGTTAACATTTCCAAAAATACTCTCTCTTTGATTGTTCACATACGAGCCCACGGTGGGGGTAGGGGTGGGGTGGGGGCAATAAGGAGTAATTAGGACTACAAAGCTCAATACAAAGTTCTCTGAAAATACTGTCTGGCCTACTTTGGAGTGGTATAAGCATGAGACATGGCCTGAGGGAGTGGCACAGATGACACAGATTGCAATGCGGCGTCTCTTTATGCCCACCCTTACTTTTATCATTAAGATGCCACCTATTTGATGAGTAAGCTTCCAGTGCTTTGCCTGATCTATACTAGAGGCATCAAATAGCCCCGAAAGACAGTTACCAGTGTGCAAAGACATGAAGAGAGGACGCTGAAAAATCCTAGAGTTTTACGGGTGGGAAATCACAGTCTGGCTCAGCGGAACCACATGGAGAGAGTCAAGGTCGGCTCCCCGAAGGCGACAGCCATATTGCACAGGAACTGCTATATGAAACCAGGAAGAAAATAGCTCTAGATAGAAGATGGAGATTATGTGGAGGCATGTGGAGGCACAGAAGGGGACGTACCACATTTAAGGAAGTACAGACATGGTACAAGGAGGGAAGGAAGTGGGTAAGTAGAGGCCCCTTCCACCCAAGGTGTCTCTTGAAGGCCAGGGTGACTCTGCGGGGTTGAATAGGGCCATGTCCTCATTTAGAAGGTGGTTGAGTCCATAGGGAGGAGAAAGGATGGAAGTCAGGAGGTTTGCCAGGATGTATTCAACTAGTGTGAGACTCAGTTTAGGGGACTAAGGATGGCAAAGGGGCTGGAGAGGATCACACTGGACACCCCAGAGCTATAAAGTGGTTGAATGCAGGCTCAGGAGGGAGCAGGATATGGACTCTGTCTCCATTGGGATATATACATAAGGGATGCTGAAGAAACACCAGGACCAACTTTTTTTTAGTCTCTTCTCATCCCTCCCCTTCCCTCTTCTTCCCTCCCTCCAGTCTTCCTTTCTGTGTTTGTGTGCATGCATGTCATTGGATAGAGATGGGCACATGTATGCACATGAGTATGTGTGTGTGTGTGTGTGTGTATGTGTGTGTGTATACCTGAGGTCAATGTCAGGGGTTTTCCTCAATCACTTCTCCACTTCATTTTCTGAGACATTTTCATGTTGAACCTGGAGCTCGCCATTCAGGCTAGTCATTCATCTCTAGCTACTGGCCTCCTGTCTCCACTTCCCTAGCAGTGGGATTATGCATGTGCACCATTGATGGATGTGCACCATGCCTGGCCTTTTACATAGGTGCTGGGATTCTATCTGAACTCTACAAATACTTTACTAGCTGGGCCATCTCCCAGGCCCAGGACAGCTTGACTCTCACTCAGTGCTTTCACTTCCCAATATGCCTCAGGGCAGAGTTAAGAATTGGCCAGTTGAGACTGGAGCTATTCCACCATGACTGTACCCTGTAAGGACCCAGTACATTCTAGCTGATGTGGCAATAGAGACAAGCAAAAATAACTCTCCCCATCTGACAACATATCAACATCTTCTGACTCCAGGTTCAGCTCACTAGGGTGCTGCTGTAAACCAGGAGAAATAGCTCGTAACTTATTCACAGAATAAGATAAGTGAAAGCATTTTCCTGATAATGTGCTAATCTCAAACACATTTTCTGTCCTGATATGTGGGCTGTGGGGCATCTATCTGATTAACACCACCAATCACTCCTGCTCCTCCGGGTTGGAGTCTCTGTCCTTTTGTTCACCTTTGAGTCCATGGATCCCCAAGAAGATAAAGAACTAAGCAGTGAGACAGGTACCAGGGGTTCTAAAAAAAATCCAAGGGAGTAATGCTCACCAGAGAACACACTTCCAGGCACTACAGCAGTAGCCTGCAGTATCATAGCCTTCGAAGGAGACACAATTCTGAAAATTCATGCCATAACTAATTGAGGGCAATTTGCTCTACCAGGTTCCATCAGTCACTCGGCATTGCCATTTTGTCCCCACTATGGTGACAATATGTCAGCTGCTTCCAATGCTATCTACATCGAGGTCTGCACACTGCACTTGCTGCTATTTGGAGATGGCTAGATAACAGTGACAACCCCATAAACCGTGAAAAATGGGAGCTAGGGACCAGAGGGGGGCTGAGGAGAGCCGAGTGTACTTGCAAAGGCACAAGACTGTTAGCACAGTTATGTTGAGAACTTGAACGTTTCCTGGAAGATCAGGCTGAGCTGTCAGCCTCGGAACTTTTACATAAGAGAGATAAGGAGGGCTGGGGATGTAGCATTGACGGAGTGCTTGCCTGGCAGACAGGCGTGAAGCATTTGGGTTCAAACCCCAGCACCGCATAAATCTGGCAAGGTAGCACATTTGGGAGGTGGAGGCAGGGGGTGGGAGGGTGGGGGGTAAGAAGCTCAGGATCATTCAGGGCCACATGGGAAGCACAAGACCCTGTGTCCAAAACACAAACAAAAACAAAGGGTAAGAGAATAATGCATAGTCGGATGCCATTCTATTTCCGGCATTATAAAAGATAGGAAGTTTAACAAGATGTTCACTAGAGCAGATGGCACAATTCTAGGTCCTTCTGTGTTTAGTTCTTTTCTCTGCATCAAATATCGAATCCAGCTTATTGGAATTCACTCTTAAAGGTCTTCTGCCTGTGTATGTTTGCAATAATATTAATAACTACAATTTACTGAGCCCTCACATCCTGTGCAGTGTAGATCTATCTAATGCAAGATTTTTAACCACAAGAAGCACGGGAAGACTTGGGCAATTGGAGGAGGAGACTTAGCCAAGGAGGAAAACAAGCATCCGGTCACACAAGTTCCTACAAGAAGAAGAGTGGAGACGTGAACCCAGGATCTTCTGATCCTAAATCAATGGACGTGATCAGTAAGCAATGATATTGGTTTACATTGTAGGCAATACCTAAAGCCTGCAAGGTACTAGGCAGATGAAGACTCAGAAGGGCTGGACATAACCTGGACCACTAGGAGAGTCTCATACACATAAGGGTCTTGGTAGGATGCCGCCTCTTGCAGGCCCTGGAAGCATTCTTTCAGTTGGTACTGTACACGGCTCCCACAATGTATGTGGCTACCACCTTCCTGCCAGGATCTCTGCTCCCAAAATACCGAACAGTGTCGAGAGTATTTCTTCACCTAAAAATACGTGAAGGACTAAGGAGTTAGCTCAGTCAGTACAGAGCCTGACTTCCAAACACGAGGGCCTGAGTTTGGATACCCAAAATCCAGTAAAACGGTAATCATGGTAACATGCATCTTTAATTCCATCTGTGTCAGGATAGGTGGAGGAGCCAGGAGAATCCCTGGAGTTTCCTGGTTAGCTAGCCTAGCTCATCAAGCAAAGTTTCAGTCTAAGGAGTAATTCTATCTCAAACAAAAGGTTCATGAGAAATGATACCAAGGTTGCCCTCTATATACTTGTGTGTGTGTGTGCACTCACATATACACACACACCTGCAAACAACTGAGAAGCAATGGTCCCTCTGAACAAGGGTCACTGATGTCCATACACCACTTCCATATAGATCCGGGAAGGCCATGGCGGAATGTGCTTTGCAAATTGCTATTTAAATTCAAGATCTTAAGTGTGGCTGACATAAATATCGTTGAAGGGAACTGCATGTTATCATAGTTAAGAATTTCACAAGTGGTTTTTTTTTTTTTCTCAACCTTTTATAGACCATACCAAAGAGGCGGCAGGATTTGATGGCAATCAGAAGAGCTGAGGTCTAGGGTGGTTGTTGGTTCAAATTATAGTCTAGCTAGCAGACTGCCTCATGATCGTCAGTAGCTCATTTTAACATTTTAGGTCAGTATGTAAGAGTTACATCTTCTGTGTTAAAAATTATGTATAAGTGTGTATGTGTATGTGTGTGTGTGCCTGTGTGTGTGCATGTGTGTCTGGAAGATGAGTGTGGATACTCACAGAGGTGTAAAAGGGGCATCTATACTCCTAGAACTGGAGTGACAGGTGGCTGTGAGCTTCCTATCAAGGGTGCTAGTAACCAAGCTTAGGACTTTTGGAAGAACTGCAGGTGCTTGTACCTATTGTGCTGTTCATCCCTCCAGGCCCATGGGTTAAGACGTCAAGCCCAAGATCATCTGCATCCGACAGCATCTGCCTCTCCTTCATAGAGATTGTTGCAAATGCAAATGAAATGATGCTGTGTGTTCCAGCGAGCTCTGGGTGTCTGATTGGACCCAGCTCACCCTCATGAATGGTTTCAGCTAGAATGAGAGATTTTTTCTACCCTACTTTGACACCTTGGCAATGCTAAGTTCGTTTACCAAACTGCCACACATCCTTCTCCTTTCCTATCTACATGACAAAGACAACAGCATCCCTTAGTAAATGTACGGGCAGCTTCCACATAACACAGCTCTAGCAGTGACTGATGGAGGAGCTAGCTGTAAATGTCAGGCGTTGTGTGCTGCATTTATATAGACTCCCTTCCCAACCTCACTTGACTTTCTTCTACTGTGAGAGCCCTTAATTTTCTTGTCTCTATTAGGCTGGTGAAACTCCTTTGTGAATGGGGGTGGGGGAGGGGCAGAAGGAGTCTGGGCGTCTGAGCTCATCTGGAATCCTTTCACAACAGGAAAGACACCCCAGATAACGAGAGCAAGTGTGTCACACACTTTCTGTCCGTTTTCCATTCAGAGAGATGACAAACAAAAGGGACCAAGAAGAGGGTCAATGGGAACCATTAACTGAACATTCTGGAGCCTGATGACCAACATGGGTATTGTTAGCTGTGTTGTCAATAAGTAAGACCAGCCATGAAGCTCACGGGTTCATACTGCTGCAGCAAACTGTGCAAGCTGCTCCTTCCCTAAGTGGGTGTCACTTGCAGTGACAGGCAAACACAGACCCGGTGCTGAAGACTGTGCACACTCACCTGGAACCTCCCTATACCCACTCTACTACCGTGGCACAGCCTTTTCCTGTTCATTTGCCAAAGATAGATTTTCTTGCTGCAAGGTATGCATACAGATTAATCAGCTAACTCTTTACAGATGAGGATGACAAGGTTTGTTCAAGGTGACGTAAAGTACATACATATGCAATGTCTGCCTGGTAGGAGCTTCTAGGCCTTCCATTAGTAGCCACCCACATCTAGACTCTTGAGTGCCTTGACCCACGGCCACAGGCTTGCTTCACTGCCCAAACACACTTGGCAATGAGAGATCTTCTCTCTGGACTGTGGTGGTGTTTTCGTTGCTGCCTTCAGTGTCCATTGCCAGGTCTCCTTCCTCACCTGTCTTTAGCTTCCTGTCTAGCATAGTTTCCACTATTCCATCTTGTATGTTTGAGAGAGGAAGAGAAAGAGAGGGGGAGGAAGGAGGTAGGGGGAAGGAGAGAGGGAGGGAGGAGGAGACTTTCTCTTATAGACTAAGCCGCTTTTCCCCACATGAAGGGAAGCTAGGAATATATTAGTATAAACCACCTAACTGTTCTTTCACTGAAGAACATGGACCTAGACCTGCCTAGCTTAGAACTCACTCAGTTAGACCTCTGGGACCTGTCCCAACCCCATGAGCAATTTCACTAACTGCTCCCACTCATGCCTTCACTGTCTACAGTGAGGAGATTGTTCAAGGATGGCAGAGTTGAATAAAAGCTCTTTCTTCTGTCTGTCTGTCTGTCTGTCTGTCTGTCTCTGTCTCTCTCTTACACACACACACACATGCCAACAATAGAGTATTGAGAACTATACCAGACAGGAAGCCTCCCAAATGATCCCAAAGACTCACGTGTTGAATGGTTGGTCCTGACCCCAAGACACCATTGTGAGAATGCTTCAGAGGCGTGACCTAGATGAAGGGAGTTAGACTACTGAGACATGCACTTGAGGGGAGAACTGACACTCTGGGTCTTCCCCGTCTTTTAGCTCCCAACCATCTTGAGATGATCAGGCATCTGCCTACCACCAGGTGCTGAACTTCCTCTGGCCTAAAAAGGAGGGCTAGATGATCATGGACGTGGACTAAAATCATAAGCCTAGACAAAGCTTTCTTCTTCTACATGAATAGTCTCAGGCATTTTGTCACACTAACAAGAAACTGACTTCCAAAGAGGGGTAGGCTGTAGTTCCGATCTCTGTTCCATAGCTACATCCAAGAGACAACATGTTGCCTCTGAAAAATGTCCTGCTTCTCCCTTCCAAAGTAAGTTGGGAGGAAAAGAATTATTACAAAGGTCATTTAAAAACAAGCAAACACTATGCAGATTGAAGCTGTTATAGTTATGGATTACAATTTTTCTTTAAAACGACATGCTTCTCTGTGAAGCACACTGGGTCCAAGGCTCCATTCCAGTTGGGCACTATGAAGCTGTCAGCTGTTCTTGGGCAAGGCCCTGCATCAGAGTTTCTTTTTAGGCAATGCACATTCGCACACAGCCCCAAGTTCCAATGGAATTTGTATTTTCTGGACCAGGACATAGCAATTAGTATTTAAAAACCAACCAACCAACCAACCAACCAACAAACCATCAACAACCAACCATATCCCCAGGGGATCCTGTTCAATTAGGTTTTGGAATCATTCTTTAAAAAGAGCATGTTTCTCCATGACACAAAAAATCTAAGGGTAAATCTGATCCGTGAGGCTAGGATCTGTCTGTTGTGGTCTTTCAAATTCCACCAGAACCTTCACTTGTAGGAGAGAAGTTTCCAGGAAGCAAGTTAGCTTATGGGGCAGGAATGACGGAAGCTTTCACTGTTACTAAGATCTGTGACTGCTCTGTAATGTGGGAGGGTTTGGAAGGCAGAGAGTTGGAGATAGAAGTAGAACACTCTCTATTCTGAAGGAAAACTTATTCCCAGAGGAGACGAAGAGCATGCTGAAAGAGGTCTTGGATAGCAGTAGAAATGGTATTAGCTAGCAGTTACCAGTGACATCGATGCCTTCTTCCCAGATTGCCAGAGACATTTCAGTATGGCCAGCTGAGAAATGGTATGGGGGAAGGCTGCCACAAGCCCAGGCAGAACAGGCTCTCTCCTGAAAAGGTCCATGGACCCTGAAGCAGACCCTTAACCACTCTGTAGACCTGAGCTAAAATGCACACAGTGAACCAGACAGTCCTTCCTGTCTGTCCTTCAGACCAAGCTTGGCAGCACTTGGGGCCTGTGTAACTTCCACTCATGGATTATTTTTAAACTGGCTTACCTTTTCCTTCTCCTTAGATTCCTAGTTCTGATGTGGTATTGGTGATCATTTTAGGCTTTCTGGTTGAATAGGCTATTTTTCAACCCACTTGTTATCTATAAAGTCTAAGTTAATGGTTTGCATAGTATGATCCTTGGACCAGATGCACGTGAGCTAACATGGAAACGGGCCATGAATTCAGATTCTCAGCACTCATTCCAGACCTGATTAAGACACTTGGGCATGGAGCCCAGTAATCTGCTTTGACAGCTCCCCTAGTGATGCTGACAGGCTCTTCTGTGATGTCCCACAATGCTGGGACAATATTCGGGTTTGCTTTCTATTGCTGTGATAAACATGATGACCAAAACCAACTTGGGAAGGAAAGGGTTTTTGTATCTCACAGGTTTAAAGTTCATCATCAGGGATTCCAGGACTGGAGTTCAAGGGCAAAACCTGGAGACAAGAGCTGAAAATTGACAAGATTGTAGATCCTGGCTTGCTCCTTGATGGCTTGCTCACTTTGCTTCTTATATACCTCAGAAGCACATGCCCAAGGATGGCGCTGTCTACAGTGGGCAGTCCTCCACCAATTATTAATCAAAAAAATTTTCCACAGTTTTAGCCACAGGCTAATCTTATAGAGGCATCTTTTCAATTAAGGTTCTCCTCTTTGCACATGACCCTAGCTTGTGTCAAGTTGAGAAAAACCTCACCAGCACAGATGATGTCCCATGATGCTAGGATGATGACTCAAGGTGCTAGGATGATAACTCATGATGACTCATGGTGCTGGGATGATGAGTCATGATGCTAAAATGATGACTCATGATGACTAATGATGCTAAGATGATGACTCATGATGCTAAGGTGATGACTCATGGTGACTCATGGTACTGGAATGATGACTCATGATGATTCATGGTGCTAAGATGGTGACTCATGAGTCTAGAATGATGTCCCACAAAGTCACCAACCCCCAGCATCGTCATGCAAGAACCTTCAAAATCTTAAACATTTTATCTGAGAAAGTTCACAAACAACCAATCTCATACTCATACTGACTTTCTTGATGAAGACTATTTTCTTAGGATAACTAAAAGACCACCCATTGCTCCAATATAAAACAACACATAATTTATAAAGTGACAGGAACATGATGTATTGTTTTATTTGTAAATGAGATTCCACACAATTATATCTATAAATACTTTTACCTAACTCACAATATATGACCAGAAGGGGCTTAAGACACTGCTAAAAACTGACTGGGTTTTAAAACAGCCTTAAAAAAACCTCTTTAACAGTGCCATATATTTTCAATGTGGGATTCTAAGAGGGAACCATCCCTTTTCCTGCAATTCACACCCTGCCCTCTCAACTCTTAACCTCTGCTTGGCCCCAATATCATGGCATTTCTTTGACCTGTCAACTCTGAAAGTCAACTCTGAAATATTGTTTTGTTTGGCTTTCAGACCCTTTGATAATTTTGATTGTAAAGGTTGCCTGTTACTTGGTTTGGTCTGGGTTCCTAAATAGGTTTCTGCTTTCTGAAATTCTCTGTTGCTAAAATGGGGCTGTCCATCAGAGACCAGACAGCCCATAGATCACTTGTGGTTATGGAAGTGGCCACAGGCCACCTGCAGGTCCCTTTCCTGGTATCTGAATCAGGAATGGTCTTTGGCAATCCTTTGTTCCCATTTTCTCTTGGACCTTTCAGAAAGAAAGAAAATAAAACCTTCCCTTCTAAGAATTATTTTATAGAGTTGTCGAATGACCAGTAAGAGAAAGAATGGATGAGCCTAGGAAGTTCAGCTTTATCTACAGCTTCATAATTTTCCCAAACATGAAACCAAGCTCCATGTAATTGGCCCAGTGAGCCATTCTTTTTTTTTTTTCAATGATCATTTTGTTAGCCAAAGGAATACATGGGAGAATGTGAAACCTCAAGTATGTAGCTCATCCAAAATCCACAGAACAAAACACCATTCAGAACTGCATTTCCCATGCTGACTCTCAAGGGTGGGCCTGAATTTGCTGATCCATGGTATGATCTGGTACATTTATGGTGCCAGAGAGAAACTGTGGTGTACTGAAGGTGGCTTGTATTGATCTGTGAGAATACTGTTGAACTCACAACTTGAAGGCAAACACAGCTATTACCAAAAACTAAGCTATATAAAATTTCTAATTTTAGTTAAATTATATTATAGCTTATCAACTCCTGATTTTTTATTCTATTTTGCAATTATTATTCAGTGGAGATTAATTTGTAGAATGGTATACACACACACACACACACACACACACACACACACACATACACACAAATTAGTATTGCTGTAGCACTTGCATTTCTTTTTTCCAAACCTGTGTTGGTCATAATAGCTGGCTGAAATTTGTCCCATTAAGAGAAGTTACTTCAGAGAAATCAACATAAGTATATATTATATATTTTATATTATTATTATTATTATTATTATTATTATTATTATTATAAAGCTGGTCAACGTACCATGACTACAGCTCAGACACATAACATAAAGCCACACTGTGCTGATCACGGCAAATTGATCTATTCCTGAATCCTCTCCATTATCTGCCACTGAAATCGGACGGACTCAGAAATGTGTGTGCCTGCAAGAACACTGACAAAAATACTATCTTTGAAGGGAAAATAAAATTCCTTGGAACTTGGGCAATCCTTCACCAGGCACACAGAATTTGATGGATTACCTCATTCAGTTCTGGTAACCACTGTTGCATTTCCCTATTTTAATTCAACAGATGAGGACTGGAAGGGGAAGCGCTCTGTCCAGGGCCACATGGCCAGAGAGCCGCCCGGCCTTCCTAAGTCTGAAGGCCAAGCCCAGTCTTTTTTAGCTTCTACCACAGATTACTGCTTTACGTAATCTGTTTTAGCAGTGTTTTTGTTTGTTCGTTTATTTTGTTGTTTTTAAAGACCCAACATCTAGGTTTTTTTCTTCCTTCGATCAGCAATGTAGCCAGTTCTGATAAAGCTACATCTACAATTTATAGAGAGCAACCCAGGAATTTTTGCCCCTTCCTCACCACAAGCAGACATTATGTCCATACTGCTGTTACACCTAAAATACACCAGAGCCTGATACTCCACACCTCTGCCCCTAAGGATGCTGTAGGTGTGCGGGCATACAGAGAAAGCTATGCACTTTGGATTTGATTGTTTCCAAGCCAAAGAGAAGCATCTAAGCTCTTGAGCATAGGTTAGCAGTCACCGTGAGAAATAAGACTGGCCTGGCCCTCTGCCTCTGTGACTTCCACTTCTACAGATTGTACATCTATAGATTCAGTCAAGCACAGATCCCTCAGGGGACCTACCCTGAAGCTGCACAGGTGTTCTTATCATTATTCCCTAACCAGAAGGGTGACAACCATCCATGCAGCAATATACTGGATCAGGTAATACAGATCAGCCAGAGTTGGTTGGATGTGTGGAAGTTATATGTAAATTCCATGTCATTTGTTTATAAAGGATTGAAGCCTTCATGGGTTTTAGTACCCATTTGGGGCAGGGTATAGATACAATTCTAATGAATATGGAAGGCCAAATGTAGGGATGTGTGTAAATGTGTGTGCATGTGTGTGTTGTATACATACTCCATGATGGAAAAAGTGAGTTACACAAACATATATAGGAATATGTATACACACATACATATGCACATATGTAAGTTTTTCTGTGTTTTTAAAAAAATATACATACTCTTCATGGAGAGGAGAACAAGCTATACACAAATAAAAAACATGTATACACACATGTACACACGTACATACATGCACACATTGCACACATATATTTGTGTGGCTTATTTCATATGTATTCTCCATGAGAGGGAAAGTAAGCTACACACAGTGGGAACATGTGTTTTATGTTTGTGACTAGGTTGCTTGTCTCCTCCTCGGGGACTTTCACAGAAAAACAAACCAACCCTCATTTCTCTTTATTAAATGGGTACCCATTCTATCCTTGCAGTATGACTATGGTGGCTTTATGACTTAACCCTGGGAAGAATGCAAAGAATGCCTGGCTGGCCATGAGCTTCCCCAGTACAAACACAGCACTGCTTATGACCTCTAGCACTTGAAGACATGTTTTCAACGTGACGCATGTTTGTTGGAGCGCAAGACGAAAGCCTGCCCAGATGTTGGTTTTCTTTGGCTCGAGGAGAAGGTCCCACTGATTGATCGATACCAGCCTTTGGGCCCTGTGGCTGGGGTTCACTTCAGTCCCAAGAGCCTGGCTAGAGTTGAGCCCTTGAGATGTTTTCTCAATACGCTAAGCAGAGATAACTGTAACCAGTGACAGATAAGAAACCCATCTGTCCCCTGGTCAGGCCTTTTGAGGCTTGTTCTGTGACTGACCTCATAGCTGGAAAGTGTTTTGGAGACCCTGAATGGAAACATACCCATGTCAGTGAAGTGCTACAGATGGATTCTTAGAGGTTACCAGTGGCTATCAATACTGTCATCTTCGTGTTAAAGGATGGCACTTCTGGTTGACCTCGGGATACTGGTGGGTGTGGGGTAACATTTAGAATGAGTGATGCCAGGTTCCTTGGACAACATGTTCTTGGGAGGAATGTTCCCTGATGGCCTATTAAAATTTCACATTAATGGGTCTGATTGCCAGTCTCCATGGGGACACCTTAAAGTAATCAGGCTGTCAAATTAAAAGCCAAGCAAATAGTTTCTCTGCATTCTAAAGATGGAGCTAATGCTGGGGTTACCATTCTGCCTCATGGTTCAGGAAGACATGAGATAGAGGTGGTCACTTCATGAGTGACAGGGATCACTCCAGTCCCTTCCTGCTCAACTGTGTTGTTCTCGATCGGGAGAGGTTTTATTCTTTAAGGGATATTTGGCTGTATTTCGCTTTTGATTATCACAACTGCAAGGTGCTGCATTACCTAGCTGATGGGCAAACAGGACCTTCCTCTCCATCTCTCTCTCTCTCTCTCTCTCTCTCTCTCTCTCTCTCTCTCTCTCTCTCTCTCTCTCTCTCTCTCAGGTATGTGTATGGCTCCAGGTTTTCTCCTCTATCTGTGTCCACAAGTCCCTTCTTTCCTGGCTTAAGATGCCTGGAACACACAGCCACTTGCTTTTGGGGCTTTAAATGCCATTCCCAAGCCATTGTCTGACTTCGCAGATGGCCCGGGTTGGAAGCCCTCCTCTCATTTCTCCTCTGAGTGGAATTCCTCAGTGAGTACGTATTACGACATGGTTAGGGTCAGAGACTGGAGCTGCATTTATGCACGCCTTTTGCCAAGACCCCAAGACAGACTTGGAAAGGTGTCACTGGGCTTCTTTGTTCCTCTTCCCAATGTGGCCACATTGAATCAATCTGCTTTTCACTATTGATTGTGCCTTTAATTGGCCTAATGAGTGTGGATGGCTAGGCCTAGCTTGTTCAGGCGGCCAGGGCCCAGGCTCTGACTCTGACCATTGTGGTAACACATGCGGATGGGCCTTCCACACAAGGACTCCTGAGCATTTAACCTTTCCTATAGTCCCTTTCTTCTCACTTCAGAACATGCATTCATTCATCCGACATTAGTGGAATGTCTCTTTTATACCTGTTTCTGGGCTGAAGATTTTTAAATAAATATATTTCCTTGTTCTCAAAGAGCTTCACATCTAGAGAAGTTGCAGTTCTTTTGGCACTAGGAATGGCACTATGGAAACCAGCATCTAGTGCCACAGGGTAGAGAAAGTTCCAGGAAAGTCATGGACTAGAGGTTGCTGTTTTTTGATGGCTAAGCACGCTAACACGTGGGTCTGAGAACTGGGACTGAGCCATGAACACAAAGGAAAATAAAAAAATCCTAGTAAGCCCCTCCAACTTTTACATGACTACCCCTGATTCCAAGTTTATATTATCTCACTTTGGCACGGTAAACTGTCTTTTCTTTCTTCCAAGAACTGAGAAAGTGATAGAAGAGGGAAGACACACATCTGTGAATTCTCATTAGGAATCTTGTTTGTTCTGAGAGAGGGTCTCACATTGAACCCAGAACAGTCTAGAATCACCTAGATGAGCTGGCCTCGAGTTGTGGCAATCCTGCTGCTTCAGCCTTTTATGCACCGGGATTAAGGTTTGTGCCACACTACCCCTTGTGACTCCTATTTATTTGCTAAAAAGTCATTCTTAAACTCTAGTGTGGTAACATTGGCTCTTGCATTAGTTCTCTAGAGTCACAGAACTTATGGGTAGTCTCTATATAGTAAAGGAATTTGTTGATGACTTACAGTCTTCAGTCCAACTCCTAATAATGGTCAGTAGCAGCTGTGAATGGAAGTTCAAGGATCTAGCAGTTGCTCAGTCCCACAAGGCAAGCAGGCGAAGGAGAGTCTTCTTCCAATGTCCTTCTGTAGGTCTCCAGCAGAAGGTGTAGCCAGATTAAAGGTGTGTGCCACCTCACCTTTAATCCCAGATGACCTTGAACTCTCCCTGTTTTAATCTCCTGGAATTCATAGCCACTATGCCTCAAGCTCTCCATACCAAGATTCAGATCAGAAACTTGTATCTCCCAGCTTCCAGATTAGGATCACTGGTGAGCCTTCCAATTCTGGATTGTAGTTCATTCCAGATATAGTCAAGTTGACAACCAGAGATAGCCACTACAGCTATGTAAGAGGTCCTTTATTTGGCAATCCTCCTGCCCCTGCAGAGTGAGATAGCTTTCCCTAAGGACTCTGTTCCTTGATTTTAACTTTCTACCAATTTTCCTGGTCAGTTGGCTCCATATTGAGAAAATTATCGGAGGCTAAGCTGCGTAAGGGTAGCGGAGGAGGCTGACATTAATGAAGGCTTGGGTCAGAAGGGCCCAAGAAAGGCTCAACTCCTGTTCCCTGGTCTCTCTGTCATTTGACAGGAGCCTCTAAAAACCCTCCTAGCTCACCGGCCACTGGACCTGTATCTCCTTTACTCCTTCCCCCTTTGCAAGTGTGAAGCTGACCTTACTCTGTTATTTTTTGTTTGTTTGTTTGTTTTTGGGTTTTCTGAGACAGGGTTTTTCTGTATAGCCCTGGCTGTCCTGGAACTCACTCTATAGACCAGGCTGTTCTTGAACTCAGAAGTCTACCTGCCTCTGCCTCCCAAGCGCTGGGATTAAAGGCATGCGCCACCACTGCCTGGCTGTCCTTGCTCTGTATCAATCCTTTTACCCTGCAATCAGCTACCAGTCCCTATCCTGATAGCTCCTGAGTCACCAAGTCTTGATGCCCTCACTTGGTTGCCTGTCTCTAAAGCCCTGAAACATCCAAGCCCAAATCCAGCAGCTTGCTCTCCTGTAAACCTTACACCTCTGCTGTGTTTTCAATAGCAAAGCTGAAGGGCTTCTGCTGAAATGGGACCACAGCACAGAATAAGTACACTTAGAAAGAGGCCAGGCCAGCAAAGGGATCATTTAGAAATATCTTCGAGGTCAAGAGACGCTACATCTGTGCTTATTTGCATGGGGGCATTTTTGTTGCTTGGACAAGTAGCTTCATTCTAGAAATCTGACTTTCAAACTAGACTCTAATGTTGACAGAGTCCTCTCAACCCTAGGCATAACTAAAAAGGGTGTGGCAGAGACAAAACCACTTTGTGAATAGAAAGAAAGGTGCTGGGTGAAACCCTAAGCCACACACGGACTTCTAGGCTCCCTCCCGCTATAACCTTTGCAAGCTCCTAGGGATCCTAAAACTCAGGTACCACAAGGCTGTGAAAATAAGTGTTAAGCAATCAGGAAGCACATCCATCGGCTGCTCGTAGGAAGCTTACTTCATTAGCGGCCAACTGTTGTGTGCAGGCGCTGAGCCTGATTTTATTAGCCCCGTGCAACATGTTCTTTGGAAGGTTGTTCTTTCTTCCTCCCAGCTGGCAAGGATGCTGACTGAACTCTGCTGAGGGCTTAACACTTCACATACCAGGGCTCATCACCCACTAGGCTGTTTCTAGGATGTAACACTGGCATGTTCCAAAGCCCTTGGAAGAAGGAACAGAGAGCCTCTGGGAGCTTGCGGGGTGCTGTCCTCTAAACACATTGGTCACCCCCTTTCCTTTCCATCCATCCTTTGATGGAGTTTTAGGACCCACAGACAGCACATATCAGTGGTATGGTTTTATGCTTCTCCCAATCCTAAGATATCTGATAAAAGTGAGAGACAACTGGCTTATAGTCATTTCCTGGTTAACAACACACACACAGTCCTCAGGGCAGGAACAACTGAAGAGGTGAAGCAAAGAGTGCATCCGCCACCATTGTGAGATGCTCTTCATGGCTCCGAATCAGACCTATAGTGCAGGGCTTGGCTGGAATAGTTGGGACAGCTGTCTCTCCTTTCAAGTGAGAATCGCAGCTCCCACTGACTATCTGCAGGGACAGGGGAGGTCTGATGTCTCAGACCCACTTGTGCTGGGTCCACAGCCCTTGTTGCTGTGAGACAGGACAGAAAGATGAGGACAATTATGAGGATGCAGGAAAGAAAGGAAGCCTTGGAGTCTGGCTGAAGTGTCTCGTCAGCTGAGAGTTCAGAACCACAACATGATGAGCATTTACTGTGAAGACTGCCTACATGCCAGACCATATTCCTCTTACATGGAGATATTCCTTCCATGCTTGTGACCTATGGTTTTTATCAGCCTGTATGCCTATCTACACTACATGCCTATACACTATAGTAAACACCCTATGGTACCATTTATAAAACATTGGTATAATTCTTGACTAGCAGGTAAGAGACCATTGCTTGGATTCCTGCCATTTAAAAACTGGACACGATAGGACACATATACAATCCGAGAACACGGATAAGTTTAAGGCTATTCTTGGCTACACAGTGAGTCCAAGGCCAGCCTTGGGATTCATTAAACTCTGCCTCAGAAAAAAAAAGACAACCACATTCTGCATGGTAGTTACTAAGGTATTTGAGCGCAATGTTCTTTTGAGAAGCCCACATCCATACTAGAGCGTGAACTTCTCCTCTCCTATGCATCTTTCTCCATGAGCACCATGTTGAATCTAAGTCACACTGACCTGTCTTGAAAGATGCTTCTGAGGCATTGTCAAGAATGCAGGTTTCACACAAGTGCAGGTCTCCAAAAGAACCATAGGGGGCAGTGTGGAGCTGCAATAGGTGTATCTCCCCCCCCCCCCCCCCCCCAATCCCGAGTTTCCCTGTGGCTAACATCATTGAGGAGGAGTGGAAGAGGCCCTAGGGGCCCGAAGCTGAATGAAATCAGGTAAGGGCTTCATCTTTGTGCCCATCAGACATTAGCTTTCCTCTCTAGAATTTTCACAAGCCTCAATAAGATTTCCATGGTCATCAACTGGGGGAGATGGTTTTAGCCCAGTCTGAATGAAAATTTAGAATTTAAAAAAAAAAAAAAACAAACAAAGCTAGCTACTAAAATAATCCCTTGTAGTTTAAACATCTATAGATCATACACATGCATGCCCTGGCATCAAAGGGAGCTAGGACTCTCTTGCCACAGAAATCAAAATCCACAGTGCTCAAATCTTTTACAGAAGGTGGTAAGGCGCTTATATAACTATGCAACCCCTTTATAATTATAGTCATCTGTAGATTACTTATGACATTTAATACAGTATAAATGCTATGAAAATAGCTGTTATATTAATTATAAAATAACAACAACAAAAAAAGTCTATACATGCTCAGTGCAGATGCAAGCTTTGAAGATAAAAAATTCTAACAGTAGCTGGTTGAATTTCTAGATGTGGCGTTTGCAGATACAGAACACGAGGACATAGAGGGTCCAGTATATACACATATCTATCTATGTGCATGTGTGTACATATCTAAGCATACATATTATCTATTCATATCCATACTGCAGACACAGGCATATGTATATACCACAAAAGAATGAGACACTATCATGAAGTAGACCGCTCTGTTGCATGTGTGTACATATCTAAACATATACATTACATATGCATATACACATTGCATACACAGACACACATGTATACCACAGGATATTAAGACATTATCATGAACCAGACTGGTGCTGGAGTTCAACTGTAGCAGAGTAACTCAGACCTTGGGTGTGCATGGTTGCTTTAACACCAGAAACAAAACCACAAAAGACATTTGATGCTGTCTCATATGACAGCTGGCCAGAGGCTGCCCAACAGAAGCATCAGGCTTCTTCCTGCTTCTGAGCAGAGGTGTCAATGCTAAGGTAAGCATCCATCTATCTATCTATCTATCTATCTATCTATCTATCTATCTATCTATCTATCTATCTATCTATCTATCTATCCATCCATCCATCCATCCATCCATCCATCCATCCATCCATCCATCTATCTATCTATCTATCTATCTATCTATCTATCTATCTATCTATCTATCTATCTATTCATCCATCCCTCTATCTATCATCCATTTATTATCTGTCTATCTATGATCTATGTATGTATGTATATATGTATGTATGTATGTATCTGTCTGTTTGTCTATATTTTTTTCAAACATTGTCTAACTACCTACCGCAGGTTGGCCTCAAACTCAAAAGATTCACCTGCCTCTGCCTCTCTGGTACACTACCACACCCAGCTACTTATTTATATATATTTTTAAAACAGAGTCTCAAGTAGGCCAGGCTAACCTTCAACTCTTGCTCTTCCTGCCTCCATCTCCAAAGTGTTGGTATTACAGGTCTGTGTTAGTGCTAAGCATTTTCCATACTAAGTTACTATACTGCCCCTGCCCCCAGTGTCACCCTCTCATTGCTTCTTCTGTCCCCTTTATTTCCTAAGTCCTGGCTCTAAAAGAAGGACAAACAAGAAGTGGGGTGGGGTGGGGTGGGGTTCTCCAGGTCATGGAGCCACATGTGATAGTTTTGGGTTTTGCTCAAGTTCTGGAAGCAAAGGTAAGGAAAGTGAGACATTCTCTCTGCCATTGTTACAGAAAATTCTTGTGATTTGTTTTAACTTAAATAAAGTAAAGAGACACTGGAGGGAGCCCTAAACACCTAGTAATGGAAACAGTGCTGAAAATATGGACTCAAAAGTCCAATACAGAAGTTACTGCTTTGGGGATGATGGGACGAACTGTATTTTTTATTGGCCAGTTTGGATTCTAAACAGCAGGGCCAAGGGGATCAAGGTGAGTGTTATATGCAGGGTGTTGGGGCAGGGAAGGGATGGCAAATAAAACATCCTGACTTTGGTGTTCCTCAGCCCACAAAGGAAGCTGATTATTCTTGGCTCTCACATGACCTTTTCAAAACAGAACCTGGAACTTTCCTTGGAGAGCCACCATGGTTCTTTTAAGCAAGACGATTGGAGAGACAGAATAAAGAAACAAACATAGAACCAGACCAAGTAAACTTTGTTCTGGGCATGCCTGGTTTTTCCCATGTCACACTAAAAGGTGCTTTGCCCTCAGGGAAGGGTCAGCCTATCATTCTTGTCCCAAAGTCACATCTACCATGCAGTCCAGATCCCTAAGTAGGCACAGAAAGCTCTGAATGAGGAGACCTTGTGACACATTGAGTTGTTGGGGGACATTTTGACCTTCTTGGAGGACTATCTAGCCCACTTCTGCTGCACTTTCAAGGATAAGACTCATTGGCACCGGGCAGAGCCCAGTCTCCCTTCATGCCAACAAAGGCTTGCTCTATTCAAGTTGGGTCCCAGCCCAGCTGTCAGGTGGGCAAGCAGTTTTCCATACAGGTTCCTTCCTTCCTTCTTAGCTCACCTCTCTCCTGTAGGAGTCTAGTTACAGCCAGGCATTATGGCTTGAGAGTTGTCTCCCTGCTTCCTATTCCACTCTGATGCCAGATGTCTTAGCTCTACAGCACCAATACCTAGAGCATCCCGGCCACCATACTTCTCTGACTGCAATGGACTGAACTCCCTTTGGCTGTGAGTCAGAATAAAGCCTCCTTCCCTCCCTTAAGTTGCTTCTTGTCAGGTACTTGGTCATGGTGATAAGAAAAGTAATGAATACAGGACAAAACCTTTAATTTTCCAGTCTACTTGCTTCAGTTCCACTCAGTAACTTCCTTGAAGTTCACTATGTACCGGGTGATAGCCGTGGTCTAGGTTACAATGTTATAATGCAAAACTTGATGAAAGCCATGATCTATGTCACAATGTTACAACGCAAAACTTCCATGCTGGTAATTCAGGAAGCTTCCATCTCAGAAACAAAGACTCTTTTTGTTACTCAATCTGTACTCCTTGAGCTAGCCGGTCCTTGAATGTACAGAGTCTCCCGTCTCTGCCCTTCATTCCTCCATGGGACTGCTGGGATTATAGACGCTTACACAGACTACTGTATTAGGCCTTTGCATGGGTCTTGGGGATCCAAATTCAGGCTGTCAGGCTTGTAAGACAAATGTCTTATCCACTGAGCCATTTCCTCGGTCCTGGACTTCTTTTCTTCTTGTAGAGAGCCTACAGTATACTTGATGCTTGGTCTTGGCTGATACTCAGGACTGCTATGTGCAAAGTACAGCTAATGTCCATTATAGAGCTCATGAAACCAGGACGTGAAAAAGGACACGAGAGATAAGAAAGGTTGAAAAAGCTAAGTGGAAAAAGCACAATCTTCTGACAGGGAAAGTATCTTCTCTGTCCTACGCTGCTTCGGGAGGTGACACCTACCAACCTAGGTCATAAGGACCTAGGAGGTCTGTCACATTTTTGGATCTGATAATAATTTTTACTACTCAGGGATGGAAGGGGGTTAATTCTCTTACTGTACTTAGCAACAGAGAAAAAGACAGGCCAATCAACAAAACTCATGGTGTCGCAGGGTAGAAACAGGAGCTGACAGGACCTTTCTGAAGGGGATCAGAGGACTTACGGAAATAAGTGACTTAGAGTCTCTTTCCAGTTAACTAGACTTTGAGCAATGGCTTCCCTAAAGCCTGCATTCACAACCAATCACTTGACCCCTGGATCCAATTCATTATTAAAAATGGTAAGACTCCATCTTAAAAACCCTTTCCTGCAATAGAAGAAGATCGCAGAAAAGGGATTCAACTGTGAGGGAGAGACACTGAGTTTATGACGTATATTTTTTCACCTACTAACATAATCGTCCAGTCCCATACTTTTAATGAAGAGGAAATAAAAGACAATATGGCTAGATAACTAGTCTTGATTCTCACAGCTGGTGGGCAGCGGAAGTAGATCATGAATCCAGAATGGTCAAATTCTAACATGTACTCTACCCCAATGTACGCTTACAGTGGTATACAAGTAGGTGCTTAATAACAAAAAACCTGGTAGCCAGGGATAGGGAGATGGCTCGGTGGGTAAGGCCCTGGCTGTTTAAGCATGCAGACCTGAGGTCAAAGGCCAAACACCCACAAGGAAAAGCTAGTGCAGGCCTGTAACTGCAGCACTGGAGGCACAGGATAGGAAGCTCACTGGCATCTCACTGGCCAGCCAGATGAGCTGAAAGGCTGAGTTCCAGACTCAGTCAGAGAAACTATCTCAACAATAGCGGTGGAGAAAGAGATGGAAGAAGGCACCTGATACCAACCTGTGGCTACAGCAGATACATACTGTGAGGTTTAACCGACCAGATGAGCCCACAGTGAGCTTCATTCTTCACCTAGGTTGGTTAAATACCCCTTAGTCATTTATTATAATGGGAACAGTCATTGTCATCAAGAGGACTGATACTGGCTACTTGGGAACACATGACTACCACTTGCTTTGACATTTTCCAGGAGGAATGCAGTTCTGCTCTTGTATTTAATATTTGCATGACGAGACTCGCTGTTTACAGAATGGTGCTTGCATTTTCCCCTCCTGTGAAAAAAAGCTCTCTCTCTCTCTCTCTCTCTCTCTCTCTCTCTCTCTCTCTCTCTCTCTCAGCATGGCCATTGTTTTCATGGGCATCTGGTTTTTCAGTCTTAATAGGACTTTGGCTTGTGCTTTCTAATTCATCTATGAGTTTTATATAACATCATGCAATTTAAAAAGCTGGGGTATCTGGTTTTATGATGCTATTAAGAAAAATGTAAAGGCTTTCAGATGCATAGAGACCCAGGCTCCTTTTTGCTCCACTTCGCAATTGTTTTTAAAAGCAAGTATAAAGTTTTGCAGAAGTTTTGTGGATTCTGCTCCCCCTGCTGGCCACTCACGGAAGCTGCCTGAGCTGACCAGATGCTGGATGTAAAAAGTCAAAGCCAGGGACGGTTTTATGCTGTTGTAAAGCACACTCTTAGCATTTAAAAAATTAACGCTCGATGTTCTTTGGCTTCCAAACATGGGGACTGAATCACTAAAAGCACATGAAGAACTTGACACGGATCATGGAGGTGGCTGGCGTCAGAGGAACTAGCCTTTGCCCTAGTCTCTCGATTTCTGTGACGCTGGGCAAGTTGCAACCGTGCCTGGCCCAGTACTGCCCTTATGGTTACCTCCAAGTCTGAAATACTATGACATTGCCATGAACCTAATTGACATCTCTTCCCTGAAGGGATGTATAATCCACTTGATGATAAGAGATGAACTCTGTAAGCCAATTAGAGAGTCCGTGTGTTGAAAGCCGTCATGGAAAAGGAACCTGAAGTGACCTGTGGAGAAAGGAACGTTCTTCTATGTTGCCGGCACTGGGAGTTCTGAATAATAGTTACCTCATTAGCTACCATGGGCTTCCTCTCACCGTTCAATATTTTGAAAAATACATTTTATTCAGTGAACCATCTAAACTTAAGTGAGGATCATCTCTGATGGACTCCTTTTGTTTGTTTGTTTGTTTTGTTTTGTTTTGTTTTGTTTTCTCTGTGCTTTCTTGGATGTCCTTGAACTCACTCTGAAGACCAGGCTGGCCTTGAACTCACAGAGCTCTACCTGCCTCTGCCTTCTGAGTGCTGGGATTAAAGGTGTGCACCACAACTGTCCAGCTTTGTTTCTTACTTCATGTGCTGTTAACAGGTCCTGAATCCAAAGATGTAAAACAGTATAAATAAGTAATCCCTTCAGTGAAGTCGTCATCGTCTTCTTCTTTCTTCTTTCTTCTTTCTTCTTTCTTCTTTCTTCTTTCTTCTTTCTTCTTTCTTCTTTCTTCTTTCTTCTTTCTTCTTTCTTCTTTCTTCTTTCTTCTTTCTTCTTCTCTTCTCCTTCTCCTTCTCCTTCTCCTTCTCCTTCTCCTTCCTCTTCCTCCTCCAACTCTTCCTCCTCCTCCTCTTCCTCTTCTTCTTCTTCTCTAAACTACTTTCGGTGTTCAAATAGTGAACCTTCAGTAGACTGCAAGTCTATTAGAGTCCTAGATAGTCAGGCTTCGAACAAAGCTTCTTATCTATGCAACAGTGTATCTTTCAAATGTGTAGGCCACTCCTAAAGATGGGAAGTATTCAAAAAGAAGAAGCTAAAGGGATGGTTTATAAGATTAGCTACTGATATACACTCTTGAAGAAAATGGCAAGATGATCTTACATTATCAACAATAGTAAACAACTCATTTCCATGCATTACTGACTACAGGATTGGCTGTCATGGTTATTATTAGCACATGTTACTTAAATATTAATAGTAAAGTAAATTCAGTGGTTTTTAATAAGTTAGTAAGTGCTGCATACAACAGTTGGGAACTCAGGAGTCTTATTCATAGGGCAGACTCAGTGAAAGCCTTCTGGGATGTGGCGGCTGCTCCAGCCTAGCAAGACGTCACCACACAACTGTCAGCACTATTTTCTAGAATCTTCTACATGTCCTCTTGAAGGTAGAAAACCATATTGTGGGATAAAGTAGGATTTAAGATATTTGACAATGGAGCAAGGACAGGAGAGAATGAGAAGAGATTCTAAGCCCATTGATGGTACCCAAGGCTAATCCAATCCTGCCAATAACTAACTGCAGAAGAGAAGAAGGCCGGTACAAAACACATGCTGCTGGCTTTGTGTGTACGGAGGGGGACCACGTCTCCAGCCATTCAAAGCCCTGCTGATATGTAGTTAAGGCCTTTGTAAGCCAGCAAATCACTTGAGGTAACACTGTCATTTTCCCCCATTGTGTTGAAGCTGTCTTTACACAGGCCCTTTAGTTGATGTTCAGTTCTTGAGGTTAACTTGAAAACCTTAGATTATTTCTTCATCTCTAGATATCTTACATGGCAGGCCCCTGCGGCATAGGAGTTAGATACAAGATTGAATGTGTGAAATACGGTTTGCTTGTATTGAGGTGATAAAATGTATAGCATCTTGTAGGGCAATCCTGAGATTAATAAGATTAATCTGTAATGGGATTGCTATAAATGCTGATCCTAGGGCTAGGGAGATGCATCTGTGGGTAAAGTTCTTGCTGTGTGAGGATGAAGACCAGAGTTCAGATCCTCAAAATCCACGGAGAATCCACAAGGCACAACAGCCTGTCTGTAGTTCTAAGAGCCCTGGAGTTGGAGACAGAATACCTTGGAAACAAGCTGGGTAGCCAGACTAGCCAACCAGTGATCTCTGCTCTGAGTGCGACCATGCTTCAGTAAGAAAGGCAGAGAGAGTGATCAAGAAAGATACCTGGTGTCGATCTTGAGTCTTCCCATACATACAGACGCACAGACAGACAGACAGACACAAGCTCATGAGTCTACACACATGTAGACATGTATGCACATATACATAGAAGTAAGATCTTTTAAGAAAGTTGATTCCCTGAACTGTACTCGATAGACTCTGACCCCCCGATATTCTAATAGTACTTAATAGCAGAGACTCTGGCAGGAGCAGCTAGCGCTTCTGACAAGGTGCTGTGATCAGTAAATTATTGGATCCCCTTTGTAGAAATCCTGACCCACAGGTCAGACAGACATGCCTGATGCATCCCCAAATTCAAAAGTAGGACATTGAACTAGCAATGAGTACAGTCTCAACAGCGAGTCTATCAAGATTAGTGAATCCATGGCTTTAGGCTGCTTGGGGATAACTGCTGGATACCATCACTGTCTTATCTCAGAAGCCCACACAGCTAGGAGACACGCACCCCCCCCCCCACCTCAGAATTATCCTAAAACAAAACATAAAAAAAAAATCCCAAAGAGCTAAACTAACTTCCAGTGTCCATACATGTCTGTCTATGGCAGCATTTCTCCATCTTTGAGAAACTTTACTCTCATACTCCTTCACCTCCAAGAACAACAGAAGTAAATAGGCCTCAATGGTGCCAGCTTCAGTGCCTTTCAAGGCATTACTTAAATCTCACTTATACCCTAGGAAATCCAATGGGTGTGTAAAACCTAAATGCAGCCCAGTCCCATCAAAACAAAAGCCCTCGGCATCTAAAGTCTTAAACCTTCAATCTGTCTCCCCACCCCCACATGTACACAGAGTAGTAATTCCCCAAAGCTCCCAAGAGGCACAAGCTTGGCAATGGAACACAGCATCCCTGGAGTGACAGTCCAGTGAGACTTTGTGCCTCAATATTCTTGGGGCCCGGCTTCTCTGTTGGGAGCTAAAGGCGTCATGAAAGTGCATGGTGGCTGAACGCAGAGGAGAACACACTCCCTGGGGAGCTGGTGACACTTTGGATACCTGCTGCCACCAGGTGTTGAGAGTCATGAAGCCAGACATCCTGGCTGCAAGGTGCTGGCCCTAGGGACAGTCAGGAGGGAAGTCCTGTGGCTCTCAGCATCGAGGTGACAAGGTTGCTGTCTATTTACAGTAAGAGCAGAAGAGCCAAGCCGTCACAGGCATGAGGAACAGGGTAGGCAGGCAGTGTCTGATGAATGTTCTGTGGAAATGTGGCAATCACTCTGCTGCATGTTTTCTCCTTCACTCTCACGCCACCCCGCAAGCAGAAATGATTACTTCATTTAGGAGCAAACCGAAGCTGGGAAACAAAAATCTTCCTCAAAATGCTAAGCAGATACATTAAAGATGCAGGGCCTTAAACCTGGGCCTGTCTGGTTTTTAACACGTTCTTAGCCCAATGCCTTCCATAAGGCAAAATTATTTTTAGGCCTGAAGATGTGATTGGCCCACTTTGAAGACAAGGTTTCAGATCCAATATTTCCGTTCAAGGTGCGGGCTATACCACTCAATGTAGTTTGAGCCTCTGGCACTGTGAGTCACGTCTGTACTAAGAAAAGAATCATTTCTTAAGGCCTATCTGGTATCCACATCAGTGATGTTACATTCAGTGGATGCTTAATAAATGGGCTAACGAATAGGAGTCAGTTGGTGTGAGGGGATAAACACATGAATGAATGAAGCTAAGGCTGATGGGGTCATCGGGGACTCAGTCAGCAATGTTGGCTTAGTCCATCACCATATTACCATACCTGAGAAAGTTAACGTCAACACAAGCAAATGTTTTAGTTATCATTGTTCTGAAAGCCCTGGTTAAGTATCGAGTGACCTTAATAACCTGGGCTCTGGTGACGGTGGCATGTGGTGGTGGCATGTAATAGAACAAACCACTTACCTCACAAACCAGCAAACAGAGATGAAAAAGAGAGCAAGCTCCCCCATACCCTAGTATCAAGGGCATACCCATAGTGCTTCCAGAACCTCCTCTGTGTAGCACTACTCTCTGGGCCAAAGAGCAGCCATCTTTATTATCATTATTTCAGCCACTGTACTTGCCAAAGATCTTGTCAGCACTTGCCAAAGATCTTGTCAGTGGGGCTTGTTGACTGCTGACATTCTCTCAAAGAAGGAGAAATGAGGGGGGTCATGGGACCCTCCTCTCAACCAGCTGTAATTGACCTAATTACATTCGGCCTCGGGGTCTTGCTGAGAGACTAGAGGGACTAGATTACATAGGCTGGGGAAGACTTGGGGAAGGGGGCCCCATCTATGCAGCTATGGGGAGGCCTTCATCCATATTGGGAGAAGACTTTCCAGTGCAGCTGAGGGGGGTCACCCACCTTCCCTTACCTGCTCTGTAAGAAAGTCCAATAAATGTATTGGTTCCCCAGGGAGACCTTTTGTGGGATCAAACTTTGCTCTATCACTAGGACTCTAAAGAGGAAGGGGCAGATACTCCCTAGCTTCTCCTAGGGAGAAAATTCTCTAACAGGTCCTATCACTTTCTAATACTGTGTCCATAGGGATAAAGCCTTTCATACTTGAAGCTCTAGAAGACATACCTCTACATCATAGCACCCATATGGACATAGACTGGTCAATACCAGCCTACAAAACAAAACAAAACAAAACAAAACAAAACAAAACAAAACAAAACAAAACAGGAGGACATGGTTTTGAGTCACGTGATGTGATATTTTTGGTGTCTGGGGAAACAGCCTTGGTGTATGGTGGGTCTGAGCATCTTTGGTGGCAGCGGCCCACCTAACCTGATGTTGATTTTTACCAAGAACTGAGCTCAGTCTGAAGCCAAAGTTTCCTTTGGATAGATCAAGCTCAGAGGAACAGATATGAGAACGGGGGTTCAATCTGGGTCAATGAGAATTCCTTCACATTTCTGTGATGCGGGTCCAAAACTGAAAGATTCTCAAAGTCAGAAATAGCAAACACTGCCACACTTTCAGCTTTGAAAATGAAACATTGATTGTTTGTAGAAGAGATGCTTAATTTGGGAGATAAGGAGAGAATCCCTTTCTGCAGCCTAAAGGAGCTAATTAAAAAGTGTGGAGGCAGTGATTATGTACTTAGAGGCATTGGGTAGGCCCTTCCTGTTCCATGGGCAGATAATTACATGCCCAGTTCTCATTTCCACAAAGTGTTAGACACTTGGTTCAGAAATGCACTTCTGCCTTCCCATCTCTTATTGCTCAGGGACTCTCGTCAATCCCTTGGGATCCTGCACACTCACAGAGGTGCTCAGACATCAGGGCATCAGCTCAAGGAGCCGAGACAGGTCACGGGGTTCACTGGTCACTGTAAAAACCCCCAGACTCATCGTGGTTCTGTCCTGTAGTCCTTCAGGGCTGGCCAACACTCACCGCTCAGCATTCACTGCAAGCTACTACAAGGGAGCTAAACATAAGGCATGGTCTGCGGCATGCACACTAATCCCAAGAGTGTGGCGCCCACGACACACACATGAATGCTAGACAGAAGATAACCAAATGTCTAGACTTATTCAAACCTGTTT
Organism: Mus caroli; assembly: GCF_978045245.1. Lineage (NCBI taxonomy): Eukaryota > Metazoa > Chordata > Mammalia > Rodentia > Muridae > Mus > Mus caroli. The sequence goes on along the minus strand of NW_028227270.1, from coordinate 75,480,491 downwards.
GAGTAGTGCAAATTTGCACTAGCTGCTTTCTCAGCCTAAGAAGCAGACACTAGCTTGCAGACAGACATACATAACTGAACAACAAGGTAGCCCTCTGGGACCTCCTCGCCCAGGTCTTTCTGAGTTTATCTGTGCGCACACAGCAACAGCTTCTTAAGCAGCCATCAGCTTTCTAAAAATACACACTGTTTGAAGCACCCGCAGGAAAAGGCCTTAGCCCTTCCTTCCATTCGCTACATTGGTGGGCTGGAGTTTTTCTAGTGGATCCCACTCTCCAGCCTTTGCAAGCTAAGCTGCCAAGATTGTATAATTTCAGGATCTTTGGATTCGTGTCTGTCACAAGGAGCTAAAAGCACAGTTGTGTGATCCTAGAGCCAACACCAGTTATAATTAGCCAAGGACCCACAGATCCTCTATCTGTAGGCTCTCCATCCACAGATTAACCAACTGCAGATCAGAATTAGTTTTGGAAAACAAATCCAGAATGTCTCCCAAAAAGCAGAAATGTGAATTTGCCATATACGGAGTACTGTGTCAAATCCACATGGCTGGAGTGATGTCAAACACTGTCACTGGGCATTTTAAGTAATTTACATAAAATATATGTGAGACTAGGCATAGGTTACATCGAGTGAGTATATCTCTTTTATTTAAGTGACTTAAGCAAGCTCAGATTCGGTAGTCTTAGGTGGACATATCAAAAGACAGCTGTTCTCCATGTCTGGCTTTGCACAAGAAACTGTAACATTACCTCATTCGGTTTCTATGACAACCCCCTGACAGATCCAGTTCCTAGTAATGAAACCAACCATGTGCCAGGACACCTTGGTTCCAACAGGAGATGTGGCAATTTTAAACCATGAGGGGATTAAGTGAGAGGGTAGTATTAATATTATGCTCTAAAACAAGTGCTGGGTTTGTTCCCACTCATGTGCAACTGCTGGGTTCCTCCAGGCAGGTGGGTGATGGAGCTTGGCAGAAATCCTGGAGGCAAAGGAGTCAAGGAGCCTCAAGTGAGTCTGGGAGCCCACTCACTCCGCCTTGGGAGAGCGTGTGGCTGCCCCATGTGACAGCTTTACATACCCAATGCCCACATGCTGGAGTAAATTAAGGAACTTTGTTTTCCTTCCTTCCTTCCTTCCTTCCTTCCTTCCTTCCTTCCTTCCTTCCTTCCTCCCCTCTCTCTTTCTTTCTTTTTTCTTTTGGCTGGGAAGCTCATTATAGCAAAAGCAAGTGCCGAAGTCTCATCTGCTCTGCTGATGAAGGGCCCACATGTAAAGAGGTTCTGAGGGCTCCCTGCACTTCTGTTAGAGGCAAAAGGATCTCAAGGACGGGGCACAAAGAGAAAATATTGAACTTTTCCTTTTCCTTCTTGTAAGATGCGAGTTGTGAACTGTAGGAAGGTGGAGGCAAAGGCCACAGGCAAACGGTTTCATTTATCCACAAAAGCAACCTTTTGTCAGCTCTCCTTTACTAACATCTTGCCTGCAGTGTGGCCTACAACCAGTGTTGGTTTTCTGGTTTCTGTAAAATGATGTTGGAGGCTTAAAAAAAAATAGGTCAATAGTTTATATTGATTTAATTTTAGTGAGGACTTGGAGCAACACAGCTTTCTTTTCTGGAAGAACCCCATAGTTTCATGTAAAATGACTTCTCCCTAAACTGCCTAAATTAGAGAGATTTTGCTAGCTCAATAATTAATACTGCATCTCATATCTCCTTTCTCCTTTTTCCTCTCCCTGGGGCCTGTTGAAGGAAACCAAGGGTTTGCTGTAACCATGGAGCATGCAATAGGGAAATCTATAAAATATAAGAACAATATGTACTTTATAGGGCTGTGGTGGGGAAAAATCTAAGAAGAACATCTGAAAGAAAAAAAAAACACTCAGTAGAGTGGCTGGCAAATGTTCAATATGTGATTATTAAATGTCAACTGTGATTATTAATCCTCTTAGGTCATGAACCTAAAGCAATTTCCAGCCTAGCTTGCTTGGATACCTATGCAATCCTGGCACAGTGTCTGAGCCTTCCTAAGTCTACAGTTCATTGTACTTTCCGTGGATGTCTTGTGTCTTCCTCTCTGCAGTCTAGCGATGCATGCATGCATTGCAATTCCTCTGTTGTTCCGTTTTCATTATCACTGGATATCCAGTAGACTGTGGCTCACACCTCTCACAATGCAGGCTTTTATTAAGTAATTATTGGACAAATACTCGAATATAAACAATACTTGTATAAGTGAATAAGTAAGTATCAGATGGAATGGGTCCTAGGAGTGTAACAGCCGGGACCTACCAGATGCCTGCCCTACCTGATAAGTGCACATGTGCTTGCACATGCGCATCTGCAGGTGCACGTATTGCCAGGGATCAGAGCTAGGGCCTGTGAGTACCCGGCAGGAGCTCAATCACTGAGCCACATCCCCAGCTCTTACAATACATACATTTTTGTCATCTTCCCTTGAAATAAATAAGTATCCTTTTGTAAGCCCCTGATTAATTCCCTATATTATACTTCTTTTTAAGGGTAAATTGTTAGGGGTCCAGTTTGTCAGGATCAATCTAGCCTAACAGAAGTCTCTGAACCAACTTGGGGTTGCATGCAGACAGACCATATAATGTAGGCAGATCCCAGAATAGAAACATTTCAAGGATTCAGGGGAGACTTTGGTCACAAAGGCACAGCAAAAGTCAAGATTAGTCTAAGCTGAAGCACTTAGTAGACAGCGAAAGGGAATCACATTCCATTCCATTCCTGCCCCAACGAGCAGAGAAAGGAAATCAGAGTTTTTGTAGGATTCTCTGCCTTGCGTTTTATGAATATTGCAACTATCTACCAAACAACTCTGGGCTTCAAAACGAGACCCAGGACGTGTTCGCAAAGAAGCCTCATCAAAAACGATCGATGTCAAGGTCGGAGAGACAGCTCAGAGGTTTAGAACACTTACTGCATCTGCAAAGGAGCCGACTTTAGTTCTCAGCATCTCCGTGGTTGTTCACGCAGAGTCTGTGACTCTAGTTCCTGGGGACCTGATGCCTTCTTTTGGCTTCCATGGGTTCTGACCATGCATACAGTATATGCATATATATTCTGGCAAACATTCATATACATAAAATACAAATAAATGAACCTTTTAAAAAGATGTTCTATGTCTTACCCTCAAAGGAAATTACTCCCCATCAAACAGAACTCTGTATAGAGACCAGAACTAAACAGTGATAGAATATTATTCTCACCTAACAACACCATCAAATTCCCCACTGCCCCAGTGCTGGACTCCACCTCTCCAATCCAGCAGAGGGCACGGGGAGCTTGAGAAGAATGGAGAAACTGCTCATCTTGAGAAGATTTTAAAGGTTAGGTCCTCATTCTTTAGCCTAGTTAACCAATGATAGAAGGGCCTTTCTTTCTGTACAGAGCTATGGGATGGGTTGCAACTTTACACCCATGCACACAGGAGACAGCCTGCAGATAGCTGTATGGGTGGCATCACGCAGACACTGCATGGATGATGGGAAAGTCGCAGGCTGATTCAGGAGGCCAAAGGGCTCTAACACTTTGACCCTAGTTAGTTTAGGAGCTGTTGGGGGAGGGGGGGCTTGGGGGTGTGGCCTTGATGGAGTAAGTTTATCATTGAATATGGGAAATTTTTTTATTCAAGTTAAAATATTTAAATATATTTTAATTAAAATAGAATTATATAACTTTCCCCTTCTCTTTATTCCATCTGGTCCTTCCCACCCAGGTGCCCTCGCTCCAATGCCTCCCATCTCCCATCCCCAAATCATAGCCTCCTTTTTCTTTATTATTGTTGTATACGCATACACATGTGTGTGTGTATGTGTGTGTGTCTGCACAAGTATATCAATAAACTTGAGCCCATTTTTGTTCTTTGTGTATATATGGTTCAGGGATGACCTCTTTGCATTGGATAACCAAGAAGGGAGCTCCCATCCCCGAGACAGGCCATTTCTCCCTCTCCAGCAGGCATTGGTTGTCTATAGCCCTTTGTGTAGGGCTGGGACCCTGGGAAAATGTTCTCCTTCTAGGTCAGCATATCTATTGAGATCACCATAGTTCTGGAGTTCTTACTAACAGCCATTTCTAAGGGAAGACCGTTTTACACCGGACTTCCCCGTGTTCTGCCTCTTCCGGTCTTTCCATGGGGGTGGGCTTTGGCAGCTCGAGGGCTCGCTTGCAGATTGCTCTCCCTTCTTCGTGCTTATAGTTCAAAATGTGAGCCCGCAGCCCGCTGCTCCAGCCACCATTTCTGTAGCTTGGCTGCCAGGCTTCCCCAGCATCCCAGCCTATCTCTCTCTAGAATCCTGAGCACATATAAACTCTTCCCTCCACAAGTTTCTTTGGTCATGGTAATTTATAAGAGCAACAGAGAAGTAACCAATATGGGGTCTCACATAGCATAGGTCAAGTTTGAACTCACTCTGTAGCTTAGGATGACCAAGAACTTCTGATCCCCCTGCCCCTACTTCATAAAAGCAATGATTACAGACATGTGCTACCATGCCTGGTTTATGCAGTGTTGGGGCTCATGGAACCACTGCATAGAACATAAAAAGGCAAGCAGTCTCTCAACTCAGCTCCAGCCCCAGCCCAGGGACAACATTTTAAATGAAAGCTAGAATGTGCTTACTGTCTGTTTCACTTCAGAGGCTGAAGACGAGGGGAGCCGACAAGGCGGTTCAGTGGGTAAAGGAGCTAGCTCACTATCAAGCCTGGCAACCTGAGTCTGCTCCTTAGACCTCACATGGTAGAAGGAGAGTACCAGGTCCCTCTCAGTGTGCCTAGATTTCTACTTGTACATCACAGCAGGTGCATGCAAGCACACACATACAGTAGATGGATAGATAGATAGATAGATAGATAGATAGATAGATAGATAGATAGATGATAGATAGATGAATAGGTAGGTAGATAGATAGACAGACAGACAGACAGATAGGCAAATGTATTGTAATGGAAAAAAAAGATATTGAGGATGGAGGTGAGACACAACTTTATAAAATTTGCATATTTTCATTAAAAATAGCTCAGCTACTTTAATACAGAGAATCAGAAGGATAAGTTGGGAAGTGATGCTGGTATTCTGCTTCTGTCTACACAGCCAGCCTAGAATCAAACCTTCAGAAACAAACAGGTTTCTCTGCCTAAAATGGATGGAGTCAGAAGCAAACCATCCACATCTCCAAGTATCCCCAAGCCCACTCTCATCTGTATTCACTGTGACAAGGCTTTACCCTAAGATCTGAAGAAATTATTAGAAAGCGAGAAAACAGACATTACTTTGGGGAAGCTGGGAGACGGTTTTATAATCCAACTTGTCGCTAGATAGAATGGCCCATAAAAATAACATGGGGGACTATTACCTGACAACAGAACATATGAAATCTGTGTCAGTCTCTCTGTCACTCTGCCTCTGTCTGTCCCTCTCTTCACTCCTCCCTCCCTCCTAATTTAATTAAATATTTAAGCTGCTAAGAGACAAAAAGACCCTCCGGTTTCACATCTGACGTCCCCTTGTGACTCTGGCTTACGTGTGATATGATCACATTTCCTGACTGGTGGCAGGAAACACTGATTGTGGGTCAGCGCTCTCCTTTTCGAGTCACACGTGAACCCCTGAGGTTACCAGCTGGAACACAGTAGATGCCACCTTGGATTATGAGGTCCCTCCAACTCAAGCTGCCCCGGTCTTTCTGTTTGAGAAATACAAGTTCACACGTATCACGGGGTGAGGCTGTTCAAACTGAAACCAAGGAACCAGTCCCACTGAACCATCCACTGTCACTTTAACAGTAGCAAGGACACTGAAGGGAGCCAAGGAGCTGCTTACATTTGCATCTGGCCCCTCCCACTTTGGACGAAGGATGACTAAAATATGTAATTTTTGGATAGTGGGTTGCTTCAGCTCTGTGACTGGGAGCTGGAAGCAAATGTACTCTGACATTTTAGGCTCCAGTCTTTCCTGTTCCTCTGAATGGGCATATTTTCAAAAATATCTTAAATGTAGAATTAAATGCTGGGTTGCCTCCTTCTCCACAGGGTTAGACTTAGGCTCAAGGGTGAGGGCAAGACATGGGGACACAGCTTGGTATCTGTTGTGGGATGATACCCATGCACACACTTTCACACTTGTGGGAGGGAAGTGCACTTGCAGATAGGTGTGCAGAGGAGAGTGTGCATGTATATGTAGATGTAAGGATTAGGACACACACACACATATCATATAGAAGCACAGAGAGATGTATATAACCCATAAACATGAGAAACATATGTAGGCACATGTAGGCATGAGTGCACACACCTGGGCATGGTTGTGAGCATTCTATATCATTAGAGTAAATGCGTGTTTCTAGTACGCATGTGTCCAAATGTATGGGGTGAATGTGCAACATGCTATCATGCAGGGGTGAATGTATACACATATGCACACATGAGAGAATATACATCTATGCGGTTGTGGATGTATCCTTATGTGTGAGCACGCACAAAAAAAAAAAAAAAAACCCACCAGGGTTTGGGAATACATGGGCACAGGCAGGGCTGTGTATACATGCACATATGGGAAGGGTGGGTGCTGGGTTCACACAGAGTAGCTGAATGCATGCAGGCACATTCCTGAATACTAAGTGCGTAGTAATCAGGACAAGCGCAACTCGGAAAAATGAAAATCAGCCACAGTGAAGTCCCAAGCAGATGTTTTTTCCTGTGGCAGTAAACACAGAAAACAAGGCAGGTGGGTGGAGTTAGACATTTAAGCCCACTTCATAGCCATGGTATTTTTATTTAACACACTGATGCAGTACCTAATATGCTAACACCCATTGCAAAAGACAGTCCCGAGAAGGATGTTCAGCGTTTAATGTACGTACGGGTGTGCGTTTTATCTTTGTGTGCTGAACCAATGGTGGCTGAAGCATCTTTGTTTTTTTTTTTGTTTTGTTTTTTGTTTTTTTTTTCCCCTTCTGAGTTAGAGAACAGCAGCCCCGGTGTACTGCTGACGGCTATCCTTTTGAAGTTCCAGAGACAGTTGGGTAGACTGCCTCAAAAAAAAAAAAAAAATCAGACACTCAGAGAGTTCAGTGACAGACTATGCGAAGGTTCTCAGCAACACAGGTTTGGGGGATGGTGCTGGAGTGGAACACCTCGTAAGGGTGGCACCCCCGCAGCTCACTCTTTCCTTTCTGCCTGCCACGATGCATGTCTGCCTTCCTACCCCTAATGCCTCCATGGCTTCCAAGAGTCTTTGTCTGAAGGGTATGGCCATTCCCAGGGCAGCTTTAATTGCTTTTTAGGAGCCTCACTCCTATTTCTCTGGACCAGGTTGTGCTTTCTTAAAGATGCTTGGACAACAAGCTTCTGGAGACTCGCTGACCCTGGCAATTTGGTGATGGCGAATCCTACCACACGTCTGCAGGAACATTTCTCTAAGAGGTTAATTGGCAGCCAGAGGAATAGGTCCTGCCCATGGCTCAGGAACTTGACCACAGTCCAGGAAGCATCCAAGAAGGCACTGTCTCTCATTATGAAGACCCCTTGGTCAGTCCTTCTCCTCCCAGGACAGCCTTACAGGTTGGGAAAGTGTTACCCCAAAGAGACCTACAGCAGCCAGGAGCTCCACTGTCCTCAGACTGGTAACCCTTTGATCTGTGTTACCTCTGTCACCTGTATTTTCCTGGGGAAATGTGGTCTAATTTTAGTTTTATGTTTTCACAAGTCAGAAGGCAACCAATATATTACTGAAAAGTATTTTTCAATACGGTGCTTTAAAAAAAAAAGTATCACCCAAGATGGTTGGTCTGAGTCAGACAAGAAATTCTGGAGACCGAATTCTAAAATACACTTGAACAAAAAAGTCAATTGGGGGGATGCTTGTAACCCCACACCAAGCTCTAGAAATCACAGTTTACTTCTTAGCCTCTCATTCTGAAAACCGAAGAGCTGCATCTGGCCTATGCCTTTGCAAGTCTGAGCTGAACGGTCCTGAAAACCCTGTCATTTTGCATCAGGAGATCTCTCACTACTTCAGCAGCGCAGCATCCCGTCTGTCTCTTACTAAGCAAGCTCTCATCACCTGTCAGTCATGGCTCCTGCTGTTCTGAACACTCAGGAGAGATGAATGAAGGTGCCGCTGAGTCTTCAGTCTCATCTCCCTGCAGCCACTCCTCCATACCACCACCGGTGATGCTGTTGAAGAATTGAGCCCAGTGACGTGGTTCCGAGGTTTGCTAGCTCCAAATACCCTGGCTACCAAGGGCTCTCAGATATTCTCTAACCTGAGAAAGCAGTGGTGTTTTCCCCCAATGTGGGCTTTGTGGTACATGTGAAAATTTGCACTTGCTTGCTGCATTCCTGGCTGGGGAGTTGCTCATCAGAAGGATGGAAACCTCGAGAGAAGGGAGGATGATGTAAGGAAGGCAGGACCTCACTTGGTCTATAAGATCTCAAGGGTCAACATGGGAGGATGGGGCAGGAGAGGAGGCAGGTGATGTTTTATGAGTGTACAGACATTAAGTAAAGAGGATTCTGAACAAGCACTTGGCTTAAGCTGCAATCAGGAAACTAATGGGACCCAGCCTCCTGCAAGCCTGGCTCAAGGACAGATGCTTGCTGTGATATATGATGGTGTTTTCACGAGTCATTTGGCTTTCATTTCTCTAAGTAGTGGGGATGGCACCCAGGGCTTCACACATACAAGGCAAGTGCTCTCTAAGTGACTACAGGCCTTCTTCTGCATTCTGTTTTGAGACAAGGTCTTACTGAGTTGCCTGAGATGGCCTTAAACTCACTCTGTGAACCCATCCATGATCCTCCCATCTCAATCTCCTGGGTAACCAGCGTGTCTTAAGCCAATAGAAAGCAGATGGCAAAGTGCAGCCTGTGACTCTGAACGGAGGCTCTCGGTTTCTTTTGCCATAGTAACTGCATCCACATGGCAAATTTAATTAGAGCCATGATAGCAAATGGAAGGGAGACAACCATACTTAAGCTGGTATATACATGTATCTGGGGTGAAGCCAGCATACAGCACTCAGTGGCTTGCAACTATAAGGTGGCTCATTTGAAACATTACAGGGAAAGAGGCTTTCCTGTGGGAAACCTCACTAAGACTCCCACCTAACCCTCTTAGTTTGTCCTGGGCTGTCTGGTGGCACGAGGTCTGTGTTGGCCAGCAAAGCCTTGGCATTTATTATCAGTATGTACTCAATTTACACGAAGGTTGTGCTAGTGCTTGCCCCGTTGGACACAATCATTCAGAGAAGTTCTTGTCCCATCATAACAGTGGTTTGTTGCCATGGGAAACTTCTCTTGTCCCTCTCTGTATTCGTATCTGTTTCACTATGATCAGAGTAGCTGAGAGACACAACTTGAACAAGAAGATGTTTGGGTTTGGCTCACACTTTTAGAGGGTTTTCCAGCATGGCAGGAAAGACACAGGCAGTCATTGTGGCAACAGCAAGCAGAAACAGAGGAGTGACAGGATAACATACCCCCAAGGAGCTACCCCATTACCCCCCTTCTGTCGGGGGATAGCATACCCCCTAGGTCCTACCTTACTAACCTACTTCTCCCTGCCAAGCCCCACCTCCTAATGTTTCCACAGCTTTCCCAATGAGTGCCACCAGCTGAGAACCAAGAGTCCAAAGCAGAGTCAAAAATGTAACTCCATCCGCCCTTCCAGTTCAGAGTGCTGATTTGACAAAATCACTTGTAGAGGCTTGTGGAAGATGTGGTTAGCAAGGGCTTTCTTGAGGAAGATCTGCTGTAACCTCTGGATGGATCAGAATCAGAGAGCAAGGGGAGGGAGAGGAGCTTGGGGGAGGGAGATGTGCTGTGCTCCAGGACTCTGACAGACATCTGTGGGATGGGTCTCTTAGAATCTTCAAGAGAACTCATGGGCACTGCTAGAAACAGCCTCATTGAGCCCCAAGGACCTTCTATGTCCATCTGACGGCACTAGGTCTGTGTTGGTGACTCTGTGCCATTGTGTAGCCAGGAATCCACATGGCCAATGGTGTCAGACACACTTTGCAGGCTGTTCTAGAAGGTGCCCATTGCTCACACGCTCAGCTAACGCCAGGGTCATTTCCTAGGTGACCTCTCTTTTACTTCTAAAATGTTAACTCGAAAAAGATCTTCCAATCCTTTCAGGAAATGCTGTCTTCAGAGTTCTGTGTGACAGAGTGAAACAAAAATCCTTGAATGTTTTATATTTGAAATCCTTCTGCAATCATTAGTTTCATAAATGGGAGGAAGGGGGTTCCCACTGCATGTCATGAAACCCAAGTGCTCACTCAAAGTACAATTTGACAATCAAGATTTAGTAAGAGTCATTTGGAAGAGCTATGGTAGAAACAGGACCTTCTAGAATGGTAGCTCTCAACCTGGGGTGGTGACCCCCTTTGGGGTCGCCTAAGACCATTGGGAACACAGATATTTACATTATGGCTCACAACAGTAGCAGAATTACAGTTATGTAGTAGCAACAGAAATAATTTTATGGTTGTGGGTTACCACAACATGGCTTAAAGGGTCATAGCATTAGGGACGTTGAGAATCCTTGCTCTCGCACAGAGGCTTGTCCTATAGTGCCTTAGTTAACTATGGGGACAGTTGCAACTTCTGAGTCACTATTCAACACCTGGAGTAGGCAACCCTCTGTTGCAATATAATGTGTGTGTTTGCACGTGCGGGCTCGCGCGCGCGTGCGCGCGTGTGTGTGTCAGTTTGTGTCAATGTGTATGTGTGTGTTAGTGTTTGTGTTAGTGTGTGTGTCAGTGTGTGTCAATATGTGTGTGTCAGTGTGTGTATGTGTGTGTTAGTGTGTGTGTGTATGTGTGTGCCAATGTGTGTGTGTCAATGTGTGTGTGTGTGTGTGTAGAGTCTGTACACTGTAATAGCATTGTGATAGCAGAATTTGACTTCACTGCCATACTGATATGAACCCCTATCTGCCACAAGCATACAGTTTAAGCCAGGCTGGAGCAGACATGAAGAAAGGCCCCATGGCATATTTGCCTACAATGCTGCTGCAGTCAGGACTTGGGGAAGAGTACGAGACAAGGCACTCATCTGTGGTGTCACCCTGTGGTGTCACCCTGGAAGGGGTGTCTTTGGGGAGAGAGAATATCTTCAGATATTTTGAAAATGAAGGTGGGGTTGTGTAAAGTGCTGAGGATGAAGCTGTTTGAGGAGAAGGCAGCTGAGTCTGTCATTCACTCTGACAAGGTTTCTCAGTGGGAAAAGGGGGAGAGGGCCATGGCCGAGGGAGCTGTGGGATGGTACAGAGGAGAGAGACACACACATAACCACAACAAGGATTCATAGCTGCAGACCTTATGGAAGAGCTGCTGGTTAAATACCCCGACCAAAGGCAAATGCTGATTGGACCAGATTTCTGAGGGTAACAGATAGTCCTTCTGTAGACAGATGGAGGAGACATCCCTAGGAGGAGGCTATGTTGCTCATGTGTGAAATGGTCACGGCCAAAGAGTAACAGCACCAAGCCATGTATGTAAGCAGACACCACCTGGCATGCATGTGATGTGTGGTGTGTGGTGTGTGGTGTGTGTGTGTGTGTGTGTGTGTGTGTGTGTGTGTGTGTGTGTGTGTGTGTTGTTAGAGAGGCATCAGTAGCAAATTATTGCGTTGGAAATTCAAAGCCATTCAATCATGGGAGAGTTCATGTTCACATTTCTAATCTCCATCTCTGCTTCTTGTCTATGTCTTGCCTTTCTCTCCTACCCAACATGTCCCTTTGTGTTGACCTGTTCCCCACCTTTTAGAGACATCCTACCCAATAGGCAAGACATAAATCAAAGTAACCCAAAGCAGGGGCTTTGGAGATGGCGTGGTTGATAAAGTACTTGTTGTGCTAGCGTGGGGATCTGAATTTAAATCTCTGGCACTCATGTGCAAAGACGGGCATAGCAGGCGGTGCATGCCTGAAATCCCAGCACTGTGGAGCAGGAGCAGAGAGGAGGATCTCTGGGCTTTGCCACCCAAACAGTCTAGCAGAGACCATGTCTCAAAAAATAAAAGGCACAGAATGACGGAGGAAGACACCCAAGGTCAATCTCTGGTCTCCAAGTGGATACCGCACCTACACAGGACCAAAAGTTACCAGCTTGCGGAAGACTAAGTCAGAATGAGCTCTTCTGGGTCCCTATAAACCCTTCTTTCTGTGTCCACGGCTGATATGAATGAACTAGGTTGTACCGGGGTAAAACAGTTTTGCACACATGCGCAGTACAGAGCCAGAGTGGGACTTTCTAGCTCTCTCTAGCATAGATGTGGCAGTCCCTTACCTGCCCAGAAAGTTCTTTTTACATCAAGAAAAAGCAACCTTTCAACCGCCATGATAGTGAGGTTTTTGAGCAGAGCAGTTGTCTGGGGTGGCGTGTCCTGTGAGCGCAGGGTGCTCTTCATGAGGTCTCTGTTCACTAGACACCAGCGCTGTGCTTCTTGCCCAGAGCTGACAAACCAAAAAAAAAAAAAAACGTCTCCAGGCACTGCCAAGAGCCCATTGCCCGTGATGACCAAACCATAACCCGTGACATCAAACCAGGCGAATTTTACCTTGAGTTATCTGCTTCCAAATGGAAAACTGCCCTCACGTGTCATGGGTGTGAACCTATGTGTGCGAGCTACATACAAGGCATGCTGCTGCCTTGCAAATGCTGTTACCGGGTTGTGGGACAGCCATGAAGTCTCTGACTTGTATTTTCGGCTCCTCACATTCCATGTGTCAGTGGGCAGCCGAGGTTGTTCACGGGCTTAGTCACAGGATCAAGCTCGGGAGGTTTTATAACTAATCCACTGGAAGCTTTACAGGTAAGAGGAAAATGGAGTTCAGGTCAGAATCTCTTTTGGTTGCCGAATGAATTATGCACAATTTATTCTAGTGATGAAGAGCAGTTACAGAGATAAACTTATAACCCCCGACATTTCTTCTTGAAAGATATTATCTGTTGGTTGATTGGCTGCTTGATCAAAGACAGGGGTTTTCTTTTTGGAGGCCAGAGGTCAACCATGGTCGGCATTTTTTAGTTTCTGTCCATATTTTTGTTGTTGTTGTTGTTGTTTTGTTTTTTTGATACAGGGTCTGTTACTGGTCTAGAATTTTCCAAGCAGGCCAGCAAAGCCCCCTTGTCCCTGTCTCCCCAGTCCTGTTATTACAGGTGTCCTGTGGTGGTCATGTCTACTGGGAGTCATGTCTGCTCAGGCCCTTCCTTACTGGCTGAACAATGTCCCCAGCCCCACCCTTTTGTGTCTTGCATGGAAGTGAAACACCTGTGTATGCTTGTACATACCCACTCTAACACCTTCCCCAAAACTCCACTGGAGAAACTCAAGACACGGTGACCCTTGTTTCTGATTTTTTTTTCCCACACTTATATTCTTTCATTTTGCTATAAACACTGCCCAGGTTTGGGCGGAACATCAAAGGATCCACTTCCAGTGCAGTCTCCCCTCACACCAGGGGGCTCAGGACTCCTGAAGCTGAGCTGAAACTCTCAGGTAGGGGCTGCTGAGAAACAACACTGCACACAGATACATGCTGTATAATTGGGCTTGGCTAACCTTTTGCACTGTGAAGAGAAAGCAGGCACTGAGAGACTATTGAATTATATTCCAGAGGGCTGGAGTGGTTTTGCAACACTCTGATTTAGAAACACATGGAAAATTCCTCAGTCTCTCAGTAACAAGGGTGAGGCTTTGCTGTATGCTCAATTATTTAATGGACTCAGGTAAACAGGTCAGATCAATGTATCTGGTGGGGGAAATCTAATGTTCAAGGGCTGGGACTTTCCTTTTGTGGTAAGAGTATTGGTTAACTAACCCATGCTTCGTGGGTGCTGGGCAAATGCTCTGGCACTGAGCTATACCTTCACTTATCTTTGTACTCTTTAATTTGAGGCAGGGTCTCACCAAGTTGTCTAGGCTAGCCTTGAACACTAGCCCCGAAGAGACTTGAACTTGTGATCTTCCAGTATCTACCCCCCTCTGCATGGCAGGGATTACAGGTCTATACACCACCAGGTTTTTCTTGCTGGACTGGGTTTCCTCTATACATGAAATGGTCACAAGGCATAAAGGGATGAGTAAGACATGACTTCATTTCTCTTGTTACACCAGGAACACCTGAGCTAGCACCCACATGGTTCTAAGAGTTTTACAATTCTTTAATCTCCACTATAGCTTGGTATGGTAACATGTTTTGCATGTGCCTATGTGTATTTTATATTGTGCTTATATGTTTGCATGTCTGTAGGCATACATGTGTGGGTAAATGTGTACAGAGTACATCTGGCTGTGGCTTCTGGTTACACTGGATATCTTCTTTGGTACCTCTCTGCTTGATTTATTAAGGCTAGGTCTCTCACAGGACTCTACAGCTTGCTTATTTAGCTAGTCCACCCAGACAACTTACTCAGGGGATCTCCTGTCTCCGCTTGCAACCCACTGGGATGAGAGGCAAGTCACTACATTGACTTACATTTAAGTGGTTTCTGGCAATCCAATCTCCAGTTCAGGTTTGAATGGCAAGTTCTTTACTCAATACTAAGTCCAATACTATTCTTTGACATTTTGACAGTGCTAGGAGCTGACCCCAGGATCTCATGGAGTGTGAGGCAGACACTCTACCAATTGAGCTACCCTCCTCGGCTACACTCTCACACAGCTAACCACATGATCAGGGGCGGGGCTGCAGTAAGTGCTAAGGCAATAAATGATTGAGAATATTCAAGTATCTGGAAAGTTGAAAGACTCTGTAGAAGAGGTGCTTATGTGAAAAATGAACATGGGAGTATGAAGAGACCGATGGCAGGCAGGGCATGTAAGAATATGAGCTGCCAATGGAGAAGAGAGAGAAGGGGGCTAAAAGCTGGCAGAGGTCTCTTGATAAACACCCTGGTGACCTATGGCTTGAGTGTATCTCTTGTTCCATAAAAATCCAACTGCTGGGGACTTAATCCCCAAGTTTATATATGAATAGTACTTGGCATCTTTGGGAAGTAATTATAAGTGGATGAAGTCATGGGAAAGGGGTGGGGTTCCAAAGTGGCATCAGAAGCTTTTGATGTGTGTTTGTGTGTATGTGTATAAATCTTTTCCTTCCTTCCTTCCTTCCTTCCTTCCTTCCTTCCTTCCTTCCTTCCTTCCTTCCTTCCTTCCTTCCTTCCTTCCTTCCTATTCATCTATCTATTCATCTATCTATTCATCTATCTACTCTATCTATCTATCTATCTATCTATCTATCTATCTATCATCTATCTATTCATCTATCTATCTATCTATCTATCTATCATCTATTCATCTATCTATCTATCTATCTATCTATCTATCCACCTGCCTATTCATCTATCTATCTCTATCTATCTATCTATCTATCCATCTATTCATCTATCTATCTATCTATCTATCTATCTATCTATCTATCTATCTCTCTATCTATCTATCATCTATCTATCTATCTATCTATCTATCTATCTATCTATCTATCTATCTCTATCTATCTATCTATCCATCTATCCATCTATCTATCTCTTGAGACAGGGTTTCTCTGTGTAGTCCTAGATGTACTGGAACTCAGGTTTTTAGACCAGGCTGGCCTCAAGCTCACATAGATCTGCCTGTCTCTACTTCCCAAGTGCTGGGTCTAAAGGTATCAGACATGGTTTTGAAATAAGGTCATTGCATTTTCCGCTAATAACTTGTCTTGATGTATGCTGTTATTTACACAAATGCCCACTTTTTTTGCATTTAGTTCAGCCATAAAATGCCCCACCCCTACCAATTCCATCCTTTGGGAAACATGTACTGCCTATGGGAGGAGGAAGGTGAGGTCTGGCCTTTTCATCCTTTCTGGGATGATGCTAGGGATAAGAGGAGCCTGTGTATGAGCAAAAGATTCCCCGCCCTATCTTGCCAAATGCATTTTCTCTAGCTCTCTTTCCTGAGTCACTCCTGGGGGATTTGGGAGTAGAACACTCTAGGTTCACGGTGGTTGCTGGGATAAGACACTATCAAAAGCTCCTCTCTTGGAAAAAAAAAGGGGGGGGGCTGAGTGTTTACAGAAGGAAAAAACAAAAGGCAGGAGAATTGCATACATTCAAGATTTTTTCCCCCTTTTATTCTCTTGCCAATCTTTACAACTGAGAACAGCAGAGTCCTCTCCTGTGACCTTCCCTGAGGCAGCTGAGCACAAACAGGGAATCATTCTGCCTGCTTTGTCTTCTGGGGACCAAGATCTGTCTGTGATGAAGTGGTTGTTTGGGGACATGGTATGGGAACTGGAGCGGTCTATCTAGGGAGATACCAGAGGGCTGGTGGGACAAACCCCAAGCAAGCTGGTCTTTTAGGACAGAGAAACAGCTGGCTGGAGGGACATGGGATAGAGGAGATGAGCAAAGTAAGAGGGAAAAAAAATATACATCTCTTTTTATTGCAGTTTCGCCAATTGGGAGAACATTCTGCTGGGGGGATGTCTGCCAAGGCCTTCTAATTCCGTTTGTTCCACCCATTTTATTTTTAAACCTGAGTGCAGATTTTATTCCTGGGATGTTATAGGACCAGTGTGGGCAGGAATGGGCAAATTGACTTCAGAAATCTTCCCAAGTTGAAAGGGACCCTGTCTAAGTTTCCGAGTGGATTTCAAGGGGGTGAATCTCATTCCCTTTTCCTTCAGAGGGACTTGAGACCTTGGTGTTACAAAGAGAAGCATGGTTAAAGTTTGGGAGGCTCTGAAAGCTAAGACCACTGCCAGGTGTTATAACGGGCACATTTACTCTGTTAATCCCCCACTGGAGTTTTGCTTACAGGCCAAGATCCGAGTTCCTCTCTTACTCATCCTCGTTTATGGATGAGATAGTAAGGCAGGGAATCACTGCCAGACTTGGGTTCGAATCTAGGTCTTGACAATGTCAAAATCCCTCTTAGCCACTGTGCAACTGTTCATGTCTACTGGGTCAGCAACTAGCCATACGAACGAACAGTTCATTAAACAACTGGGCTGCTAGGCTACTATTTGTTGCTATTATAACATGCTGAGCAAAAACAGGTTCCCTGGCTTGCATTTCTGAAGAGCCATCTTAGGGTAAACAAGGGTTGTTTAAAAATAAGGGACCAACCTCTGGGCAGGCATTGTGGTGGTAGTATTAGGGTATCAAGGTGATGGTGAAACAGGTGGATGTGTGTGTGTGTGTGGTGTGTATGGTATGTATGTATATATGTATGCATGCATGCATGTATGTATGTGGTCATGTGTGTATGCTTGTGTTCAGAGGCCAGGCATCTACATAGCATGGGCATGTCGTCCTCAATCATTCTTCACCCTGTTTTTGAGACAGGGTCTCTCATTGGTCTGGAGTTGACCTATTGGCTAGACTGGCAGCCTAGGAAGCTCCTGGATCTTTTTGAACTGGCTTTCCCAGAGCTGGGATTACAAGTGCACGCTACTACGTTCTTCTCTATGCAAAGATGCTGGGATCCACACGAGGCCTTCATGCTTACGCTCCTTCGATCTCACCATCTCCCCAACCCCAGTGGACATACATTTTATCACTGCCATGATTACCTTGCACGTGCTAAACAAGGTCCCTGGGCCAGAGCTGCACTCTCAGCTCTGTATACCTTCATCGATTTGGACTGCATGAAGTGATGCTAAAAGGTTCTCTCCCCTCCTCCGAAAGTATTTACCTCAAAAAATCATTTTCCTTGGCTTCTATTTATTACTGCTCTTTGTGCAGTGGTTCTGAGAAACCACACAGAAAATCACCATGGAACGCTTGCTAAATTGACCCTGTAGGGTTCTGCCATTAGTACATGCATCCTCCCAGAGGAGAAGAAAAAGCCAGTGTGCCAGGCTCATGCTGAGAATATCATCATGAAACCAACAAGGGTATGCAAATCTGTCTCTCCCATAGTTCATTTGCATGGTGTTCCTTTGGCTTTGTGGAAACCTCGATACTAAAATATCAATTTCCTTTTCTTTCGGAAAGCATTATTAGCTTCATGGGATGCTTACAGCTTGAAGAGCAAACAGGCTTAATAGTTAAAACATTTCAACTATACAATTAAAAGCATGAGGAAGAGGGGGAAAAAAAAAGAGGCGCTGATAGGGATGCATCAGGCAGACATACTTGGGTTGTTAAAATATGCTTTCCAAGTTTGGAAAGAGGCAGGGGGTGGGGCTTGTGCATGTCTGAGCACACATAAGTACCGTCATGAAATTTGCTTAACCTATTGTTTTTTCTTTCTGTGTCTCCCCCCCTTCCCTCTTGACGATCTTGCGGGGGAAAAAAGAGTTTTGCTTATAAATGATGAAGGGCCTGAACTTAGTCACCAAGTGTACATTTACAACAGAGTCTGAGTGGAAGCCCGCCAGTGCCTGGGCTGGCGTTCAAGCTTCTTACAACTGTCAATGTATTTCTCTCTCTCAAAATGAATGTTTTTAAACTCTCTGGATTTTTTTCCCCCTCTGAGGCACTACAAAGTTCAATCCTCACCTCTCAGTTCAGAGAAAATACACAGCCAACAATATTCTGCTGGAGAGATGTATAAAGAACCCTCTTTGGTATATACATCAAGTTGTCCCCAGCACCAATGCAATGCAAGCTTATGATGGGGTTTGTACCAAAACATTTCTCCTGGTGTATCAGATTCAGGAACTTCCGTGGGGATAGCAGATTGGAAGAAACCTTTTAAAAGTCCATAAACATTGAAATACTGATCATTTAAGTAGCAGACCATACCTTACGGACTCACTTTCTGGAATAAATGTGAACTTTGTATTTTGGGTGACAGTCCAATATAGTCTTCATGGCTACTAGACATCAACACAAGAGTTCTGCTCATGGCAGCTGGCAATCCCTTTCACCTGAATATGCCTTTAATAGCACAATGAATTCATAGCCCTGATTTACTTGGACCCCAGGAGAAACAACTGTGCAATGTTAAATTCCCACAGGGTTGGCTTCAAGGTGTGTGGGCGAAGCAAAGCAGAATGGTCTTAGGAGATTTTGGAGATGGAAAAACCCAGAGCCTTACACCTACAGGGAGAGATGTCCCTCCAGGTTAAGTTTGTCCTTGTCAATGTGCAGAACAGGCAACTTCTGATAAACAGGCCTTTGAAAGGCTTAAAACCACTGGGGTTGTGGGCACATGCATGTCTGGATGTAGTCAGTGGTACAGCCTTTGTCTACACAACCCATTTTCTATTAGAGCTCCCCTCCCCCTTTGACTAATGTCGAGGCATAGCAACATGAATATCAAGGAGTGTTTAGGGGACAAGAAACTGAGACGTGCTCAAAATAAGAGCAGAAATGGCGAAGCCAGAGATTGTCTGCAGATCCAGATCTCAATCTCAACGGAGAATCTCCTATAGGTCCCTGGAAAGTCACAAGGTCCTCCATTGGCCTCATGCCTCCCTTTCCCTTTGCTAAGTCAGGGTCATCACAGGACCTCAGGCTCCTAAACCGGGAAGCTTTAAAAAAACATTCAGCAAACATGGATGCCAGACTCACAACTCAGCATGCCCACATCAGACAGAGACCAGTGAAACCCCAAATGAACTTGATATTGTATGCCGCAGGTTACAGATTCCAAACGCCCTTGGAAATTGGCATTGATGGTAATTTTGGGCTAGTTTTTTTCCAGGTATAGGCGCACATGCACACATCAGACAGACCTAGCTAAGCCTTAATTATCCAGGCAAAGATGATCCACGATTCTCAATGTTTCCTACTTTTGCTGTTATCTATTTGATAGCCACCCTGGCAAGCCTTCCACAGCTCAAGAAAGGGGGTGACATACAGCACAATATACCCATCTTCTTAATTTCTGTTATTCTATTTACCTGCACACTCCCCTCAGCTGTCATAGAGAGGATATATATATATATATATATTGGCATTGTGAATGTAAAATATATATTTGCATTATTGGGAAATGTGTCTCCCCAAAACTGATTTTATCTCTCTTCACCTTCTAAAACTTTGCTTGCTGAAAAGAAGTTTTTCAAAGATGTTTACTTATTTCAACATGTATGGACTTTTAAAATGGAGAATAAATTTCACCTATTCATTTAAAAAAACAAACAAACAATTATTTAATGTGTATGTGTTTTGCCTGCCTGCATGTTTGTGGACCATGTGCATGCCTGGTGCAGGAAGCTGGTGGCAGGTGGTGTGAGAGATGAAGCTCCCTGTGTACTGAATCACCCTGTCACAGACCGGTGCCAAGGCAGGGAGGGCTATGTGATTATGACCATGCCACTTGGTCATATAACCTTTGGTTAGGGACCAGAAACCTCATGGCTGCCATCTGGATAACAAAGAAAATAGCTATCCTGTTGAGAGATTGAAACAGAGATGAAGCATTCTGGGGTGGAGAGGCAACTTAAGAGCACTGATTTCTCCTGGGGAGGACCAGAGATGGATTCGCAGGCATCAGGCAGCTCACAATTGCCTGTAGCCTTCAGCTTCAGAGGATCTGAGGCTTCTGAGGGCACAAGGGCACGCATGCACATGCGCGCAAACACACACACACACACACACACACACATACACACACACACTAAAAATAAACCTTAAAAGGGAAAAAACATTCTGTATGTTTTCTCTTTTACTAATATTACAGGTGTAATGGATTCATGATGCTGATACTAAGCCCGTCACCTGCTGAGCCAGATGTCTTGGAAGCAAGGAGGAAGCTAAAGGTGACACCCACTCTCACCCAGGTGGACAGTCACTTTTAGTTAGACATGCAAAATTCTACAATTCACCCTTGTAACCCTACAGATGGGCAGCAAAGCTGCCTGCCTTCGTCAGTGACTAGCAGACTTGTTGGTTAGATTTCATCTAAGGGTGAGTCACATTTAGAAATCCAGCACAGAGGAGGTTGGAGGGATGGGACAGTACTGAAGAGTGTATTTTGCTCAATGAGGAGACTGAAGTTCGAATCTCAGCACTCTCACACTGGGCAACTCAGAAACACTGTATCTGCCCCTACACGTACATGACAGGATACATGTACAGTATAAAACAATGAAGTAAAATGAAGTAATATGGTTTTAAAATATAGTGAGGGTTATACCCAAGAAAAACATATGAAATAGATGGGAATTTAATGCTGGGACCTCTTGGGTCAGTGGGAGATGCTGGAAATTCATATGATAAGAGAGTAGGGGAAAGGGGGGCTGGTGGTCCAGCACCCAAGCCCCTACAGCTTGGTACATGAAAGGCAGGCGCTTTGGTAAACATGGCATGATTGGTGACTCTGAAGCAGAAACAGTTGGAGGTCCTAGTCAGGAGTCTCACGTAGTCTGGGAACCAGGTCTAACAGTCAGCTGCTTCCATCACTTGGAAAGAAAACTTTCCCAAGGAGGAGTCTCAAAACCTCCCCTCTGCAGACTGAGCCTCTGCAGGTCCAAATTCAAACTGCTCAGGAGATAAGACCCTTTGACAAGGGGTGCTAAAAGAATCATAAATAAATAACAGTGCGCTGTGCATCTGCTGACCCTGCCTTCAGGGGTGCGAAGGACCTGAAAGGCTTTTAAAACGACAAAAAAGTCACTAATTCCCTTTTCATGAGAGAGAGAGAGAGAGAGAGAGAGAGAGAGAGAGAGAGAGAGAGAGAGCATCAACGACTACCGGACAACTCTATTTCATAAGTTACAAAGTCAATTCTCAGGGCTAGAGATGGCCAGGGAGTCAGGGAACTCGGGGTTTAGGATGAGAAGAGAGGGGGGGACCTAGGAGCCCTGACTTGTTCAAGCTACTACAGCACATACCAGAATGGCCAGGGCTGTCATTTAGAGTTCATAGTCCCATAAGGCTTCACCTACATCCTTCCATCTTCACTGTTTTCGAACTATGGCAATCTAGAAAAGAAAAGCTATGATTTCTTTTTTTGTTGGAGACAGGACCACTGGATAGCCTAGACTGGCCTGGAACCCCTGGCCATGATCCTCCAATGGTCTCTCAAGTGCTAGAAGTGTACGCATGTGGCTCCAGGCTCAGCTGGAAGAGGTTAAAGGGAGACGTGAGGACTGGCAGTCACATGCTTTGTTTTTCGAAGCATGTTGTCCTTTTCCTGTTTTGTTTTACCCCAATAAAATCCTAAAAATATATGATTGAAACCAAACCTTTCACATTTGCAACTGTTTTCACTTGTGTTCAGAAGGCTGGCATTTAGGGGGGAAAAACACCAAACAGCTTCCCCAAACCCATAAAAGGCTTCAAGCAGGGCATGGGGGTAATGTTGTACCCTGGCCAAAGGTGGGGCAGTTTATGAATCTTCCCCAATCTTCTCTCCCCTCCTCCTTCCTGCTGAAGGCAGTAATGATGGTGGAAGTGGCGAGAACATGGAAACTGGGGTCACATGAGAGGAAGGTCCACAGATTGACACCAAACCAGAAAGACGTGAAAGATTACGAGAGTATGTCTGTAATCCATGACGTAGAACCAGGAATGGGTGCGAATGAACATGGCTACAGCCAGGAAGAAGGTATCAGAGCATGAGACCATGGGGAGGGAAGGGAGCAGGTACCAAAAGACTTGGGGCCAAAGAGTCCCCAGAAGGTGTCATGGGTTGGTGAGCAGGTTGATGAGCAAGTTTAAGGCCAGCAAGGGCAAACTGACAAACGATGTAGTGTAACTCACCCTGCAGGGTGGGAGTGATGAGTCACCCGCAAGTGTCCCGGTGAATGCTTAACCTACTTTGTCCTGTTTAAAGCATAATAGCTGATGCTAGATAATGTTAAAGAACAGAGATGTATTGATTACGGATCTTCTGGGCAGTCCAATGTCAAGGAGGAAGGGAAGAGGTGAGGGTGATATCAGAAGACAATTATCAACCTACTCCCTGAATAACAGCATCATGGTGGTGCACATTCATGTTAACCTCACTGGATCTAGCATCATCTAGAAGATACGTCTCTGGGTATGTTTGTGAGGGCATTTGCCAAGAGGCTAGCTGAGGAAGAAAGACTTACCCTGAAAGTAGAGAGCATCATCCCATGGCTAGAGTGCAGAAAAAGAGGAGATAGTGAGCTGAGACCCAGTATTCGCCTCTCCATGCTTTCTGACTGTGGATGCCACGTGACTCTCTGCCTCTTGCTTTGGCTGACCCAGCTTCCCCACCCTGATGGGCCGTGAACTGAAACAAAACCTTCCTTTAGCTGCATTTGTCAGGTTCTTTGTCATAGCAACCACCAAGGTAGCAATACAAGCACAAACCTATTCCTAAGGGTGGAGCCTTCATTGCTTCTTTACCTCTTAAAGATCCCACCTATCCACATTGGGGCATTGGAGCTTAAGTGGCATGACCTATGGGGGACCCACTCATGAAACCTGCAGTAAGTGGCGTGAAGCACATAAACTCTCAAAACCGATCAAGCTAAGCTTCCACACACGATAAAGCTACTCTTGAGGAACTTTTCTTTGAGGTATATTTATTTTTATTTAGTACGTCTTCACGAGTGCTTACACGTATGCTTGTATATCACGAGCCTGCCTGATACCCATGGAAGTCGGAAGAAGGTGATGGATCCATTGGAACTGGAATGACTGGCATTTGTGAGGTGGGAACCAAACTTGGGTCTTCTGCAAGTGCAGCAAGTGCTTTTACCTGCTGAGTCGCCATTCCTTAAGACCATGGAGAAACTATGGAGAGGAGAATCAACTGCTACTTGACAGTGATGCTAGGACCAAGGGGAGGGAGTGGGAGGCGAGTGAAAATGAGGAAAGCAGAGACAGAGGGGTGAACAATGCACGGGGCCCGTGGGAAGAAACAAAGCAGGGAGCTGGGGAGAAGCCCTGGAGCTGGAAATGGTTTTCTAGTTTGTCTGTCCCACCCCCTTTAACAAAATACAGGAAAAGTCATTTAACTTAAGAATGAATAACGAACTGGGATTGTGGTCAAAGTCAGTGCTGTTATTATGAGCAGGGGAAAAAAATTTAGACTAACATTCTCACCACAAAGTCATGCCCACAACACAGATGGAAACCTTACTACTTCAAAAGAGCTCAGAGGATCGGGAAAGGAGAAGATAGCAAGGAACAGCCAAGGGGACAGGGAGGCTTGGAAGTGACCGAAGAAACTCAAGATTTAGATAAAGGAAAGCAGAGCCATTGGCACAGGATTTTAAGTAAAAGAAAAAAAATAATAGAAAAGATGACTAAATAAGAAAGAACACAAGGCAAAAGCTACCCCTGCCCCAGGGAGTCACAGAGTGGAAGGGGAGAATGATTTTATGATCAAAAAGAAAGGAGGAAAGAGAAAGAACATTTTAAGAGAGAAGCCTCTGAACATTTAAGTCAGGAAGAAGAAAATAAAAGAGCCTTAAGCAAGGAGCCTGGAACAAACTGTGAGTCCAGAAAGCTGACTATTAAAGTCCAGGAGTGAATGGGATTACTCCTGTAATCCCAGCACTGGAGTGGTAGGGGGCACCATGATCAGAAATTTAAGGCCATCCTCAACTACATCACGAGTTCAAGGCCAGCCGAAACCAAGTAAAATTCTGTTTTATACCATCAGATACAACTATGTTTGTACTCAAAGAACTTGGCTGCTCTGCTGACTAGACTCCCATTGGCCAGAACCGACATGTTTTCAAGAGCCTGAAGAGCGGCCACTGTTAGGGATCCATCTGTGAGTTAGCAAGAAGTCTTTTAAGTCATGGTGACTCAAGAGAACGCTATGAACCAGGGCCATGGTAAATAACAGGAAAGCATCAAGCATTTGTATAAAACCTGAAGCATCGACTCAACAAATGTAAGATGTAAGGGCATTTGTTTTCATGAATAATGAATCCCAGAGATAAATGAAGAAAGAGGAGCAGATTGAGGTTACAGTGGTTGCGAAATACCCTCTTAAGCTCCAGAATGGGGAGCAAGGTCTCTGTGCAAAAGAAGTCAGCAGTAAGCAATCCCTCCTGTGGTAAAGATGACATGCCGACCAGCAGCTGCTCAGACACAGGCAGGCGAAGCGAAGGAAACTGCACACGGCTTCCAGAACACTTAGTAAAGACCAGAGTGTGCAGGGACCACAGGGGCATGGCTACCAACACCACGTGGATGTAATCACCAAAATCCAGACGGAAGAGAACTCACCAGACAAACGGTCTCGTTTCCCAACCGAGGGAGAAAAACCAGGCAGCATAAAAGGATGAAGGAGGTAACAGAAGTGCACCAGAGGCTCAGGAGATAGAAATGATATTTACCATTTATTTGGATCCTTAGTTAAATGTGTGTGTGTGTGTGTGTGTGTGTGTGTGTGTATGTATGTGTGTGTGTGTGTGTGTGAGTCTTTCTTACTTATCGTGTGAGTGTGTGGTTATATGTGTGTAAGTACATATGCATTTGTAGGGAATGTGGAGTCAGCAGATTAAGCCCAGGCCTCAGTGAGCATCAGGGCTGAGCTGGGCTCCATCTCCTCAGGGCTAGGATTAGAGATGCATACCAATATGCCTAGATTATTATTTTTTTTAAATATGGCTTCTATGTCTTGAACTCAAGTTCCCGTGATTTGTAAGCACTTTACCAACATAGCCCCCCTCTCACCAGCCTCATTTTTTACTTCAGTTATTAGGTTTTTTTTTTTTAACATGAAAAGAAAACACTGTGGTTTTATATAACAGAGAGGTCCGAGTCTTTTGAGTACTAAGATCTCTATGGATGGTATGCTGTTTGAATTGAATTCAAAGTAGCCCTGATGCAGGCATGGGGCAGACGAGGTAACATTGCCTGGGCTGAGGTGACGGGACAGAAGAGTGTGTCTTTCCAGGTCTCCATGTCTGGACTTATTTCATATGTGCTGTACTCACAAGGCTCATACATTTCTGGGAACTCAGTGGTGTTTCTCAAATATTCATTCCCGTGGCTGTCACTGGGGTAGCTATTAAAATTCACATTCCCATCGTCAGCCTGCATGGGATACTTATTAAAATCAGAAGTCTGCCCAGTCCGGACTTCTGGATCAGACTTGCTAGGGATCGAGCCTAGGAAACTCCATTTTATTTTCAACACACTCCACAGGTGGGGCTTTTGCACACGCTGCTTTGCTTTCTTTGGCCGCAATAAATAATTCCCACTTTTCAAAGGGCTTGAAACAATTTAACCCCAAATGTGTTTCCCTTACAATAGCCTAAAATATTCCTCATATGTTATTGTTTCTTTTCCATTAAATACATCCCCATGGGGTCACATGTCAGCAACTGCCATAAGTTTATTACGGGGAGTCAGATACAGTGACAGAACTGTAACCTTGAGCTCCAGATAGAGACCCTGTATGAAAACCCAAACAAAAATTTTATTGTGGGAGTAGGGAATCCAAACACACCGTTTAAAGCTTTATACCTGTAGTGCACAAACTCAAGGCTAGCAGTATCCTGCGTGAAATTACAAAATGTCGCCACTGTGTGAAAGGCAAACCTGAGGTTGCAGAAGGCACACACAATCCTGCTGTGTTTTTTGTTTGTTTGTTTTTTGTTTTGTTTTGTTTTTTGTTTTTCTCTAGTCTTTAAGGAAAGGTCTCTGCGGGACATGTTGGCCTTGAACTCACTATGTACCTAAGGAGGACTTCGGAATCCCCATCTTCCTGTCTCTACTTCTTGCATCCTGAGATTACAGGCATGTCCCATCATGCATGGCTCCAGATATAAAAAAAATTTAAGAACACAGTAAGTGATCCTAGGCTCCCCTGGAACATCTGCTTGATAACTTATTTCTAAAGTTGAAAGAATTATGTGCCATTTTCCACCCCCAACCAATAAAACAAAAAACAAAAACCAAAAAACCTCTTAATCTTTAAAATGAGCTTTCCAGGGCTGGGGGTCTAGCTCATTTGGCTGCATGCCTAGTTAGCACATTCTGTCTCCAGCACCATATACAACAGGTGTAGGTGCTATAGGCAACCCAAGCACTCGAGCGGTAGAGGTGGGATCAGTTTGAGTTCAGCCTTGGCTACATTCGAGCCTGTCTCAAAGTGTGTGTGTGTGTGTGTGTGTGTGTGTGTGTGTGTGTGTGTGTGTGTGAGAGAGAGAGAGAGAGAGAGAGAGAGAGAGAGAGAGAGAGAGAGAGAGAGAGAGAGAGAGAGAGAGAGGCAAACTTATTCCTAATGGTGGTGTGTATCATTAGAAGCCAGTGGTTTGTAGGTGACTCAGTTTCCCTGGTTAGCAAATCTAACTTATCAGGATGGTTGACAACAAGACAACCAGCATCAGTAACAAAGGTACTGATAAAAAGAGTGGTCAGCAGAAAGGAATAGAATTGGTGCCCAACATAAACTTTACCAACATGGGAGTTGCATACTTACACATCTCACATATAAGACTTCTAATTTCATCTTTATGAAAGTATGCAGCTTTTATACTTGTTCAAAACTCCCAGAAGACTCGGGGCATCTGCATTTTATTTTTAAATTGACTTTTCACTACAAACTGTCATTTCTAAAAAGCCCCTATTTGTCACAT
Organism: Mus caroli; assembly: GCF_978045245.1. Classification (NCBI taxonomy): domain Eukaryota; kingdom Metazoa; phylum Chordata; class Mammalia; order Rodentia; family Muridae; genus Mus; species Mus caroli. Next base: position 75,452,995 of record NW_028227270.1, on the reverse strand, counting down.
TGTAGAAAATTGCTTAATGCAGAAGTTAGTTTATAAAAGTTTCTGCCCAAGTGTAGAGTGTGGGGACAAAATCATCCTTGTCATTTTAAGGTCAGAATCAGGGACAATCTGTCTATTTAAACTCTTGAGCAACTCCTACTATGCTTGTGACAACACCTACTATGTGAACTCCTACTATGCTTGTTTGAACTCCTACTGTGCTTGTGACAGCTCCTACTATGCTTCTGAAAACTCCTACTATGCTGTGTTTAAAACACTGCTGATTCTTATCCAGGCCTGGAAGGCTCTATAGAGTCTGATGCCAACTTTCTGATGTCACACCTCAGTCAGTGCTCTGAGCCCTAGGATTTCTTTTGCCTTCCAGGCCTTGTCTTAGCTCTGCCTCAGAATCTTAACCATGGAGATGCACAAAACATGCTCATGTAGGTCCCTGCTCATGCATTTTTCCATCTCTAACCCTCAGTGTATTGTGGGGACAGACACCTTTAATCCCAGCAGTTGGAAGGCAGAGGCAGGAAGATCTCTAGGCATTTGAGGTTAGCCTGGTCTACATAGTGAGTTCCAGACCAGCAAAGGCTACATAGTAAGACCCTCTTTTTAAACAGCAACAACAAAAGCCCATTCTCCCTTTTCCTTTTGACACCTTGATTCATACCCACTGTCTTCACATGATCTTGAGAGCCCCAGCACAGGCCATGTGGCCAGGCTATTCCTTCTTATGCACACCTTTTATGCTAGCTAGCATGAGGCTTCTTGAAGGCAGGCAGGCAGGTGAGAGACTTTTGGTTTAGGGCCCACAGGAGTCCCACAAAGATGGTACACTATGTATTTGTTGAATGACTAAAGTCTCCTAAAGTGTCCATCAAGGATCATAGTCAAGGTATCTTATGCAGTGATGATCCTACAATTAAACTCTGAAAATCACTAAGCTAGATTATAGTCCAAGAGGAGAGCCTGCGCCAACTGTATGTCTGCCAGTTCCAGCACCAACTGTATGTCTGCCAGTCCCATTCAGGATATCTTTAACAGCCCTGATAGATGGAATGGGTTTCTTCTATTGCATTCTGATGGGAAGTCTCTTGTTCTCTAATATACCCATTAGCTGACTTGTATCAAAGAAATCTTTCAGGAGATCTGCTTCCTTTGCTGCATAGCCATCCAAGATATCAAGGCTAGCTTACTCTGTCACTGTGGTGACTGGCAATGGCCACCTTGCCAGGATTGCTCAGATCAGAAAGCTTCCAAGTCATGGTCTCAGTTGCACACAGCTGATCCTCTTCTCATCAGAAAAACTGTAGCTCCAGTCTCATCTTTCCCCCTTTATAAACTCTTATGTTCATTTATACAAAATGTCACAATACCACCATGACCAACTACATCACAGACAGAGGCAACTCCCATGCTGGTCATCAGTGGATTTTCATGTATAGAAATAACTCTGGGTGGCATAAACTGGTATGACTGGACCGAACCGTTGGTGTTGGACTGCCAAAGGTACCCTGCTAATGGAAGCCAAGTATCAGTGAGAGAATCAAGGTTAGAATTACCGTCACTGGGCTCAGGAAAGCAAGTGTGGGGAAACTTAAAACCCACAAGTTTCCTTAGGACATCCACGAGGGGCTCATTGATGTTATAACCAAACATTTCTCTTAGAAGACTTAGGTTACAGAAGCTATGAAGTGTTCCCTAAACTGTACAGTTGTATTAATTAAAAAGTCAAAATTCTTTTGGGGGGGGGCGGTCCAGGGTCAAGGCAGGGTTCCTATGTGTATCCCTGGTTGTCATGGAACTTAGTTTGTAGACAAGGTTGACCTCAAACTCACAGAGTTGTTCTTGCCTCTGCCTCCCAAGTCCTGGGAGGTCCTGGGTGCATGTACTGACACCCCCCCCCCGGAAAAAGTAAAAATTCTTATATGATATTGAAGATTTTGACTTTAGAGCAACAATTTCTTCCTCTTCTTTGTGTTTTAGACGCATAAGATGTAAGCAGAGGGAAAATTCTTAAGGTGACAATGTCACTTGTTTCGTAAATCAAAATCCCCTGTTATTAGTTGCAATTCCCCATTTCAGTAAAGTATGATTTTTTTCTCTCAAAAATTTGCAACATTAAAATAACAGCAAAAGGAAAGAAATTGAAACCCACAGTTTGAAAGGACTACAGATGCCATCCATAAAACTGATTTCAAATTTCTCTGGCTCATCACAAGCCTTTATTTTTCTCCCACCTAAACAAATAAGTCAGCATTATATGTTGATGTCTGGCATACATTATGCGAACACAATTCTCTTTTATCAATTTTGTTATGTTGAAGTGACACGGAAGATTGTGCTTCTAAGAGGAGCTGATACTAAAAATATTTGCAAGCCACGAGGCAAGGCAAGAGATGGAGTTTGTAACCTGTGGGTGATTTCTGTGACAGTTTTGTAATGTGGAAACACAGGGAGTAAATGAGAAAAGAGACTAGACGTGGCCACTCACACCTGTCATTCTAACACTTGGGAGCTGAGGCAGAAGGATGGCTGTGAGTTCAGAGACAACTTAGGTGAAATAGGAAGTGCCAAGCCAGCCTGGGCTATAGGGTCAGATCCTGTTTTAGAAAGAGAAAGAAAAGGAAGGGAGGGACAGAGGAAAGAAGGAAGGAAGGAAGGAAAGAAGAAGGAAAGAAGCTTGTCAGTCAACCAGTTTTGCCCTTCAGAACTGTCTGCCACAGAGCACCCAGTTTTGGATGTAGACTATACCTTATGGATCAATTGGTTTTCTTCTCCCCTTTTCCATATGTTTGGGGTCAAGGAGGCAAAAGCTGGTCCCAACATGGAGACAACAGGTTGTACTGGACCTTAGGAACAGTTTTATTATCCTATAACAATGACCCCCTACTTCCTTGCCATCTACTGTTCTACCTCGAATGGAGAAAGTTCCCTAGCACAGAGGATAGGGGTCTATAACTCAGAGAGACAGGTGCCCTCTCAATATGTTTCCCAGTAAACATGTCACTTCTGTTCCAGCCAACACATCTGCTGCATATGGAGGTGGGGAAAGTTTGTCATGATTTCTTCATAGTCTACTGAGAATCCAAATATATAAAACTCACTTGGCACCCCATAACAGCTACTCGATAAATGGCTCGTTCTTTGGATAGCATGCAGACATGCTGCCCAGGCTGTTCCACTACCTTGGGGATGGGACTTTGGGCTGATGATCCCTGAGTACCACAAGAAGTCCAGGCTATCTTTTTTGAGCTGCTATGTCAAAGTTTCTTCAAGAGAGGATAAAAGGATCATAAATGGTGAAAGGGCTACAGGAAACGTAGACTCTTCTCAGACCCGACCTGGGAAAGCCAAGTGGTTCCTGAATTGCTTGCAGACCCTTCTTGAAGATTCCTCTTGTTTAAATCACAGTCAATCTTTCCCCAGCATTGAATGGGATGGGAGGGGGCTCCTTGTTTTTACACGGCCAAGCGAGCACTTACCACACTTCAGCTGTACAAATTATATAGGATTGAAAATAGTATAGCTGAAAGAAGCATGAGGTTTGTAATTAGAGTTCACACTCCCTCCTTCTCCATCTTCCCCTCTTTGCAGGCACACAGGAACTAGCTGAACTGAAATGTGGTTGTTTGAAAGGTCAAAAGGTTGTCACCTCCCCCCTCCTGTATTCTATCTTTAGCCTCTCTTACTCTGCCTGAGATGCTGAAGATACAAAGATGGGCTTCCTCTACAGAGAGAAAAGATTCTCAGTCAATCTGGAAGGAGTAGATCTGTGGTCCCAAGCAATTGGGCCGAGATCAGAGGACTGCTAGTTGAAGCTCCACCTGGCATATAGGGTGACCAATTTGAGTACTTAGACACTGCCTCAAAAATTAAACTAAAGAAGGGCTAGTGCTCCCTGTGTTTGTCTGTCTGTCTAGAGGCAGCCAGTGGTAGAGCATTCACCTAGCATGCATAAGGCCCTGGAATCAATCTCCAGTGTACATGGGGCAGGGGAGGGGCGGAGAAAAAGAAAGGAAAAGCAGCATTCTGGGTAGCATCATCCTGTTTCTGAAGTCATCCCTGGGACCACTCCCCAAGGAACCCCCCAGCATCCAGCCACCTCGCTGCCCTTTCCTTTCATCCTTAACACAGGAGCTTGTAACATGGCTAATAAGCAAGCCAGAAGCTTCCCTAAGCAAGCAACATTCAATTATCGCCACTGAGAGAAATTTTGGACTTGGGTGGGAGAGGAAGAGGCAAGCATCAGAGCTAAGATTCTGAGCCTGCCGAGGGAAGGATGAGGTTTTCTCCAGGAGCTGCGTGTATTACTGGCATCTAATAAGTGTCTGAGGTTTTAATAAATACAGCAATTACTATGTGGTGTCAAGATTACAAAACAACCCCGATTCTGTACAAACTGTATCTTGTGGGAAAGCAAGCCTCTCTTAATCTTGTCGTTAAGAGAAGAATAAATTCAGCAGGCTAGATTGGGGTGTGATTATATCTATGTCTCTGATCAGAGCATCAGGGATATCTGGCAATGGAGTGCTTGGGGAGCGTATACAAAGCCCTGGCTTCTATTTCCAGCATTACAGGAGACAAACAGTAAGTAAATGATAGTCTATAGATATATATAGATATATATCTATCTGAACAGGAAATCAAATGACGGGGTATAAAAGGAGAAACACTGCTGACCCTCCTGCTATCCCCACTAGCATATAATTTTTAAAAATGACTACATTTATATTTATTTATTCTCTCTGTGTGTATGCTCATGTGTGCACATGCACACATGGCAAAACGTGTGTGTAAAAGCCCCGTGACAACCTGTGGTAGTCGGTTCTCTCTTTCAACCATGTGGGTTCTGGAATTGAACTCAGGTCATCTATCTCAGTAGCTATCTTTACCCACAAAGACATCAGAGTTGGCCCTGGCACAAGAGTTTTAAAAACATGGGTTCCTGTTAAAAGGTTGCTGTCAAGGAGATGGCTCAGTGGCTAAGAGAGCTTACTACACAAGCATGAGGACCTGAGTTTAACACCCATGAAAAACCCAGGCACAGGAGGCTGGAGGGATGGCTCAGCAGTTAAGAGCACTGGCTACTCTTCCAGAGGTCCTGAGTTCAATTTCCAGCAACCATATGGTGGCTCACAACCATCCGTAATGGGATCTGATGCTCTCTTCTATCATACAGGCACACGTGAAAATCATCTGTATAAACAAGTAAATCTTTAAAAAAGAAAACCAGTCAAGTATGTGTGCAATTCTAGGGCTGTAATAGGGATGGGTGGAGACAGAATCCACCAAGGAAAAAAACCATCATTGGGTACAGCAAAAAGATGGTGGGCTTCAAGATCAGGAAGGATTAATAGGCAGATCGTAAGGGAGTTTCTAGTAGTTAAACTCCTCTGTATGAGATAGCAATGAGAAAGACATGCCTTTGGACATTGTCAAAGTAGAGAGTATAAAATAAGCAAACTCAGAGGTGAGCTGTGGCTTTTGGTTGCTAACCGTAGATCAGTATCAATCCACCCACTACAACAAGCATACACTCTAGGGTATTAATAAGAAGAGATGCTTCATGTTCTGGGAGAGGGAAGCCAGGACTGTGGAAACTCTTGGTACTTTCCAATCAACTTTCCTATAAGTCTGAAATCATCCTAAAAAAAATTAAGGCTTATTAATTAAAAAAAAAAAAAAAAGAACAAACAACTTGCACTGTTAGCTGTTTTGAGTTTTTTTCTTCCAGCTACAAGACAAAGCCAAGGGGGAACTAATCAAAAAAGAGTCCATAAAGATGAGTCCTAGTCAGGTGTAAAGATGAGAGGACCAGGGTTTGCTGGCCATGACATTGCATGAAGCCGTGAGTGTGATCCACAGACAAGGACCTGGACAGATAGCATGTCCTGGGAAGTAAGGCTAGGGAAGCATCGCTTGATGGAAGACAAAAGCTTCAAGACCTGAAGGTGCTGGCAGGTATGCAAGGGAAATTGTGATCGGGAGTCTAAGGTGCACTCTTGAAAAGTGAGTGATGTCATTCCAGACAGCTGGGAATGTTTGTAAAGGAATCCAAAGTGCCCAAGCTGCCTGAGACTGAGAGGCAACCACAGATATTGAGAGCCATCAGCATTGAGAGAAGGTACAGCAGCTATAGGGGGCACACTGGGAAAGTGCCATTTCCAGGAAACCAGATGATGGGCCAGGCACAATGGCATAGACCTTCAATCATAGCACCTGGGAGGTGGACACAGGAGGACAAGTTCTTAAAGCTAGCCTTGGCTATATGTTGAGTCTGAGATCAGCCTGGGCTACATAAGACCCTGTCATAATCAAAGAAACAAGGTATGAAAAATAGAAGATAGCAATTTCTTAAAAAGTCTGAAGTCTGAAGAAAAAAATCCAATGGTCAGGCTCTCAGAGATGGTCTCTAGGCTTTGCACAGTTCAAGTTTCTTATTGAGTCACTGTTGGGAGGTGATCATACAGTCAATGCCAGAAGAACACAGGAAAAAAAAAACCAATAAAGTATTAGAGAACACATACTATGAGCAAAGTTGAAAAACTTTCACTTCTATATCCAAGCCACCACAAAGATTTTAAAGACGCAATCTGTCAGCATAGTTGACATGCTTCAGTGTGGGGAAAGAAGGCTCAGGGAAGTACAGTGAGTGGAATCCCATTTCTCTCTCTTTTTTTTTTTTTTTTTTGGTTTTTCGAGACAGGGTTTCTCTGTATAGCCCTGACTGTCCTGGAACTCACTTTGTAGACCAGGCTGGCCTCGAATTCAAGAAATCCGCCTGCCTTTGCCTCCCGAGTGCTGGGATTAAAGGCATGCTCCACCAAGCCCATGGAATCCCATTTCTATAAAGTCCTATGAACTCATTCGTTCATGTCCACCCACCCATCCATCTATCCATCCATTCATCCATCCATCCATCCATCCATCCATCCATCCATCCATCCATCCATCCATTTTCCCATCCATCTAGACTTCTTTTTGAAAAATTGAATCTGAGGTCACCAAGATGGCTCAGTGGGTAAACATGCTTGCCACTAAGTCTCATGACCTGAGTTCAATCCACATGGTGGAAGGAGAGAATATTCTGTACCCAGTGGTGTGACCCATGCCTGTCCTCCAGGACTTAGGAAGCTGAGTCAGGAGGATCTCCTAGAATACAAGGACAATGTGGGCTACACAGTGTTTCAGGGTAGCTTGAGATACAGAGTGAGATCCTGCTGGCACAGCAAAAAAAAAAATGGGAGGAAAGAAGGAAGGAAGGAAGGAAGGAAGGAAGGAAGGAAGGAAGGAAGGAAGGAAGGAAGGAAGGAAGGAAAGAAGGAAGGAAGGAAGGTAGAAAGAGAAAAAGAGAGAATGAGAAAAGGGTGAATGGAAGGGGAAGGAAAGAGAAAGAAGGATGAGGAGTGGAGGGAGGCAAGAAAGGAAAGGAAAGAGGGAAGGAAGAAAAAGGAAAGAAGGAAAAGAGGGACAAAAGAGGGAGAGGAAGAAGGAGAGCCAAGAGAGACCAAGCAAGGCAGGAGGAACCTTCCAGAAGGAATACACTCACATGCTAATAATGGCAACTGTTTATTGCAGCAACAACTTGGTGGTTCATTTAGAGTCCTGATTTGTATTTCTCTAATTCCCCATCAAGCTACTCCAAAATCTCCCTATGAAAGGCTAATTTCTTTCCATGAGAACAATTTCTTTCCACCTCCATAAACTCAAGTTTCCAATAGTGTCCTCCTTGTTAGGGATGGGGCCAGCTAGTGCCTGACACAGAAGCTAACGTCTGCCTTAGATCAGCATGGCGCAGCCTCTCATTACAGAAATGACTTCAACAGCCACATCCTGAAGCATAAGCGGGGAAAGGCATGGAAATTCCAAACAGCTAAAATCATCTGAAGTAATGGTTGGAACGGAAACAAAGCAAAACAACCCAACGCAAAACGCCTTGGGGAGAGAGGTCAACCCCCAACACACTGCTAGCCTCTATACTCCCTGCTTAAAACTCCCAAGACAGAAAGGTTTCTTGGTTGGTCTATTATTAAAAAAATAATATCTAGGCTACAAATACCATTAAATGCACAGATATACAAAAATATCTCATGATGTCAACCATTCACTTCAAAGGCTGAAGTAGCATGGACCGGAATGTCTGTACAGCCAGGACCTACCAGTACAGTAGATGGGAGAGTGGTTCAGCTGTCAATGCTGGGTTCTGATGCTTGATTGGATAAAGGTAGTGCAAGAAGCATGGTTGTCCCTGGAGTATGGGAAGGCAGGACAGAAAAGCACTTGTCTATCAGTTTCCCTCTGACACAAGTTACTTACAATCTACTTTAGGAAGTACCTTCCGCCCATGGTCCTTTGCTTCTGACTCTCCCTTTTTCTTGGCACGAATCCCCCTTTAGCTATTGACCAGAGTTCCTACATCATCCCAGCACTTTCAGTTTTACTGTCTTGTCCAGGATAGAGAAGGATAATCTTAATGCCGTAAACTTTAAACTCTATTAACTGTTAAAAGCCCTGTAGAACCCAGTTAGTTGGGGAAGTGGATGAGCTATTGCCTCAAAGAGGGATAAAAGAATGTCTGAGGAGCCCACTTATCTCTGTTTTTCCTGTCTGTATAAAACATGAATGTACTCTTGGTGAAAAGCATCCTGCGTCTGTTTCCATCAACTGCCCAGTGAATATTCTACACCTCTTCTCACCCTTTACACAGGGGATTGTAGCAAAAATCATCAGAACAGCACTTAAAGTCACAATAAGAGGAATAAAAATGTGTCAGCTTTTAGTCATAACAGCAGCATCATTGCAGCTGGAGGCTCGAGTGGTAACTCAGCTCAGGACAAGTTGTTACTTCAAAAGGGGGATTTAGCATCAAATTGTTCTCAGAGTGACTGCTGTTTCCAAGACAGCACCTGCACTGTGAGATTACTGGGCATCACTAATTCAGTGACAAAGCATGCTGTCCCTGGGGTATGGGCTTCCAGTAGACCATTGGGTACCCAACTGCAAGCCAGCACAAAGCATCTCCCCTTTCTAAGAGGACATCCAGAGATGGTGAACTAAGATAAAATGTGCATGATCATGCCTGACTGTGGGTGTACACTTCTAGAACAGCCATGCCTGACCATGGGGCCACTGACACTGAGAGCAATTCTGAGATTTCTTTTTTCAGGGCCACAGAGAATGCTTTCTGACTTGTCACCTTCCTTTGGGACACAGCTGACTCAGTGGTGCCTCTTCTGAATGGAAGCAGCAAGAATGAGAGCTGATCTACACATCTTCTGGGTCTCACCATGCCCAGTTGTCAGAAAGCTTCCATTCTATCAGGAGAAGAAAATATAAACAAGTCCCTGGCAGAGTGATATTTACAGCAACAGGGAACAAGCTGCCAGGAACTGGGGCAAAGTGGAACAAGACGGGCTCCACTAAGCACATGCATAACATGGTGCTCATAGGACATCGGTGCCCTATGCCCCAGAAGCATTTGCACTCTATAGAAAACAAGTTGAAAATTCTGTCTTACATTTGAGAACTGAATGCTTGCTGTCTGGAGCTTTTCAGGCCACAAGTAGGAGGTCTCTAAAGAAGAAACTTCAAATAAAATTACTAAGTAGAAAATCTGTCTGCTGTTCTCTCTAAAAACCTTGCAGCATTTTTTTTTTTTTTTTTGGTACAAGACACAAGACAGAAAGTTGAGGAGGAGCCTTCTACATCCAGGTTCACAGCAACATTGTTCACAATAACCCAAAGATGGAAGTACTCAGGTGTCCATCGATGGATGTGGGTTATCTGTACAATGGAACAATATTCAACCTTAAAAAGAAAATTTGATGCATGCACAATGTAGGTGGAGCTTGAAAACACTGTGCTAAGTGAAACCACCAGTCGCAGAAGGGCAAATACTGTAGGAGTCTAATCACAGGAGGGCCTTAGAGTCGGCAGAATTATAAAGGTGGAAAGTGGCTGCAAGGGACTTGGAGAGGGAAGGATGGGGAGTTATTGCTATAGGGTCCAATTCAGGAAGATTTTTGTGAGTTTTTAATTATTTATCTTATGCATTTGTGGTGTGAGTCTGTGCATGCATACACATGTGCCGCAATGCCTGTGTGAGGGTTAGAGATAACATGTGGGAATCAGTTCTCTCCTTCCATCATGTGGATTGAATTCAGGTCATGAGACTTACTCTCATATTTACCCACTGAGCCAGCTTGATGAACCCAGATTCAATTCTCAAAGAGAGAAGAGGTCTGAATGGCTGGATGGATGGATGGATGGATGGGAGGATGGATGGATGGTAGGATAGATGGATATATGGATGGATGGATGGATGGATGGATGGATGGATGGATGGATGGTAGGATAGATGGGTAGATGGATGGATGGATGGATGGATGGATGGATGGATGGATGGATGGATGGATGGATAGATGGATGGATGGATGGATGGTAGGATGGATGGATGGATGGATGGATGGATGGATGGATGGATTGGTACGTGGATGAAAGGAAGAAGCACTATCAATACCACTGAACTGCAGACTTAAAAATGGCAGAGACAGAAACTTGTTAAATGCATTCTATCACATTATAATATCCACAGGGGCCAGATGTGATTGGAAAGGGAAAGAAAGCTGAGGTCTACTGAGAGGTCATAAGGGATGCCCTGAAATCAAACCGTTTGACTTTGAAGCTTTCTGCATTTCACAGACGACCTCTGGGTACAGGCGTGGTTCTTTTCTCTCATCCTAAAGCATTCCCTTCTCACTGAAAGTCTCCTCTCAGGACAACAAAAATGATAGCTACAGACTAGAAAAGAGGCTTTCAGAGAGGCAGCACATTTTCCACGAAGCAATCCAACCACAACAACACAATTTAATAACAGAAACTAATTTTGAGTTTTCAGGTTTTCTTTTTTTAAAGATTTACTTATTTAATGTATATGAGTGCCCTATCTGCATGTATGCCTACATGCCAGAAGAGGGCATCAGATCACACTGTAGATGATCATGAGCCACCATGTGGTTGCTGGGGATTGAACTCAAGATCTGGAAGAGCCAACAGAGCTCTTAACTGCTAAGCTATCTCTCCAGAACTGAGTTTTTAGTTTTATAAATAGAACTATGTGAATAACTTAAGGCCCGGAAGGAATAAATAATAAAGTTGGTGTGGTACCTGAAGTGTGTGTGATCAGAGATTAGGTTTAAAGAAATAAAATGTAGCCAGGCGGGACAATACATCCTATAATTTCAGCACTTGGAAGGGAGGAACAAGAGGATCAAGAGTTCAAGGCCATCCTTGGCTACCTAGTGAGTTAGAGGTTAGCCTAAGCTACATGAGACTATCTCAAAAAAAAAAAAAAAAAAAAAAAAAGAGCAAACAAAAATATCCAGGAAATCTAATTCTCTAATGATATAACAGGATAAACAAACAGACTAGATAGAGCAGAAGGTTAAAGAAAATCATAGCTCATAACTGTGCCATTGTGCCCAGATTGCAGAGCTAGGAAGCCTAATGAACACAAATTGTCTTGTTTCCTGGTGTTCTCTCCGCTCTCTGCAGCCAAGAGGGCTTCAGCAAAGGATGTCTGGGGTGTGATGCATATGTGTATGTACCTGTGTGTACATGAGAAAAGGGAGAATTCACTGTTGTCATACCCAGAGAATGTACATCAGAAAGGTGAGAGATCCATATGCTCTCAATAGATCCCCATGCCTATCTTCCTTTGTAAGACACATGCAATACTCAACAGGCATTCATCAATCTCACGCCGGTCTTTCAAATTCCGATGACTACCCCATACACTAATCAAGGAGGCCATCAAGAGTGGCTCTGCACACAGACACACTCTTTCAGACTTAAATGTATGTCACCTTCCAAGGAAGCAAGCGCCAGGAGGTACTTAGCAGGGTCCCAGTACTGAAGGAATCAGACGGGATGGGCAACTGAAGACTATGAGCTAGCGAACCGTAGCTCAGTGTAACAACACACAGGCAGCGGCCTCCATTCGCTGGCCCCATCTTCCAATAACAAGATCCCATGTCCTTCTGCACTGATCCATGCCCTCTGGAACAACGTGTCCAGTCACTAACATCATATGTGAAGTGTCACACAAGGTTACATGTTTGAACAGCGACAGGAAGCATAAGGTGGCAGCTTCTCCAGTCCCCTCCAGTGCCAAGCGCCTTTATTCCCCCTGGCCTTGGTTCCAAACACTGTTCTGAGTGCCAGAAGGGAGTGAGCGTGGCAAACCCTTTCTTCCTTTCGGTATAGAGGGCAATGAGTCAATGTTTATGCATCGGGCCTGCTATTAAAGCAAATAAGCAGACTCAGGCATTCCAAGCCATTCCTTCTTTTTCTTTCCAGTTCACTTGAGCATGAAGCTCTCCATATTTGGGCACTTGAAATTAGGAGTGGGATTTACCCCTTATCACACGTTTCTTTATCAGTTCTCTACATGAGGCTTTCACTGAGACTCTCTGATTAAAAAAAAAAAAATGTCTAAAATGCTTGCTATGTTACTCAGCAGTCAAGGATGCCTGTGGGCTGGGATCGCACCCAGGGATTTTTCAGACTCTGGTGTTGATGGGGCACCCATTCAGTCAGCAGCATATAGAGGGGCTGAGCCTCCAGCCACCCCTTATACTCACTACCCCCTGCCCCTGGAGCACGCAAGGTTCCCATCACTGACCACAAGATAAAGACCGACCCGTCTCACCTGATGATCTTTCTAAAAGGCTTTTCAAGCAAGCGGCAAAACATCTGAATCTGAGATAATCAAGTGGCCTGCCCCATCCTAGAGGACCATATCCAGGCCCTAGGGTTCCGTGGCTTCTCTCATAGTAAACATTGAGACCTAAGTGGGAATAAAGAGAAAACAGGAGGCACAGGCCATTTGCAGGGCTCTAGATTTCCTCTTTTTAAGCAGGAAAAAAAAACCCACAAAGAAATCTGGTGAATTGTGCACTTCACGCACATGTAGGGGCCTTTCCGGTTTTCTCCACCACATTTTAAACACTGGAGTTATAATGCAGAGAGCTGAGAAAGAGCCTGCAATTCCCACCCACCCAGCATCACGCAAGTTTCAGAGTCCCTGACTATACTTATAGAAACCACAGGTTATTCTCACTCTCACTTTTGAATTTGAATTTAGTGAAATGAAACACTCATTTCCATTCTAGTATGTTTAAAAGCTAACACTGAAATGTATATTATGGGTCATATTTGGAAATGAGTGGGTGAGCACTGGTCCAATCCAAGTTTAGAGAGTTTTTTTTTTTTTTTTTGAGAAAGAGAGCCCTCAGACCACCTGGGGCACGCTGCCTATTTTGAGCATAAGAGGGAAAAGTGTGTTGAAAGGAGAAGGGTGGTCCACTGGACTGACCCATGACAGTAATAATACAGGCAGTCACATTCGAAGAGCATCCTTGAGCCATTAGTCCCTTGGGTTCTGTTGACAACAAGGGTCTGTGGGATTCAGTAAGAGCTGGGCTAAGCCCATCCCCCATGCTCAGCACTTCCCCTTGAAGCAGACAGTGGGCAGGTCTGGAGCTTGCTGCTCTCTGTTGTGCCTTTAGAAACCCCCAACCTCTCTTCTGGTTGTATTGTTTCAAAGGTGCTTGTGAACTCTGCACCATCTCTGAGTCTTGCTCATCCTGTTTGTCCTTAGCCATCCTTGGGCTGTCTTCCTGGGGATGATGTTAAGTGCTTTTAGACTTTGTGTTGCTAGGCACCCTACCAATCATGTCAGCATCCTGTGTAAAAGCTTGAAGTGGCTATTCGTCTGTATTTGCGATATGTTTCAAGCCAGGTGTGGTGGTTCAGGCCTGAAACACTAGCATTTGTGAGGTGAAGGCAGAAGAATCGCCACCAAATTTTAGGCCAGCCTGATCTACACAGGGGAGGAGTGAGCTCTGGGCAAACCAGGGCTATAGAGCAAGACCCTGTCTCAAATACATACATACACAGATTCATAGATACATAGATCTCCTCTGACATTTCTCACATGCTTTTGTGTAGCCATTCCTGAACTCTTGGAGTTTTCCCAGCATGCCGTGTCCTCTTGCATTGAGCTTTGTACATGTTGTTTTCTGTGTGAATAGAGCCAGAGAAAGCTAGATCCCCTGAGTTGAACCTACTAGGTAATTGGCTCTTTGTGGCTAAAGAGAAATTAACAAATGTGAAAGAACACATGAGTGAGATTTTTCTCTCTTTTACTACTCTTTGGATGCCTGGGATTGCAGTATGGAGAAACTCTATCTTACCTGAGCATGGTGTCTTACCACCTGCCACCCTAGCACTTGAGTAGTCGAGGCAGAAGGATTGCTATGGATTCCGGGCCAGCCTGGGCTACAGAGTAAGACATCATCTCAGAAAACAAAAAAGTACGAACACACTCAGGGGAGAATCAGGAAAAGGAGAGGGAGGAGTGGGTAAGCAGGAGCTCTGACTAGCTTACCAGAGGATAAGAGACATCAGAGTTAAAATAAGCTGGGCAAACTGAAGGTCCCTATCCCTATAGCCTGTGAAGCTTTCCAGCAACCATTCCAATAATACGTCTCAGTTGAGCTAGCACAGTGACCTGCAGAATCACAGTACAGTCTGTTTGTACGACACAATACCTTGGAATCACTTGTTACACTGTATATGCTGACTGCTACCCACTCTAGTGTTATGGTTGACACCCAATCATACCTCAGGTATGAGGATAAAGGCTTGATCCCAGAAGATATTACACTGGTTTGTATCCACAGGATGCTGAAGGTAGCATTGGGAGAACTCTGCTCATGGTATAAAGAGTTGCTTATTTTCTTATTTCCATCCCTAGTGATTGAAAACTCCTTAGCTGTTGTGAATGCCCAGCGTTTGCAAACACTCAGTCAATATCTGCTAGAGTAAGACCAAAGAATACAGATCTTTGTCTTCGGGCTTTCTCCTGTCTATAATGTCAGAGCATCAATTTTAGACATTTTTTTTTCTATACTGCTACCTCGATCTGTTAACGATGTCACATGTATCGTCACATGCTTCCGTTTCACAGGTCCACTCATACTGATAGTTACTGGGAATCTCCCTGTGCTTTATATAGGTAAAGCTCTCACATCTCTTCCCTATACCTTTCAGTTTGACTCATACCAAAAATTCACCTAAAATTCCAAGTGTCCTCAGCTTCCACACACAGATAGTTCTGACAGGTCCTCTCACTCCTGGGCTGCTGAGTTGGTTATCACTGACCTCACCAAATTTCTTAAAAAAAAACAAAAACAAACAACCACCAGGGTCAGCAAGTGGCCCAGCAGGTAAAGATGCTTTCTGCCAATCTGGATGACCTCTGTTCAGTCCCTAAAACTTACATTGTAGAGGGAGAGAATGGATTCCCCCATACCCCCCCCTCTCTCTCTCCACACACGCACACACACACACACACACACACACACACACACACACACACACACATGCATGCGCTCGCGTAATTTAAGTAAGGAGCTATCATCAAATCTGGATATTGTTGTCTTCTAACTGAAATGTCACTCACAGTCATTGTATTTCTGGATCATGTCAACATGAAGGAGCTGTCTTTATGCTAGTGAGCTATTAATGATAATGAGTACTTACACAAAGTATGCAATTAGGAATTATAGAATCATCTTTAAAAACCACCCCCTTCTATAGTACAGAACTGCACTTTAGGAGATATTATTATTCCAGGTACACAAAGTGTCTTCTATTATGCTAATCACTTAGAATAATGAGTAAGCTGTGCAGGCTATATGCTGTCTAACAAACCTGCTTTACTTGACCTCTCCTGTGCTCATTTTGAAATGGACTTTCATGGAGCCCAGTCTGGTCTTCAACCCACTTGGGATCTTCCTGGTGCTACTGTCTAAGTCCTGGGATTACAGACCTGTGCCTCCATACCTATCAGTGAAGCAGTGCTGGGGATGAAACTTGGGGCTTTTACATGCTAAGAAAAAAAAAAAAAAGCTTTCCACCAGCTGAGCTACCTCCCAGCCCATGATTTTACTTCACAGGAGACAGTTAAACACACTTGCAAGTGCCAGTTTTTCCTTGAAGTTCCCTTTTTCACCCAAGTCATCTCTTTTGATTCAAGTCTCGGGTCTCATTAAATTATTTATCCCTCTTCTGGCTCTGGAAGAGGATCTGATTGGTCACTGAGTTCATGAGGGATGCCTGCCTTGCCTGGTTAGGTCCCCACCAGCATCATTGCCATGGTGAACAGAGTTACACACACTTGCCTCGACTGTGGTCCTTAAGAGGACCAAACAATCCCAAAAGCAGAGGGACTCCGTCTTAATGAAGACACAGGTAAGATGGGATTCTGTATCCCTTGTGCGTCTCAAATGCCCTAGGATACCCCTCTCCTCAGGTTTCCTGGCTTCTCCATCTCCTTGCAAAGGCCCACCCTCAGTCTCTCTCTGTTAAAAATAAAAAAAGTGACTTGACATCTCTAGAGGAAAATGTCAGCTAAATTCACTAGCCAAAGCTTTTACAAAGAAATGGCTATGGAACTTCAGATGACTAATTAGTTTTAGAATTAAAGAAAGGTTGGCAAAGTCTGGGCTGGAACAGTGAATCTGTGGATAAGAGCACTTGCTGCTCTTCCAGAGGACCAGAGTTCAGCTCTCAGCACCCATGTCAGAAGGCTGACCACTGCCTCTAAGGCCAGGCACTCGCACACATAGAAAGACAGACGGCAGACAGGCAGGCAAGCAGGCAGGCATACAGGCAGACCAGGCAGAGACAGACACATATCACACACACACACACACACACACACACACACACACACACACACTATTTTTTTTTAAAGTGAGGTCAAATAAGGCCACAGACTTTTAGACTTTTTCTATTTGTTTGGTTCCAAGTCAGAAAATGGCAGGCATCATTTGATGCCAGTTCATTGTGGTCTAATGGGAGGAGGAGAGAACTTGGAGGGCAGAACACAGGTGAGCAGTGTTCTGCTTCAGGGCTGGGCACGGAGGTGGATTGCTGGGGCCCAGTAGGAACGCTCTCCTGACACTGGGAGCTTTCAGGCCAGACCAGTCAACAGGAAATGGAGGCAAGATCAGTGGATTGGTGTTCCCTTCATTCTTCCTCCATCTCCTGACCCCTGGTTCTTCCTAGGTCACATCCCCAACTCTGAACACTAGTGCTGATTATCAGCAAAACATTAACCCAATTTACACACACATACACACACACACACACACACACACACACACACACACACACACACAGTACTATCAAGTGCATTGATATCCCAAACATCCCACACACTGCCTGGATGATCCACTAGCTGGCTAGCTACTAGTTGGCTTGCTCCTCTCCGAGGGAATGTATCTGCACCAGCCCATGTACTGTTTGATCTTCAGTAAATGGCACTCCCATGGTCTACCTAAGTCACTAAGTGACATCCTGCTCCTGGAGGCTGGCCCAGATGAAGGAAATGTAAAATCCTCTCTGTGCCAGGTGACTGCCAGCTCCGTTCCTGGCCCCCTCAAGGCCTCCCATGTCCATTTCCACTCCTTTGGTTGTCTTTAGGGAAGCACCTGCCAACAGGTTGCTATGACAACTGGCAACACAGCTGAGGCACAGAAACAGATCACCAGGAGAGCTAGGAACATCAAAGGCAAACCCCAATGATAGCACTGAGATGGCCAAGGCTAGCTGCTCTGACCCCCCAAAAGGAGCATGAAAAGGGGACAGGGGACTCCCTTCAGGCCCAGGATAGTGACTCTATTCCAAAGCATGTGTACCAGTAGCAGCTAAGCAATAATCCACTGACATTAATAGGTTTTGTTTATTAGTATCCTGAGAGTCCAGGGAGAAAATCTATTCAGAAGTACAAGTGTGACAGCCAGCCAGAGGCAGGTAGAAAAACTGAGGTGGTTAAAGAGAAAAATCTGCTTGCACAAGTAATGGTGGCCTTAAACAAACAAACAAACAAACAAATAAACCCAGCACCCTATTCTTTTTTTTAAAGATTTATTTATTTTTATACATAAACTACACTATATCTGTCTTCAGACACACCAGAAGAGGGAGTCAGATCTCATTACAGGTGGTTGTGAGCCACCATGTGGTTGCTGGGATTTGAACTCAGTACCTTTGGAAGAGTAGTCAGTGTTCTTGCCCACTGAGCCATCTCGTCATCCCCCAGCCCCTATTCTTACTGTCCCATTCCTTGGAGAAGAAAGAAAAGGCAAAGTAGACTAGAAATCTAGGGCTGTCATAATGGAAAAGGGAGCTTTGTGGCCAGTGCTTTGTTCTATGGAGTGAGTTTGACAGTGCTTACAAAACCCCAGGAATGAAGAATGTACAGCATATTTAAAAAAAATCACTCCTGTGCAAGCAACAAAGGTTCCAGAAGGGGGGAAAAATATCAGAAATGAACAGAAACCAAAAATGATCTTAGCAAGAGGGTTTAAGATCAGTAAAAATGAGGTGTCCCGGTGTTGGTGAAGACGACAGACATCCTGACTGAAGTAGTGGCATACCCTAGCTCTGGGACTCGTGCTGTGGGTCTGTTGGCCGCTTCTGCCAGCATCACCAGCAAATACATTCAACTGCCAGGCACTCAAGAACGGAAGGGAGACCGTCTCAGGAACTTGTGCATATATGCTCAAGAAAGAAGTAGAATTTACAGGAAAACGTTGGTTAAGGGCCTAACGGGCATGCTCCAAAGATTTTGCCTCAGTTACCAAGGCAAATTCTCAAAAGCTGAACATGGCACTTGCCCGGACTTCCGGAACTTGGCATGGAGATATGGGAGGATTAGGAGTTCAAGATCACCGTTGGCTGGATAACAGTTTGAGGCCAACCTGAGCTATGGGAGACCCAGTATCAACAGACAAGCAAACAACAACAACAGCAACAGCAACAACAACAGCAACAACAACAGTAACAAAACCTCAAAAGACTGTGAACGAAGATCATTATTTGTATGCCATCCTCTTTCTATTTCAATTTTGGTGAGGTCAATTGTTTCAGGAACATAAGCACAAATAGATAAAAAAAAAAAAGAAAGACCTTGCAAAGAAAGACTAACTTGCTTCAAAATAGGCTTCAAAGAATGCAGTTTGCTGCCTCATCTAAAGGGGTTCTGTGTTTCTGCAAACCGCTCTCACAGAATCATGTAATTTATTCAACCAGATGAAAGAAGATAAATCGGATCTTTCTATCTAAGAGTCTTCTTAGCAATAATCTACTATACAGTAAAGCATTAGATCCCCAAATCTCTAGTGACAAAAGTCTGGCTCTGAGATCTCAGGTAGCCTGACTCAAAAGCAGCTAATACAAGTTTTATCTTTCAGTGTTTCACACTTCTTGGGGCACACACAAGTATGGATTGACCTTATTTCCTTGCTAGGAGGTTTAAGGCAGAGGCTCCCAGAAACACTGCTCTGAGTAATTCTGCCCAGCACCCCTCTTGGCACACCTGAGTGCCTTGGCATCTCCAACTCCAGTGGAGCGCTTCTGAGATAAGCTCCTGAGCACAGCGTACAGAGATAGATCAGTCCTGCACCCTGGACTGAGATCTTCTCCTGGTTCATAACCTTCTTTTAACAAATAGTATTCGAAAGGTCAGTTAGAAATCGCCACAGTCGGTTAGGCCGCTCCACCCCTTCCTATCCCCACTCCCCCCACCCCCAACACAGATATGGCAGGAGTTCACAGACTCTCTTCTTTTCACAGCTCTTTCCTTCTGTGAGACTGCTGGGGGGTGGAGGGAGCTGAGGAGAGCGTCTGTGCCTGCAATGGCTGGACCTGGCCAAGCAACTCAGAGAGCAACAGTTAAGTCTCCTCTCAGAGAGAATGGCCTATATTCGGGTCTCCAAGAGGTTCATTCTCCGGGTAACATACAAAGGAAGCGGCCCGAAATGAATGAAGCTACCTTAAGTGAGATTTGAAGGAGGTGAGGGGAGAGATTCAAATGAGCAAGACAGGAAATCCTTGTAGAATCCTGCATGGAAAAGGACAGAGCCTCCTCACCTGTGGTCTGCAGGCCAATCTGCAATTTCAAACAAGGACTAAACATGTGGAGGGAACCCCCTGTACACACACACACACACACACACACACACACACACAGCTGATAATAAAACATCCTCTCTTAGACCCTCTTACCTATTTCAGAATGTTTGTATGACATCTAGAAATTGGTATCATAGATGCAAACCTAAAAACTCTGACCTGACAGACACATCAGGAAACCACTTGAGTGTTCTTAGAAGAATGTGCGCGTGTGGTTCTCTTACTCCTAGACCAGAATTCACACCCCTTGTCTCTGTGCTGTTTGAACAGGCAGAGTGCTGTTTGGTTTTGCCTGATTCTTCCTAGGCGCGCTCTAAGTGGTATTCTAAGCAGTTATTCTGATAAAGGGCTGGAAAAACACTCAAGCTTTGGGACACCTTCATTCCTGTCATCCTCAGAAGCAGGGCAGTCTGATGTGGCCTTCCAAAACTGGCTTCTGGTAGCTTTCTCTCCTCCCAAACACCACAGAGCAGAAGCTGGGCCTCATCTGAAGTAACCCACTATTTCTTTCCTCTAAGTGGTATGCCAGAGGGGGAACGCTCCCTGTGACCTTGTGCTTAGCTAACTTCCCATGTTATGCAGCACTTCCGGCCCAGCTCCATGCCAGGAATAAAAGGGAACGCAGATGTCAATGAAATGACGGGGCTATAAGAGATAAAAAGATCGCCATCTGTAGACAGTCACGTGTAGGCTGCTCATAGACAAGAAACCACAAACCACTCAGTTGGAAAAGAGGAGGAAAGGCATGGGGTAGAATTTTGCTTTTTAAGTACCCCAAAATCCCCCAGGCTCACTAATAATTACACTATAATATGATGGCCTTAAATGCTTTCCCTACCCACAGCAATATCACACATATCATAGACATTTAGCATCTACTCCTACACTGCAGTGAGATCAGTGGATAAGACTGTGACTCTCCAACACTTAAACAAAAAGTCAAACATGGCCATGAGACACATGTGACCTCAAAACCATGGCAGGGCATGGAGACAGGAGGACTGCTTGGGCTTGCTAAGCTGTCAGCACCCACATTGTCTAGCTTCTATTAGCCTGTAATTCCCGCAGCGGGGAATCTGATACCCTCTTCTGGCCGCCGAGGGTATTATCACTCATGTATGCATACATATGTACAATTAAAAATAAGGACATCTTAAGCGTTATTAGATTTAATCACTTTTGCATGTCTACAAATATATCTGGGCATACACACACCATGTCAAAGTATAGGGAGATCAGAGGACAATTTGAAGGAGTTGGGTCTCTCCTTCGATCACGTGGGGGCTGGAGGACTGAATATATATTGTTAGAATTGTTGTGAGCCCCTTTAGCTGCTAAGCCAGTGGTTCTCAACCTTACTAACGTGGTTCCTCAGGTTGTGGTGACCTCCGGTCATAACATTACTTTCACTGATACTTCATGACTGTAACTTTGCTACTGTCGTGAATCATAATGTAAATATCTGTGTTTTCTGATGGTCTTAGGCGACTCCTGTGAAAGGGTTGGTTGACCCCCCCCCCCAAAGGGGGCCAGGACCCACAGGTTGAGAAGTGCTGTGCTAAGCCATCATTACATCAGAAGGCTACACTCAATGCATTAAGCCCAAAGCACCGGAAACCTAGGTTATAGCAAACCATTGGTTTTTTAAGGAGTGAATGAGGAAAAAGGAGGATCTGATCTGCTTCGCAGCAGAGCAACGTCTCGGTGACACTCGACACAAAAGCTACAATTGCAGAGGTCATTGACTTCCATTTCTCTTGTTGTCCATCTTGAAATGTGTCACCGGGTGTGTGTGTGTGTGTGTGTGTGTGTGTGTGTGAGACCCAGGTCACATGGCCACTTGCCACATCAACTACAAAACTCAGGTCTCCTGACTCCTCCTCCTTCAGCTTTCAGTGCCTTCCCCTTCCTGTGCAAGGCTTGAAGCCTCTCAGCTCTCTGAGAGCCAGGTGGAGACACACACACCTCTGTGGGTAAAGGCCAACTGTTAGGAAGAGTGTGACAGAAGGGAGCAGCTGCTAATGAGACAGGCCTGAGTAATCAGGCTGAGGCGTTGTCTGCAGGAGCTGACGAGGCTGGGCCGCTTGGCCGATGATGCTGTGATCACTGCTCACACCTGACAACACCCACACTCATACCCGTCTGCGTGCAAATACACATTCCTTGGCGATCCCTGTTTGTCACACCCTTCCGAGGCACGGGCCTCAAGGCTCTCAGGGCATGAGGACCAGCTGAAAATAGAAACCGAGGGTTAGAAGGGTGGGGCAAGGTTCAAGCAATTCAAGCAGTGAAAAGAAAGTCCTCGAAGCATGCCTGAGGAGGTCACTGGAGTTTCACATTTTCTTCCTCTCTGCTTGCTCTGTTTACAGGGGGGATTCTTCAAGTGCCTTAGAGTTGGCCATGTGGTATCTCTGAATTTACTCTTCAGGACCTTTGAGAACTTCCAATAATGCCTGAGGTCTGATATAAGCCCTTAATTGCAACAGTGAAAAAGGCAAACCCACTGTAACAGTCACAAAGCTGGCCTGGACCAAAGTAATTCCTCTCATTTAAACTGAAGTTAGGCCTGAGAGTGACTTTCTGTAAGACTCATGCTTCCCAGGAAAACAGCAACTTAGAAAACATCATGATGCCAGCAAGTGACCTGCCCAGCAGTGTTTGCGGTGAAACGCCCTAAAACTTAAACCCAACAGGATCCCAGAGTTGTCCGTGAGCATGACGAAAACTTTTATGAGAAAATAACTTATACAATTCTCCCCCCATGCTGCAGCCCTAAACCAACATGTCTGTTGCTTAATGAATAAGAGGCATACAGCAACCCACAGATTTATAAAATAACACTTTCTTTGGTGGTGATGGGAGTGGTGACCTGCCTAGGGTCATTGATATATTTGACCTTAACAGTATGACTAAGAATAAAGGACATGGCCATGGGTTCCAGGGAAAGTCACAAACTTATAGAATCCACAGGAGCACACCCACCAGTGAAAACACGCTAAAGCAGCAGCACCTTCCATCAACTACAATGAGGGGCAGCAAAGTATCGCATTTAAATTCAAGTGTGTTCCATAGGTGCAGTTGCTCATGGAGGCCAGTAGAGGGCACTGAATCTCCTTGCCTATAGTCACATAGAATAGTGTGTTACTCTGATGTGGGTGCTGGGAACTGAACTCTGGGCCTCTGGAAGAGTAGCATGTGCCCTTAACCTCTGAGCCGTCTCTCCAGTTCCAGGAAGTTTTAAGCTGAAGGAGTTAATTTTGGCAACACTATTAAACCACTAGGAAATAGGGATAAATATTTTAATATATATCACAAGATGGTTTTGAGAATTCTTTTGACATTAATACCCTTTTTCTCTCTGATATTTGATGTATCTATCTCAACTTTATGAAATCTTTTAGGCAATCATAAAGAGTAAGTGATAAAAGACTGAAAAGTAACTGTGACTGAGTCACCAAGAAATTCAGTGGGTAAGGGCACAGGTTACCAAGCCTGACCACTTAAACTTCAGTGACTAAGAACCTAATAACAAGCTATTCTCTGACCCCGACATTCAACCTCTCCCCCAATACACATAGGCAATAAGTATGATTTTTAAAAAAGACCTAGAAAGTTCAACATTTATAATATATATGTTATAAAATGTCCAGTTACATGTATACCACACACCCAGATTCTAATTGAAGTTGGCTCTTTATGTTCTAAAAGGCAAAGATATTATTACTTTCCCCCCCCCCAGCAGTATCAACTGGCTATCCAGGACTTTCCTGTGGTTATATATATTCTTTCCTGGTCAACACTCTCCTAGATTTTGTGGAATGTGTGTGTGGTGTGTGTGGTGTATGTGTGTGTGTGTGTGTGACAGTCACACTCAAACAGCAGATCTAGGCAAACCCATTTCAAATTTCACAGCAAGTAAGCTCCTTGAAGCTCAGAGTGGGCCACTTTATCAACTACAGACACTGAAACTTGTCAAGTGTCTTCAGCTGACATGAAGTACAGTTTACTAATCCCAACATCACAGACAATCACCCTGATAAAAGCCAGTAAATTAGCCAATTCTAAAACAGAGAAAAACCCTAAATAACCATTCTTCCATACAGGCCTGACATTTTGAACGTTAAAAACAAGCAAGCAAACAAAACCCAAAACCAAAACAACAGAAACAAAATCCAAATTAATCAACCAAGCAACAACTACAAAAACCCGAAACCAAATCAACAACAGCAACAGTAGCAACAACAACAACAAAAAACCCAGCAACAAACATTCTGGTTAAGTGAAAGAAACCCAAGACATATAATAATATTAGTTACTCATGGAAATCCAGGCCTTTAATCCTCATCTCATTCATCATGCTAGAGGAATGTAGCCAATATTGCCCTATACATTTGATACCACCGACTATGCCAATCGCAAGAGCATAGAACCCTGTAATTCACTTTTGCTGTACAAACAGACCATCAGCTCTGCTCCACAGCAGCTAGGGGAAAGATAAGTATGTAGTTAATAAAAACAAAACAAAACAAAACAAAACAAACGAGCGATCATCCAGGGCTCACACTGATAGCCCCTCACATTGGGCAACACCCAGAGCTCACACTAGCAGCCCCTCCCACTGGGCTCACCCATCTTTACAAGGCAAGTCCGCAGACAGTTGTTCACTTACAGCATTCACTATGCTCTGCTCCCAGGAAGCCTCCCTGAGACTTCACCATGGAAACTTCCCTCAGCAGCTGGGCCGCCCAGGTTTTGGTGGTGTCTTTCTTTCTTTCGCAGAGAGGTTAGAAATACCTGGCATGAGAACAACCCAGAAAGAAAGG